>NC_092766.1:63680384-64030426 GCF_047496795.1 Chiloscyllium punctatum
CCCCCCTCGCTGACACCCTCTCTCTGATCCTCTTTCTCTGCTCCTCCTCTCTTTTCCCGTCTCTCTCTGACCCCCTCTCTCTCTCTTCCCCTCTCTCTCTGTGCCCGTCTCTCTCTGTCCCCCTCTCTCTCTGTCCCCGTCTCTCTGTCTCCCCATCTCTCTGCCCCCTCTCTCTCTGCCCCATCTCTCTGCCCCCTCTCTCTGCCCCCTCTCTCTGTCCCCCTCTCTCTGTTCCCCTCTCTCTCTGTTCCCCTCTCTGTGTCTCCGTCTCTGTCCCGCTCTCTCTGCCCCTCCCTCTCTGCCCCCTCTCTCTGCCCCCCCTCTTTCTCTGCCCCCTCTCACTCTGTCCCCCTCTCTCGCCCTCTCTCTGGCCCTCTCTCTGCCCTCCTCTCTCTGTCCCCCTCTCTCTCTGCCCCCTCTCTCTGTCCCCCTCTCTCTGTACCCCCTCTATGTGTCCCCCTCTCTCTGTCCCCTCTCTCTCTGTCCTCCCCTATCTTAGTTCTCCTTTCCTCTAACACCCCTCTCTCTCTCTGACCCCCCTCTATCTCTGTCCCCCTCTCTCACTGCCCCCCTCTGCCCCTCTCTCTATGCCCCCCTCTCACTCTTGCCCCTCTCTCTGCCCCCCCTCTCTCTCTGCCCCCCTCTCTCTCTGTCCCCTCTCTCTGTCCCCCCCTCTCGGTCCATGCCTCTCTCTGTCCCTCTGTCTCTCTGTCCACCCGTCCTCTCTGCCCCCCACTCTCCTGCCACTCTCTCTGCCCCCTTCTCACTGCCCTCTCTCTCTCTGCTCCTTCTCTCTCCTGCCCCTCTCTCTCTCTGCCCCCCCTCTCTCTGTCCCCCCCCTCTGTCCCCTCTCTCTCTGTTCCCCTCCCTCTGTCTCCGTCTCTGTCCCCTCTCTCTCTGTTCCCCTCCCTCTGTCTCCGTCTCTGCCCCCTCTCTCTGCCCCCCTCTCTCTCTTTACCCTTTACCCTTGTCTCTCTGTCCCCCAATCTCTCTGTCCCCCTCTTTCCGTTCCCCACTCTCTCTGTACCCCTCTCTCTTTGTCCCCCCCTCTCTCGCCCTCTCTCTGTCCCCCTCTCTCTCTCTCCCCCTCTCTCTGCCCCCTCTCTCTGCCCCCTCTCTCTCTGACCCCCCTCTCTATCTGAACCCCCCTCTCTGCCCCATCTCTCTCTGCCCCCCTCTCTCTCTGCCCCCCTCTCTCTGTCCCTCTCTCTCTGTCCTTCTCTCTCTCTGTTCCTCTTTCTCTGACCCCCTCTCACTCTGCCCCCTCTCTCTGTCCCCCTCTCTCTCTGTCCCCCTTTTCTTTGTCCCCCTCTCTCTGTCCCCCTCTCTCTCTATCCCCCTCTCTCTCTGCTCCCCTCTCTCTCTGCCCCCCTCTCTCTGTCCCCCTCTCTCTCTGTCCCCCTCTCTCTGTCCTTCTCTCTCTCAATTCCCCTTTCTCTCTGACACCCCTCTCTCTGCCCCCTCTCTCTCTGTCCTTCTCTCTCTGCCCCCTCTCTTTCTGTCCCCCTCTCTCTCTGCCCCCCTCTCTCTCTGTCCCCCTCTCTCTGTCCTTCTCTCTCTCAGTTCCTCTTTCTCTCTGACACCCTTCTCTCTGCCCCGTCTCTCTCTGCCCCCTCTCTCTGTCCCCCCTCTCTCTGTCCCCCTCTCTCTGACACCCCCACAGTCTCTGTCCCCTTTATCTCTGTCCCCCCTCTCTCAGTCCCCTCTCTCTCTGTCCCCCCTCTCTCTCTCCAACTCTCTCTCTGACCCCCCTCTCTCTGCCCCCCTCTCTCTCTGCCCCCCCTCTCTCTCTGGCCCCCTCTCTCTGTCCTTCTCTCTCTCAGTTCCCCTTTCTCTCTGACCCCCCTCTCTCCTCTGCCCCGTCTCTCTCTGCCCCCTCTCTCTGTCCCCCTCTCTCTCTCTGTCCCCCTCTCTCTCTCTGTCCGCCTCTCTCTGACCCTCCCGACTCTCTGTCCCCTCTCTCTCTGACCCCTCTCTCTTTATGTCCTCCCCTATATTTCTCTCTCTCCCTCCCTCTCCTTATCTCTCCCTTCCCTCTCTCTCTCTCTGTCTCTCCCTGCTGCTTCGTTCTCTCTCCATCTTCTCTCTCTCTCGATCCGGCTACAATGGTCTCTCTCTCCCCAGCTCCCTCCTTTTCTCTCTGACTGAATCTCTCTCCCTCCTGTCCCGCCCTTCCTCTCTCTCTGACACATTCCATCTCCCTGGTCCTTCCATCTCCCTCTGACCCAGACACTGGGTTTGGTGGTGAAGTTGCATGTGGGGGGTGTGAGGGTGAGATGGAATTGCGGGAGGGAGACAGAGAAGGCAGGAGAGAGAGAGAGAGAGTGAGGGTGTGTGGGAGGGAGAAGAATGGAGGCAGGTGGAGAAACTCATGTTGGGGGTGAAAGAGAGAGTGGGGGAGAGTGTGGCAGAAAGAATAGTGGAGGCAGGTGGAGAAACCGGGGTTGGGGGTGTTTTAAGAGAGGGGACCAGAGAGAGAGAAAGGGAGAGGTGGTTAGAAAGAGATAGTGTGCAGAAAGAGAGAGAGGGGGAGAGAATTGAGGAGGAAAAGTGGGAGTGAGGAAATGGGGAGACCAGGTTGGAGTTGGGGGGACAGAGGGAGTTAAACCCAGCTCCTGGGCTCAGGGCGCGGTGTCCTCCCCTTCCCTGAGGACCAGGACTTGGGGCTGAGTCTGTCTCTCTCCAGCTCAGCTTCTCCAACACAAAGACACACACAACAACATCGGTCACTCTGCTGCTCGGCACGCTTTAATCAACATTTTTTATTGGTTACAAATGGAAGTGATGGATCCAGTCAGTGGGATGGTGCCTTTTCTCACTGGCTCCTGAGTTGTGAGAAACATTGAAATGTTTCCCTGTAACCCCCCTGGGGGATAAGGATGGACAAACCAGATCTACCCTCAGTCTGTTACCATAGCGACAGGCTGCTCCATCGCTGAAATACTGAACAGAAATGAGAAAATCCCGGATGGATTGATTAATGAGGGAATTTGATGGATGGATGGATTTGGGTGAAGGGATATTTCAGCACATTCTTCAGCTGCTGCCTGAACTTAGTCTGGGTCACGGCATAAATCGCGGTGTTTGTGCAGCAACTGAGGAGCTGCAGCATGAAGCCCAATTCCTGCACAAAGAAATGGAGCTTCACAGACCGATACCCAATCCACCACATCCGTCTCCATATAGAATACAGCATTAACATTGACCATAACAGGATGAAATTGGCCGAGATCACAAACAGTAAAATGATGGATTTTTTTCGGTTTCTCATTTCAGTGTCAGACTGAGCGTCCCCATTGGTGTGAGCGCGGAGTCTCCTGCGGGCTCTGCTGGTCACTAAAATGTGTCTGACAGTGAGAACATTGAGCAACAGAATCAGGAGAAATGGGACACACGGGGTTAGAATGTGGTGGAGGAACTCGATTGTGACCCAGACACTGGAGGATTGAACAGCGCGTGTTACCTCACAAAACCAGGGGATGTTCCTCAGCCAATACCGAGCCTCGAGCATAAAATACCAGGAAATGTTCTTTAAACAGCTCAGCACAGTCACTGCTCCCAGAACCACAGCCGCCGTTTTCTCACTGCAATACTTACTTTTCAGCTTCTGGCAACAAATGGCCACAAACCGATCAAAGGTGAAAGTGACGGTGAACCAGACAGAACAGTCAGTGGCTGCATAAAGCAGGACGGCGTGGATATTACACACGGGGACGGAGTCCATCAGGAAATAAAACTGTTCCCAATAAACAATGGGAATATGTCTCAGGATCAGGTCGAGGATAATGACCAGGAGATCCGCCGCTGCCATGGCCCCCAGGTAACGGCTGACACATGGAGACAATCCACAACCTTTATAAAGCAGGACGTAGATGGTCACTACATTAACTGTGAGGAAGGAAAATAAACCCATTATCCATCAGCCTGGAGGTAAAAGGACCCGTTTGATCGGGGACCCAGTGAGATTTTCAAATGTGTCCTAGTATTCAGGGATTTATTAAAATAATTGGAGCTGGAATAACAAATGGGAAGGTCGGAATTACTGACAAAAATGTGACATAAATCACAAGAAACCCTCCCTCCCCAAACACACAGAGACACATCCATAAGGACAGATGGTTTCTAGTACATTCCCACACACTCGATCACTCGAGAGCAGACACAGGTCACTCCTTTCCAGTTCCTTATACGGAGGGTGGAAACATTGCTGTCCTGAAGGATTCTCTCCCAGTTTCCTGAAGACAAACGGAGTTTGGGAATTCCTGTATATTTGGTCTAAATTGTGGTCGATCCTGTGTCGTGGAGAAATGTAAACGCAGGGAAAACATATTCACCCCTTTAACTGCCTGATGGTCCTTCGGAATAGTGTCTCCTTCTCCCTGGAACGGGATCTCTTCCCTCGGGATCTTATCGTTTGTTCAATTCACTGACGTCTGGCCGTTAACAAACAATGTCAGGGACAGAACGTTCCGGGGAATGTCAGTTATAGAATGTTGGGGACAGAACGTTCCGGGGAATGTCAGTTATAGAATGTCGGGGACAGAACGTTCCGGGGAATGTCAGTTATAGAATGTTGGGAACAGAACGTTCCAGGAAATGTCGGTTATAGAATGTCAGGGAAGAACGTTCCGGGTAACCCCTTGACCTGTCCATGATTTTCCCCCCTACCCACCCCACCAACATGATGACCTGTACCTGGACACACTGTAACATTAATGGGGAGAGAGACGGAGGGTCCATCACAGGAATGGGAACTAAAGGCATTGCCAGATCAGCTGAAATGGTTCGATATACCACATTCTCAATCCACCTCACAGAACCAGCCCAGACACCATACACCCAGAGGAGATATCTGTTCACCGTGGAACACTGTGTAGACCAGGCCAGTGTCCTGCTCAGTACAACCCAGCAATCTGTCCAGATTCATCCATTACACTGGTCAATACAATCCAGCAATCTGGCCAGAGTGGAACACTGCGCAGACCACAACAGTGCATTGATCTATAAACACGGACTAGATATCTGTGCAGGACAGGGACTGTCCAGACCACAGCAGTGCATTGATCTATAAACCCAGAACATATATCAGTCCAGCACTGGGAGCTGTGCAGACCACAGCAGTGCATTGATCTATAAACCCAGTCTAGATATCTGTCCAGCACTGGGATCTGTGCAGAAATCAGCAGTGCATTGATTTATAACCCTGGACTAGATATCTGTCCAGCACGGGGACCTGTGCATACCACAGCAGGGCACAAATGTGTGAACCTGAATCAAATATCCATCCAGCATAAGGAGCTACACAAAACATTGCAGTAAATATAAACCTCAACCCGAATGACTGACCAGCACAGGGAACTGTGCAGTCATCACCCGTGAATTAATTTGCAAACCAGGAGCAGTTTCCCTCCCAGCATGTAGGACTGTGTACACCACCCCAGTGCATTGATCTGTAACCCAGGAGCAGTTACCCTCCCAGCATGTCGGACTGTGTACACCACCCCAGTGCATTGATCTGTAACCCAGGAGCAGTTACCCTCCCAGCATGTAGGACTGTGTACACCACCCCAGTGCATTGATCTGAAACCCAGGAGCAGTTACCCCCCACCATGTAGGACTGTGTACACCATCCCAGTGCATTGATCTGTAACCCAGGAGCAGTTACCCCCCCCCCCCCCCAGCATGTAGGACTGTGTACTCCACCCCAGTGCATTGATCTGTAACCCAGGAGCAGTTACCCTCCCAGTATGTAGGACTGTGTACACCACCCTAGTGCATTGATCTATAACCCAGGGGCATTTACCCTCCCAGCATGTAGGACTGTGTACCCCACCCCAGTGCATTGATCTGTAACCCAGGAGCAGTTACCGTCCCAGCATGTAGCACTCTGTACCCCACCCCAGTGTATTGATCTGTAACCCAGGAGCAGTTACCCTCCCAGCATGTAGGACTGTGTACCCCACCCCAGTGTATTGATCTGTAACCCAGGAGCAGTTACCCTCCCAGCATGTAGGACTGTGTACCCCAACCTAGTGCATTGATCTGTAACGCAGGAACAGTTGTCCTCCCAGCATGTAGGACTGTGTACACCACCCCAATACATTGATCTGTAACCCAGGAGCAGTTGCCCTCCCAGCATGTAGGACTGTGTACACCACCCCAGTACATTGATCTGTAACCCAGGAGCATTTACCCTCCTAGTATGTAGGACTGTGTACACCACCCCAGTGCATTGATCTATAAACCCGTAGCAGTTACCCTCCCAGCATGTAGGACTGTGTACCCCACCCCAGTACATTGATCTGTAACCCAGGAGCAGTTACCCTCCCAGCATGTAGCACTGTGTACCCCACCCCAGTGCATTGACCGGTAACCCAGGAGCAATTACCCTCCCAGCATGTAGGACTGTGGACACCACCCCAGTGCATTGATCTTAACCCAGGAGCGGTTACCCTCCCAGCATGTAGGACTGTGTACACCACCCCGGTACATTGATCTGTAACCCAGGAGCAGTTACCTTCCCAGAATGTAGAACTGTGTACCTCACCCCAGTGCGTTGCTCAGTAACACTGTGTTAGATCCCTGCCCAGTGTGGGGAAACTTGCAGCCCGGGCTGGAAGTGACAGGATGTGCAGCTCCCATCCATTTACAGCTCCATATCTCCATTGTGCTCTGACAAGGGGGTGCTGTGGGTGTGAACCTCACTGCCAGAGAGACCAGGCGGGGGATTCCGTTTAGATATCACCACATGGGAGGGGTTTGGTGTATAGACAGAGAGGGGGAGGCTGAGAGACAGTGTCATGGAAGGATGTGTTCCCGGGTTTCAGAATGCTGAAATGGAGACACTTTGAATACATCTTGTAACATGAGCCTGTCTTCCCAGGAAAGATGGGAAAAAGGGATATTGGTGTGAGGTCAGATGATGGAGAGTTTTGGATGAGCATTTGTTCCACAGCTTTGTAAATGGAGTCCTTCATGGCTGGAGGTACACAACATCACCCAGATGCCCCTGGATATTCCGTGATCCCTGACACTGATGTCATTTTTAAAAGGCCATTGGGCACATGATTAAGATTTCTCCGTTAGGAGCTGCCCTGAACAGTTTACCCCGAGCCTGGCAGATAAGGGGCAATTACACCACGGTTTTTCAACAGGGGCACGGAGGTCCTGGTGGATGGGCTAGTACAGAGGGGGACCATTCTCTTCCCAGAGGGGGCGACACAACCAGAACCACCGAGTATGGTCTGAGCTCCCTACCCAGCTCAGTACAGTATCTGCGGTCTGAAGAAATGCCCAGCAATACAGGACAAGCATCAATAACCTTCCCCACTCAGTCAGGGTAAGGGTCACCGTATTCTCTCTGCTCCCTCACACTCACTGTATATCTGTTATAGCACCGACCCCCGAACAAGGCTCATGGTCCACCACTCTCACTGTCGCATGCAGCACCTTCTCTCTCTGTCTCTCTCTCCCTCTCTCTCCCCCCCCCGCTCCACTTCACCCCCACATTAATAACACTGCATGGATACAACACTGTGGACTGACTCCCTCCGGACGCCTCACCATGACCCCCTCCCCACGTATACTAACACTAACAGCAGGGCCACCCACTCCCACCCTCCCTCCCTCCCATTCCAGGATGGTGTGCTCACAACACATCGTCACCACCACCAGCCTGGAATAGGACAGAAAGGGCCACGCCCGGTGGTGGAGTGCCCGATATCCGTTCCCTCACCCCCCCCACCCGCCCCAGCCATGTGGGGAGGACCCTGGTAGGAGCTGGAGAGGACAGTGACGCCTCGTGTGGAGATTCTGAAACATCCACGTCCCACCGACCGAGTAAGGAGCAATGTTCAGTGAAGGGCAATTCTCACTTTAAACCCACTGGCAGCTTCTTTGCCCCCCGGCACAACTTAGAAGTCGTGGCCCTGATGCCATCAACCTTTTGTGTCGAGCTGGTACAAATGGATTCCCCACGGTCTCGGTGGGCAGGAGGGTGGGCTCACAACACATCAACACCACCACCTCCCAGGAAGGGGGCACGGTGACTCCCTCCTACACCTCCCCCTGTAAACAGCTCAGATACTGAAACTAATCTATGATAGTTACTGCTCTCCCCACTTGCCCTGATATCTTCAACAATCTGAGCTCATATACACCCAGCGCCCTCTGCTCTTGTACCCCCTTTATAATGGAACAGCCTGTTTTAAACTGTCTTTCATTGTCTTTCTTACCAAAGTGCATCACCTCAAACTGCTCCGCACTGATCCCCATCTGCCATAAACCTGAACACTGCACCAACGTGTGATTGTCCTGTTAGAGTTCCACACTGTCCTCCAAAGACTTCAGAGTTCTTCCAGGTTCGGTGCCATCTACAAATATTGAGATTGTTATAGTGTCACAGTCCCCATGAAACAACTGAAATCCTGCCCCACATACACGAGTGTGAGCAAGTGAAATGCTGATATATTCATATGGACAGTGTCTAATAATGACATGCTGTCAATGGAGCAACAAAAGTCCTGACACACACCAGACGGAGCGAATTAAATATTGACAAACCACAGAGCAAGAGAAATCCGGATAGGTCCCACTTATCGATATTCATCAGGGTATAATGTGATGAAGTTGAAAGTGTGCATTGTACCTTCAACAGAGGGTGAATGCTGTTCTGAACTGAGAGCTTACAAGCACCTGTGGTATGAGAGGATGGCAGACTCAGAAACAGTGTATTGCTATAGAGCTGGAGTCGGGTAATAAGCAGTTAAGAGAAAGAGGGTCCCAGAGTTGTGAATAGTTCATGTAAAATGTTCACTTTCAGAGTGAAAAAATAAATTGATGTTTTTATTTAAACAGTGGAATTTGGGAGTTCTCTGTCACTCATATTTTAACAGTTTACGAGGCGAATTGAGCATTTTTTTATGTTTCATTTAAGTTATCAGATGAGCTTCACGCCGTGCCCTAACCATTCCCGTGTGTGTATCTGTGTGTCTCTGTGCGGGGCAGGTCTGACAGTCTCTGTGGTGCTTAAAGTGATGCAATGCCACCCTCTGCTGGCCTCCCCACGCCACTGCACAGACATTGGCAGAGGGTGAAAACCAACAGGGATTCATTCAGAGAGGAGGAGGGAGAGAGCAGCTGCTCACAGCACCATCCAATCTCATGTCTTATCCATGTACTGATCTAAATGTCCTTTAAACGTTGTAACTGTCCCTGCTTTCACCGCTTCCTCTGGAAGTTCATTCCACACACAAGCCAGCTTCTGTCTAACATAATTACCTCTCATGACTTTCGTAAATCATTTTTCCTTGCACCTTAAAATTCCCTCAGTTTTGAATCCCCAACTCTAAGGAAAAGACATCAGTCCTTCAGCTTCTCTGTAACCCTCATTATTTTATAAACCTCTGTAAAGTTACTGCTTAATCTCATATTCTTCAGTGAAAAAAGTCCCAGCCGATCCAGCCTCTCCTTATAGCTCACTCCCTCCTTTCCGAGCAACATCCAGGTTAATCTCTTCTCAATCCTCTCCAGCATAATAATATCAACGTCAGTAATATCAAAGTGAATAGTCAAGGTATTTTCTAATGGTGCGGGGAGTCCAAAACAAGAGGACATAGGCTTAAGGTAAGAGGGGAAACATTTAAAAGTGACCTGAGGGGCAGCTTTTTCACCCAGAGGGTGGTGTGCCTATGGAATGAGCGGGCAGGGTGACCAGACTGGACACAGTATTCCAGAAGGGGTCTCACCAATGTCATGTACAACCACAACATGACATCCCAGTTCCGATACTCAAAGGTCTGACCAATGAAGACAAGTGTGTTAAACACCTTCTTAACCACACTATCTATATGAGATGCAAATTTAAAAGAATTAAACCTGAAGGCCTATGTTTCTGTACTACAGCACTGCCAAAGACTCTAGTTTTAATTGTATAGGTCCTGCTGTTGTTTGATTTCCCAAATCCAATCCCTCGCATTAATCAAAACTTAACTCCATCAGCCACCCCTCAGCCCAGTGTGTGATATTACTGCCACCTCACCCTCCCCCTTCAATTTTAAAACACCCATCCCTCTCCAGGAGGCCTGCACCCTCCGGCCTTGAGTTTCACAAAGACCCTGAGCTTGGTTTGCCTTGTGTGGTTCAGGGGAGGAGGGACAGATTGCAGACACAGTCAGTGGGGAGGAGAGGCTGGACAGTAATCAGCGGCCTGGTATCATTTCATGGTTTTAGGAAAAGGGGAGTCGCATGTGAAAGTTGGGTAAGACTGATCGGTGTTTTGGGACCAGAAATTAAGCTCTTCCTTCGTCTCTGGTGTTCAGTAATAAATATCTATTTGAGACCCTTCATGGGGCAGAGTGTGTCTGCGGGATTTCTTTCCTTAATATTGCAGACTGCAGATAATAGCACTTAAAGATGTTTATAGTTAATTTCGATAGCATAGCAAGTACACTCAATATCCTATATTTGAGACAAATATCTTGCATTTGTTTAATAATACAAAGTGTTTTGTGTAGTTCAGTAATGATAACGTGATTTTAATAAACCCACATCAAGCTGAAAGTGGGCACTAAAATATGACCCAAAATCTGGGTATGGTAGTGTGGTGGGTAGTGTTCCTGTCTCTGACCCAGAGCCCTGGATTTGATTCCAATTCCTGAACTTGTGTGGTTGTATTCCTAGCTCTGGGCTAGAAGGCCTGGATTCAAGTCCTGCCTGTTGCAGAGGTATGTCCCAGCATAGCAGAACAGGCTGATGAACAAACACACAGGAGAATAATGTTACAGCTTTATGGGTATTGCTGAGTGATGTTAGTGTCCCTACCTCCGGGCACAAAGGTCTAGGTGTAAAGCCCACAGAAGTGTCTCAGGATACATCTGAACAAACTGATTAAAATGGATTTAGAATTGTGACTTGATGGAGAAGGAAGAGGTGTCAGTATTGAATTTCAGAATTTAGGCCCAGGATGACTGAAAGTACAGCTATTCGTGTTGATTGGAGTTACATTTCGCAGCAGTAAAGGTTTATAAAATCAGAATGGTCATGGATAGGGTGAGTAGTCAGGGTTTTTCCCCAGGTTAGGGGCGTCCAAAACTAGAGGACATTGGTGGAAAGTGAGAGGGGAAAGGTTTTGAGGAGACCTAAAGGGCATCATTTCACACAGAGGGTGGTGTGCGTATGGAATCAGCTGCCAGAGGAAGTGGTGGAGGCTGGTACAACTACAGCATCTGGGTACTGGGAGACCTGGCGAACTTTTCCAGCATTTTCTGTATTTCTTTAAAAAATGCTTTCAGTTTAACACAGGTAATCTGAATAAATTAAACATTTTTATTTTTTAATGATGCAGGGACATATAAAAACATCTTCAAATTGACCAAGACCATTTTCTGCGAAGGGTATGGCTCTGTGTATGACAGCATCAATGATGCACCTACATGGAACAGGGAATGTGTTGGAGACATAGTTTGGACAATGTATAAGGAGACTTCACATGGTCCAGTTTGGGACAGGATAACATTACTGTGTGATTCAACTCAGAGAGGGAGAAAATGTAATTTGCCTGAGAAGGAATGGCGGATTACACTCTCTCTCCTTCATTGTTCCTCATCACAGCAATGTGCACGAGCTAAAAAAAAACAACCTCTACAGTCATCATTACCGTTCTTATTTTTATGGAATCCCTGCAGTGTTGACACAGGCCCTTTGGCCCAACAAGTCCACACCAACCTTCCCAACCCATATCCCTATATTCACCCCTGACTATTGCACATAACCTAGAAATCCCTGAACACTACAGACAATTGAGCATGACCAATCCACCGAACCTACACAGTTTGTGGTAGGAAACTGGATCACCAATTAGAAGCTCACACAGTCAAGGGGAGAATGTGCAAACTCCACACAGACAGTCACTCAAGGCTGGAATCGAACCCAAGTCCCTGGTGTTGTGAGATAGCAGTGCTCACCACCGTGCTACCCTTTGGATGATCCCTAACCAGAATTCACTGGAATCTACTCACTGCCTAAAGCAAAGGGAATTCAGCCAAATCCAAACTCTCCCAGGATGAAATCCCATTGCTAGCAGCTTGCATGAGTACAATATCTTCAGAAGCAGAATAACGTTTTGGACAATCTCACAATTTTTCCTTCGTCATGGGTTCCAATAATATTTGGACCAGGTTATTTCAAGTTAAAATTGCAGAGATTTTGTGTGAGTGTGTGTGTGTGTGTGTGTGTGTGTGTGTGTGTGTGTGTGTGTGTGTGTGTGTGTGTGTGTGTGTGTGTGTGTGTGTGTGTGTGTGTGTGTCAGTGGTTTTAGAAAGGGAAATATTGATTATAGAATTGCAATACCCAAACAGTTTGCCATTCATCTTTCCATCATCGTTTGAGTAACATTGCTCTGGATCATAAACGTGTTGTTTTAGCAGATTAAAGAAACTAGCCTGACTTGTTCCTAAAACTGACCCTGACCCAGTCTGAGACCGATATCATCAGCCATATCAGAAGCCTGGTTACATTTAACATTTGTTGTGAGCAGCGGAGGAGTGGTACTAGAAAAGGAAACAGCGACTCCAAAAAGCCGGGGAACGATAGACCCGTGAGCCTGATGTCAGTGGTGGGTACGTTGTTGGAGGGGATTCTGAAGGACACGACTTACATACATTTGAGAAGGCAAGGGTTGATCGGGGTAGACAACGAAGCTTTCTGCATGGGAAATCATGTCTCATTAATTTGGTTGAGTTTTTTGAAGAGGTGACAAAGACGATTGATGAAGGCAGTTTGGTAGACGTTGTCTATATGGACTTCAGCAAGGTGTTCATTTAAAGAACAAAGACCAAAGAAAATTTACAGCCCAGAAACAGGCCCTTCGCCCTCCAAACCTGAACCGATCCAAATGTCCTGTCTAAATCTGTCGGTCAATTCCTAAGCATCTGTCTTCCTCTGCTCCCCACCAACTCATGCATCTGTCCAGATGTATCTTAAATGAATCTACCGTGCCTTCCTCTACCACCTCTGCTAGCAACGCGTTCCAAATGCCCACCACCCTCTGTGTGAAGTACTTACCGCGTGTATCCCCCTTAAACATTCCACCTCTCACTTTGAAAGCATGACCTCTCGTTATGGAATCCTTCACCCTGGGAAAAAGCTTGTCTCTATCCACCCTGGCTATACCCTTCATGATTTTGCAAACCTTAATCAGGTCCCTCTTAATGTCCTTTCATCGAGTGAAAATAAACCTAACCTACTCAGCCTCTCTTCATAGCTAGTATTTCATTCTGATTGGTCGACAGATTAGCAAGTTTCAGTCACATGAGACACAGAATAAGCTAGTCACAAATGGCTTGAAGGAAGAGGGATATTTTTCAGCCTGGAGGCTTGTGAGCAGCAGTGTGCTGTAAGAATCAGTACTGAGTTCACTGCATTTCATCATTTATGTAAAGGATTTAGATGTGAATATTGGGCCATAGTTAGTAAGTTTACAGATTACATCAGAAAGGTGGTGTAGTAGATTATGTCAGAGTACAACGAGACCGCAATTAGATGGGACAAAGGGGCAAGGATAGACAGATGAAGTTTAATTTAGATAGATATGAATCTTTGCATTTTGGGAAGGCAAATCAGACAGATATTATATACTTCATGGTCAGGTCCTGGGGCATGTTGTGAAACAAAGGGGCATAGGGGTGCAGGTGCATTGTTCCTTGAAAGTGGAGTCGTAGGTAGACAGAGTGGTGCTGAACACATTTGGCACATTTGCCTTAATCAGTCAGAGCATTGAGTATAGGAGTTGTGGTGGTATGGTGCATCTGTACAGGATGTTGCTGAGGCCACTTTAAGAATACTGTGTACAACTCGGATTTCTGCAGAAATGACTTGCACGTATATTCCAGGACTCGAGGCTTGAGCTACAGGGAGAGGCTTATTACGTTGAGGTGTTTCCCCCTGGAGTGTCAGAGATTGAGAGGCAACATTATAGAGGTTTATAAAATCATTAGGGGCATGGATATTCTGTACAGCCATGTTCTGCTCCCAAGGATAGGGGAGTCCAGAACAAGACAGAATAGGTTGGAGGGGAGAGGGCGAATGATTTAGAAGGGACCTGAAGGTAAATATTTCACACAGAGAGTGGTGTGTGTACAGAAAGTGCTGTCAGAGGAAGTGGTCAAGGCGGGTACAATCACAGGAGGAATATTGGCCAAATGCTGGTAAATGGGACTAAATCAGATTTGATATCTGATCGGAGTGAACAGATTGGACTAATTGGTCTGTTTCCATTCTGCCTGACTCTCTGATTCTATAAGAGGGATGACGAATAATTCTGAAAGGACCTTTCAAGTCGGAATTCTCTTCAGTGGAAGGCTATCGTGTCTCTATGTTCACATTGATTGAAAGCTGCGTTAGTTAAATATTTGACAGAGAAGTGAGTCATTCACAATGGGACACAGACAGAAAAGTGGGGCTGAGACCACAACCTGATCGGCTACAATTTTAGTGCCTGGTGGAGAAGGCTCAAAGTATCTAATGACCCACTCCTGCTCCTCAGTCCCATGTTCCTGTGTTCCATTCAGCCCCTCAAACCTGCGAGACAGGAGCAGTTGGAGGCAACTTACTCCTATAACCTGTTGCACAGAAACACAGGAGACCATTCAGCCCCTCGGTACTGTCCCACACAGTTTGAAGTGAATTGGGAATGTAATTGGAAAAACCAGGCTGGGTACGAAAGAGCCCCCTCATCTCTCTTTACAGAGCTTCCCCTCTCTGCAACTTGTGCTTCATTTGTTGGTCCCGTTGTAGAACCAGATTCACTGTGAATACAGCCCATATACCTCACCCAGAGATGGCTCACAAAATCATCTGCTCTTCCTGACTGCAACATTCAATAACAGAACATTCATGAAAATAACACCCACGAACATTCCAATAACAGAATGTGAGAACATCAGAAACAGGGGCATGTTGTTCACCCCCCAAGCCTGCCTTGCCCTTCACTAAGATCATGACTGATCTGCTGCTCTTTGTCTCAAATTCTCTTTCATATCCAATTCCTCATGGCCCTCAACTCTCTGACAGGTCAATTTCCATCTACCTCATCTTCAAATACATTCAGTCATCTAGCTCCCCGAACACTCTTGAGGAGAGAAATCCTGACATTCACTACCACCTGTTTGAAGAAAACACTTGCTGCTCCTATATCATGGTTTATTGATATGAACAAAAGAGGTTGACTCAAGGGTTCAGGTAAAAATGACTGGCCCCGATATCAAGGCAGTGGTTGACTTCTGTTGACATCAAGGAGCTTAACAAAACTGGACTTAATGGGAATCAGAGTAAACTCTCCAGTGTTTGGGGTCAAACATGGCACAAAGGAAGATGGTCATCATCTCAGTCCTGGGTCACCTCTGTGCGAGATCCTCTGGGTAGCTTCCTCTTCACAAACAGCTTCAGCTGCTTCATCAATGTCTCCCCGCCCCCACCCTCCTCACCATAAGATCAGAAGTGGGGATGGTCGCTGAAGATTCCACAATGTTCAGAACATTTTATCCCCCGTCAGCTCCTGAACTGGTATTTGTCTGTAACGAGCAGGATCCAGACTCCATTGAGACTTGTGCTGTTAAATGGTCCGTAACATTCATGTAACAGCACTGGCGGGCACTGCACATTGCTATAGTAAAACAAGAGTTCATTCAATACCTCACGCTGGTTACACAGGAATATGAGGAAGTCATTCAGCCCATTGACACTATTGGAGAAGAACAGGGACAGCCCATTCAGTGACTCCAGCCTATTACTCAGGAAGGGAAGGAGTCTAGTGTGAAGGAGGTCACCAGAGCCCCTCGAAAATATTTGAAGGCGGTAACCTCGATTCTAATGTTTTCCTATTTTAAAGGAAATGTAAAGTGTCTGTTCCAGATGCAATGTGACTGGTCAAACTACTCGGTGTGAAGCAAAACACCATCTACTGAAACACGAAAGAGAAAATGAAACCAAATTAAGAGGAATTTAGAATAACGTAATTCTATTGGACAGCTTAACAGAATAATAGATCTAGGAACTATTACTGATAAACTGTTCAAATATAGGGAAATCCCATAAACACAGCCCTTGGCAAAAAGAAATATTGAGACACAGATTATCACAAATATTTCTCCAATCCAAGAATTAAAAACAGTATCAAGAGAAATTTCAGAGAGAGTAGCAGCCAGGAAACATTCACTGAAGCTTCCAAATCTGTGGAGACACCAATAGTTTCTGATGTTACTGAGAAACCAAAACCCAGAGATCCTAATCTGTGAGCGTTGGCCACACCCATTCAAGCTGCATTAAAATAAACCTAAGGCCGCCCTAGCTGTTACTCAAGTGGTCTTAACTGGCAAGCCTGGTAACAATCGTTCAATCTCTCTCATAAAATAAACCAGGACAAAATAACCTCTTAAAGCTGCAGCATTGTCACACTAGTCAGTACAATGAGCTATCAAACAGGAACCAGGGGTAACCCCGTCAGGCCCTTGGCCCTGTCCAATCGGACGAGGTTGAAGCCAATCACTCCCTTGAGTCACTTACACAAGAACAGAAGGAGGCCATTCCCACCTCAATGAACTTACACGGGGACAGAATGAGGTAATTTTTGATTATTCCTGATGAATGTCTTATGCCCAAAACGTCGATTCTCCTGGTCCTCGGATGCTGCATGACCCGTTGTGCTTTTCCAGCAATTGATGCTCTACTCTGATCTGCAGCATCGGCAGTCTTAAGTGTCTCCAGATTGATGCTCTACCTTGATGAGCAGGGAAGCCATATGTCTCGTGTGAAGTCTCAAGAAGGCACCTTCCATCTCCACGAAGACAGCCTGGTGTTCTCTATGTAGGGTGGAAGCTGATGGGAATGTCTACCTGTTTCAGACGGAGGTATTGTGGCTGCTGTTGGGGATTGTGAGCAACCTGATGTTCAGTACAGGGTTCACACGCCGACTGCACAATAACATGGTGAGAGTTAATTTAGGCATATAAACTATTAGGAAAGTCACGTTAGACTGATGAATGGACTCTCTAAGTTCAAATAATGATGATCTTGTTCATGTTGATCTTGTCTCGTGTACGTCCTGTTCAGTGTATCCTGTATGCCTTACTCTGTCCAAGTCTATTTCCACCCTCTGACCTGCCTGGCCATGCTTACTCTGATCTTCCTCCACCGCTCATAAACAAAGTGTTTCCCTGTACTGAGGTACACGTGACAATAAATCAAACCAATAAATCCTGAGTAAAGTATGGAATTTCTCTCCCTGTCAATATCTCTTTTGGAAATAAGAGATCGTTGCCACTCCTCGTGTTTCAGCGTCACCATTTCTTCATCTCTCGCAGCTCTACAGATTAAACACTCAGCTTCTTCACTCTATCCTCATGTTACCATCACCCGTGTCTGTGGTAAGGAGATCATTCCTTACAAGGGAGATCAAATTGTAGAGAGTGCCCCAAATGCTCTCTCAGCAAGGGTCTACAACAGAAGGAAGATGGCTTTACTTATGTACTCGAATCATCTTACAATGAAGGACAGCATACCATTGTCTGCACCCATTACTTACACAGGGTTTGATTTGGAGCAGTCAGCATAGACTTGTGAGTGGGAGATCATGCTTCCCAAATTTCTTAGAGTCCTTTGATGAAGTTACCAGGACGTTTGATTAGGGCAGAGTGATAGACGTAGTCTCTATGGATTTCAGTAAGGCCTTTGATTAGGTTCCACATGGCAAGCTGCTCTGGAAGGTTCCATCACGTGGAATGCGGGGGGAACTGGCCAATTGGATACACAGTTGGGTTGATGGTCGGAAGCAGAGGGTTGAGTGGAAGGATGTTTGTCAGACCGGAGGCTTGGTCCATTGCTGTCTATTATCTATGATTTGGTTGAGAATATACAAGGTATGATTAGTAAGTTTGCAGATGACACTAAAGTAATTGGGAGCATGATCAGTGAGGAAGTTTATCAGAAATTGCAGCAGGACCTTAATCAGGTGGAAAATGAGCCGAGAAATGGCAAATGGAATTTAATATACAAGCGTGAGGTCTTGCATTTTGGAAACTCAAATCAAGGAAGGAGTTTTATGGTGAATGGGAGGGTCTTAAGGGATGCAGTGGGGGAAGGGACCTTGGTGTTCAGGTGCACGGTTCTCTAAGAGTGGAGTCACAGGTAGACAGGGCAGTGAAGAAGGCTTTTGGCACATTGGCCTTCATCAGGCAGGATATTGAGTATTGAAGTTGGGACCTTATGTTGCAGCTACACAGGACCTTGGTAAGGCCGCACTTGGAGTATTGTGTTCAGTTTTGTCACCTTGTTATGGGGACGATGTTATGAAATGAGAAAGAGTGCAGAAGAAATTTACAAAGACGTTGCCAGTACCCAATGGTCTGAGTTACAGGGAGTGGTTGGACAAGGTAGGACCTTTTCTTTAGCGTGTAAGAGACTGAGGGAGTCCTTATAGAGTTGTATAAAATCACGAGGGGTACGGACAGGGTTAATGCTCTCAGTCTTTTTCCAAGTGTAGAGAATCGAGGATTAGATGGGATCAGTTTAAGGTTAAAGGAGAAGGAATGAAAGGGAACCTGAGGGGCCACTTCTTTACACAGAGGGCTGGTACATGGATGAGCTGCCCGCAGATGTGGTTGAGGGGGGTACATTAACAACATTTCAAAAACATTTGGATAAATATGTGGATAGGAAAGGACTGGAAGCGCATGGGCCAACTGCAGGGAAATGGGGTTAGCGTAGATGGACATTTACAAGGTGGACTCGAACCCCTCTGTTAATTAAACCCAAACACCCAGAAAAGCTGACCTTGTAATCTGTTAAAATATGAGCGACACAGATCTCCTACATTCCACTATTTAAACAAAAATTATCAAGTTAGTTTCTTAACTTTAATAGTGAACACTAAACAACAACTATTCACAAACACAAACCCCTCTTATCTTAGCGACTTACTATCTCCTTCCTGCTGTAACTTATGACAGTGGGATCTTGTTACTACACAGTCTAGAAAAATTCCTGGGTAATTTTCTTTTAACTCCCCAATTCCCTAGTCTTCCTTTGGCTTCTTCACCACAAGGGGTGCCTATCCCACCTCGCCTCCTGCTAAATCGTTCCCAAGAACAAACTGTATTCCTGGAACTGACACTCTGTTACTCACTGTCACTGTTACTTCCATAATCTTGATTTGGCATTCCATCCTGATGTTACACAAGGGAATGCTTAATTTCTGTCCCCATTCCACAAGTTAACACGCTCTTGATTAACATGTCAGAAAGAGTGAAGAAAACTTTCATCTCTTACTATTAGAGGGTGAGAGAAAGTGAGGGCTGCAGATGCTGGAGATAAGAGTTGAAAAGTGTGGGATGGAAAAGCACAGCACGTCGGCAGCATACGAGGGGCAGGGGCGTTGACGTTTCAGGCATAAATGCTTCATCAGGAAAGTGGGAGGTAAGGGAGGGGGAAGGAGTTTGAGAAATAAATGGGAGAGTGGGGGTGGAGCTGGGTGGAAGGGAGCTTGGAAAGCGATAGGTAGATGCAGGGAGGGTGTGATGGTGATAGGTCAAACAGGAGGGTGATAGGACACCTATCGGTGGGAGGACAGCTGGAACCCTCAAACTGTATAGCATCAACGTTGACTTCACCAAATTCCAAATCTCCCCTCCACCAACCTCTCCCAGATCCAACCGTACAACCTAGCACTGCCCTCTTGGACTGCCCTAACTGTCCATCTTCCTTTCCACCTATCGACTCCACCCTACCCTCCGACATATCACTGTCACTCCCACCTACATCTTCTTATTGCCTTCCCAGTAACCCTCCCACCAGCACAGCTACTCCCCTCGTATTTATCTTTCAGCCCCTTTGTCCCCCCACCATGTTCCTGACGATGGGTTTCTGCCTGATATTCGATTGTCCTGCTGTTTGGATGCTGCCTGATCTGTTGCGCTTTTCCAGCGCCTCACTTCTCAACTATTAGAGACTGAGAAGATCCCATATCTCACAAAATTATAACTTCTTGTTCCTCTCCCCCTGTTCTTTCTGAGTAAACTTTATCTACAGAGGTGAATTCTTTAGAGAGATCAGGCACTGCCTCCATACCCAGCCCTTGCCCAGGCTGTGCAATTTCCTGCAGCTCCTCGGCTCCACTTGGGGTCTCCTTTACCAGTGTCACTAATGCCACTGGACTTAGCCTCTTCGACCGCATCTTTCCCCAAAATGTCTTCCTTTAACGCCCAACACGGTGTGTCCCAGCTTACTGCAGTAAAAAAAACTTTTTCCCTGAGCCCTTCTTAAACCACCAACACTGTAATTTTATGTGTTCCACTCCCTTATAGTGAGAGCACCTGAGACCTTTCACCACCTTTCAACCCCCTTGGGCTTCTTTCTTCACCTGTAGTGAACTGTTGTGAGCTACTGTTCGCTTTGTAATGTGTGATCGTCCTTTTTCCCAATTTCTGTCCCTCACAGGATGAAATTCCTGCCAGAAGCTAAATTTCATCACATTTCACAATGCATATTTACCTGCCATTTCTGCCGCGCTTCTCACTTCTTGAACTTTCTATTCATTCACATGAATTTTTACTATCTCTGGAAGTAAGTCTTTTAACTTCTCCAGCAGATTAATCTCCCTTCAAGCCTCACAGGTCTTATCCATGTTTAAGGCCAGCACCCACCTGTCAAAATGACTTGGTTAATTCTTTCAAACTCAATATAAGTCTGACCTGGTTGCGTCTCTATTTTTCGTAACTTCTGTCTATATGCTTCGACTACCAATTCATAACCAATCAAAATAGCTAATCTGACATCTTGATAATCTCTTGATCCCTCATCTGACAGCGCTGCACTTACCTCACCAGCTGTGCCCACCAGCTTAGTCTGAACTAGCATTACCCACAAGTTCACTGGACACGTCATCTGGCTCGCCATTGTTTCAAATGAAACAAAAAAGTTTTGACATTTTTCTAATCGAAATATGGCAAGTTACTAACCTAGTTGTATACATCCCTACGTTCTCCCTTCATCTCCATCCTGTTAATTTAACTTTCTTGTCTAATTCCCAACTTCTGAATTTCAAATCCCCTCTCTCTTTCTTTTTCCTCTCTTTCTCTTTCATCTCTCTCTGTTTCCATCCCTTTATTTATCTTCTAACTCCAGTTGCCACATTTGCAATTTAAGTTTTTATAACTCTACTGCAGTTGCCTATTTCTCTGATACATCAAAGTGCTTGACCAACTCCATTACAATTTCAACTTCCCTTTTCTCCCTGGTTAAACACAATTCCAACCTATTTGCTAATTCTAAAAAATGTCCTCCTTCTGTTTTTCTAAACTTCCTTGGAAAATTTGGGAACCTTTTTAGTAATGTTAACAGCCATTTCCCTCACTTTTCAATTAACTAACGACAAGTAACAAAATTAAACGAATTTTCCCATTGGTTTTATTTGACGATCAAAGTCACGAATTGCAATGAGTTGGAATTTGCTGGGACCTGTTGTATCTCAAACCTGTTCAAGTCGGTCCAAGTGCCACACGGCAAGGCCCCAAACTGTTATGACATCAATGTCGACCCCCTCTGTTAATTAAAATCACACACCTAGAAAAGCTCACCTCACATCATAATCTGTCAAAATGTGAGCGACAGAGAACTCCTAACTTCCACTAATAAACAAAAATTAACAATTCATATGTATGCAAGTTAGCTCGCTGAGCTTGAAGGTATGTTTTCAGAAGTTTCGTCACCATGACTAGGTGACATCATCAGTGAGAGTATCTGCTGACGCTCTGGTGGTATGTCCCGCCTCTCTATTTATAGGTCTTGGTTTCTTAAAGTGAGTGATGTCATTTCCGGTTATTTTCACAATAGATTGTAGACAGGATCTAAATTGATGCGTTTATTGATGGACTTCTGGTTAGAATACCATACCTCTAAGAAGGTCCTTGCGTGTCTTCGTATGTGTGTGTGCTTTGCACCAGTCAAAGTGGTGCCCTTCTTTGTCTGTGTGTATGGAACATAGTGATAGTGCGTCATGTCTTTTGGTGGCTAGTTGGTGTTCATGTATCCTCATAACACGACAACATGACAATTTCAATGGTGTAAAAATGATTTTATATACACTTTTTAATCAATGTGTGTGTGCAGATAAGTCGCATTTTTCATGTGTGCGCAATACATTGTAAATGAACAACAGAGACACAGTTAACGAAAAATGATGCATATGATGTATAAAATTGATAAAACATTAAAACATGTTTTGATCCTCTCAACGTTCCCTCGTTTTCTGGGATTCCCAACTCTAATCTCTCATTCTCACCAGGATCTGTGCTCCAAATTCTTGATTCTGGTGCCCCAACTTATTTCAGTTAACCCCCTTTCTACCGGGACTTCAATACGTTGGCCTGCTGGGTTCTTTCCAAAACTAGTGTCTGTCATATTATTGGAGATAAATATTCTGGCATCAGACTCAGCATTTGAACATATTACTCTGTTGTACATGCACTGTACAAAGGACCACAGCACACAGGCATTGCCAAAACATTGGGGGATGTTCATCTACTTCTTTCGATAATGTGGTTGCCTCATTTTCCATATCTCCATATCTATATCCTCTCTCTTGTTCTCCCTTTGTATCTAGTTGAGAAATCCACCAATTAATCTTCATGTCCCATCTCCCAAAACTCCTTCTTTCAGTTTATATCTAGCGCTCTCTTCAAGATGTAATGTGGTTATAATTGAGCAATGTAACTACCAAGACGCGGGAGGAGCTGGCCAGAGTTAATTGGAAGGGGAGCTGAACAGGAAAGACCATGGAGCAGCAACGGGAGGAGGTTCTGGGGATAATTCGAAAGATAATACCAGAAATGCAACCCCAAGAACTTGAAACATGCTCATGGGAGAACAGGGCGGCCATGAGTGATAATGCATCAAACCAAAAGAGGAAACATACAATATGGTGAAGATGATTGGGAATCCAGAGAATTCATTGGCTCTGAAACTACATAACGCTGGCATCACTGACACTGCAGAGCTCTTAATCATGATCAGGAACAGAAACAGAGGAAACACTTTGACTTTTAACAAGATGGTATTTCTCATGGAAAAAGATTCAGGTAAATTAAACATTTGCATTAAGATCAGTTAAATGCTTTTGCGGAATGTGTCAGGTTGGAAACAAGAGCCGGGAAGAGAGACCCTCAGCAGAATGAGAGTATAAAAATGGAAGTATTTTCACATCAGAAACCAGGTTAGGTCACTGAGTGCAGGGCTGATGGGTGAATGAGTCTCAGTGAGAATTGGGGAACAGACAGCAGAATTGCATTGCAGATATTGCAACTTGAAACTGCGTATTCACGTAGTGCTGACGACCACAGCAGCAGGAGAGGCAGACATGCATTAAACCACAACCTGTAACTTTTTACCAGGGAAACACCTCAGTCTGTCATTACCATCAACACCATCTATGGCTCAGTGACGAGTGTGGGTGAACATGTCAGAGTCAGAATCACATGAACTTTAACCTGATGCTAACTCATTAAAGCTACCGGACTTGACCAACAGATCTGAATGAAGCCCTGCAGTCCTGCCACATTCAGTCATAAATGGTGATGGACGATTAAACGAATGACTGGAGGAGAGGGTTCCACAAACATCCCCATCCTAAATAATGGAACAGACCTGCACATCAGTGTAAAAGAGAAGGATGTTTTATCTGCACAATCTTCTGCCAGAAGTGTTGAGTCGATGATACACCTCACCCTTGTCATGATGCCCACAAAATCACAGATGTCAGTCTTCAACCAATTTGATTCGCTGCACGTGACATGAAGAAACAGGTGAACACTGTAGATACGACACAGACAATGGACCCTGACACCATTCCTGCAATAGGACTGAAGACTTGTGCTGCACAACAAGCCGTGTCCCCGGGGAAGCTGTTTCATTCCAGCTCCAACTCTTACATCTCCCTGGCAATGAGGAAAATTACTCAGCTATTTCCAGTCCCCTAAAATGGGAATAATTACAATCTGACCAATTACCACCTCTTTAATCCCATCATGACGGTCAAATTGTGGGAGTTCTTTTTGACAGAGCTGTCAAGCAGCACAGAAATAACCTGCTCAGTGTGGTTTCCGATAGGTCCCCATGTGGAGATGGTGCTGTTGTGGTAATGTCACTGGATTACTAATCCAGACCAGGCTAATGCTCTGGCAGTGGGTGAAAGTTAAAAACAATTAATAAAATATCGAGATCTCAAATCTGGGGTCAGTAACAGTGACCTTGAAGCCAATATCGATTGTAAACAGAATTTCCTTCTCCAATGTAGTTTTAGAAAGTGAATCTCCCGTGATTTCCTGGGCTGGGCTCAAACTGACTCCAAAGACCCTGTCATGTGTTAAACATTTCAATGGTCTCTGAACCCCAAGCAAGGGCACTCATTTGTATCAAACTACTCCGAGGTCTGAACGGATGAAACCGGACAGAACACCCGGCCTCAGCATCAGTGTCGGAAAAGGGAATGGGAACACAGTCCTGTCGACCCTGCAGAAACCTCCTTCCTTACATCTGAGAGCTTGTGACAACATTTACAGAGATTTCCCACAGAATGCACAGAAACAGCGGGAAAGGAGTAGGTCATACAACACATTGAGCCTCCCCGATTCTAGTTCATGGAAAAACTCTCCTCAATGCACTTATCCCACATGATATACATATCCGTTAATGTGAGTAACGTTGGGAAGCTATAAAATGGGCGGTGCAGTAGTACGTTTGGTCCATCGAGTTTGCTACCAATTCAATATAATGATGGTTGGCCCTTCATTTCCACACCGTACTCCTGCTCTCCAACCATCCCTTTACTGTGTCTAAATCCTTATTTATAAGCAGTGTCTCGGTTTCCAGGTGCGAGCGTATTCCCCAAGTTCCCCAGTCAGCGAGAGCAGACATTTATTATCATCTCAATGCAGAGTGACTGCCTGTACCTAATACTGTGGCCCCTTGTTTTACAAGTCCCAGCCAGGGGAATTATCATCCCTGCTTCCAATCTGTCTCACCCTGTCAGTGTTTTGTATATTTCACTGAGATCTCCACTCATTTTCCTAAATCCCATGAAACTAACAGAGGAAGTTTGCTGAGGTGTCGCAGGGATCGGTGCTTGGGGCCCAGCTGTTCACAATGCCCAGTCACCCCAAACTCTGCTCCCACCACAAGCCTGTCATCCCAGAGATCAGTCTGGTCATCCTTCACTGCTCTCCATCAATGTCAGGTTTGTCCTTTATTATGTACAGAGATCAAAACTGCACACAATACTGCACAATGTTCGAGATGATACCTCACCAAAGCCCTGTACAGCTGCAGTAAGACACCCTTTCTCCTGGACTCACATCCCCCTGAAATGAAGGTCCACACACCATTTATCTTCCTGACTGCTTTCTGTTTCTGCAATATTACTTTCAGCGACTGGTGTACAAGGAGATGCAGATCCTTTTCAGTGTTTCAGCTCCCCACTTGGTGGGTCTGTGTACACTGGTCAGCGTGCCAATGCCATGCCCAGTATTGACTTCTGGTTACAGAACTCACTGCACTGCAGGGGCCTCAGAGGTTTATGCAGAAGGAAACAAGAAAAAGGAGCATACATCCCTTTGTAGATCAACATGTTTCAACCAATCCTTTCCAAATGGAAGGCTGACAATTCATCGTTTCCACCAAAGAGCACACCGTCACCTCTATACACATTGTTCTCCATCTGTCACGTATTTCCCCATTCACTCCAATTGTCTTAGTCTTCTCGGTGCTTTTTTATAACCTCCTCACCCATTCACAATCCCACATCCGTTAATGCTGTCAGCAGGCTGGGATATATTGTGTCTAATTCCACTAACCAAATGTTTAAAGGGCATTGTGAACAGCTGGGCCCCAAGCACCGATCCCTGCGACACTTCAGCAAACTTCCTCTGTTAATTTCTATTAATTTATTTCATGAATCTGGGTGTGACTGGCTGGGCTAGCATTTATTGCTTGTCCCTAGTTGCCCTTGAGAAGGTGGTGGTGAGCTGCCTTGTTGAACGCTGCAGTCCACCTGCTGTGGTTGACCTCCAATGTCATTAGGGAGGGAATCCCAGGATTCTGACCCAGTGACAGTGAAGGAGCAGTGTTAAATTTCCAACTCAGGATGGTGAATGGCTTGGAGGGGAACCTGAAGATGATGGTATTCCCATACAGCTGCAGCCTTTGTCCTTCTAGATTGACATGGGAGTTGGGAAGATGGTCTCTGAGGATCTTTGGTGAATCATTTCATTGCAGCATGTAGATAGTAAAACACTGCTGCTGCTGCTGAGCGTTGATGGTGGAGCATTGTGGATGAAGGGACAGTCAAACTGGCTGCTTTGTCTTGGATGGTGTAAAGCTTCTTGAGTGTTGTTGGAACTGCACTCATCCAGACAAATTGGGAGTCTCCTATTACACTTCTGACTTATGCATTGTAGATGATGGACAGACGTTTGGAAGTCAGGATGTGAGTTCCGCGCCGCAGTATTCCTAGATTCTGACCTGCTCTTATCGTGACTGTGTTCATGTGGCAAGGCCAGTGAGTGTCTGAGCAATGATTACCCACCAGGAATTTGATACTGGGGGATTCAGTGATAGTAACACCATTGAATGCCAAGGGGCAGGTTAGTTTGTATTTTATTGGTGATGGTCACGGTCTGGCAGTTGTGTAGCCTGAATATTACTTGCCACTTGATAGCCTGGATACTGTCAAGATCTTGTCGCATTTGAAAATGTAATGTTTCAGTATCTGAGGAGCAACAAATGTTGCAGAACATTGTACAATCATTGGCGAACATCTCCACTTCTGACCTTAAAATGGAGGGAAGGACAATGATGAAGCTGCCCTGAAGAAGTTTCCACCACTGCTCGAAGGACTCCTACAGACTTGGAGCTGAGTTGGCTGACCTTCATCAACCATGACCATCTTCCTACGTGTCAGGTATGATTCTAACCAGCAGGGAGTTTTGCCCCTGATACCCATTGATTCCAGTGTTGCTAAGGCCCCTTGATACCACACAGGGTCGAATGCAGCCTTGATTTAAAGGGCTATCACTCTCACCCCACCTCTGGAATTCAGCTCTGTTGTCCATGTTTGAACCATGGTAATGAGGTCAGGAGCTCAGTGGCCCTGGTGGAGCTCTAACTGGGCATCATTGACCAGGGTATTGCTGAGCAGGTGCTGCTTAAAAGCACTGAGACCTTCCACCACTTTACTGATGATCGAGAGTAGACTGATGGGGTGTTAATTGGCCGGATTGGATTTGTTCTGCTTTTTATATACTGGAGATACTTGGGGTAATTTTCCACATAATCAGGAAAAGACATTGTTGTAACTGTATTAAAATAGTTTGGCTAGGGGGGGTGGCAATTTATGGAGCACAAGTTTTCATTACTATTGCCATAATGGTGTCAGATCATGCACCTTTTGGAGTATCCAGTATCTGTAATCGTTTCTGGATATCGAGTGGACTGAATCGAATTGACTGATGACTGGTAACTGAATTGCTGAGGACCACTGGAGGGGGCTGAGATGGATCATCCACTCAGCATTTCTGACTGAAGATTGTTGCGAATGAATCAGCCTTATCTTACACACTGAAGTGCTGGGCTCTTCCATCATGGAGGAAGGGGTTATTTGTGGAATCTCTTCCTCCAGCGAATTGTTTAATTGTCCCCAACATTTCTCGGCTAGATGTGGAAGGACTGCAGAGCTTAGATCTGTTCCTTTGCTTGTGGGATCACTTAGCTGTGCCTATCACTTACTGTTTATGCTGTTTGGCGCACAAGTTGTCCTGATTGGTGGCTTCACCAGGCTGACACCTCACTTTCAGGTTTGCCTGGTCCTGCTTCTGCCATCCTGCACACTCCACTGAACCAATGTTGATTCTCTGGATTGATGGCAATTGTTGCGAGGGGGATATGCGGGAGGCCATGAGGTTATGCGGGAGTACAACTTGGCTGCTATTGATGACTCACGACACCTCATGGACATGCAGATTTGAGCTGCTAGATCTGTTCTAAATCTGCTCTGTTCAGCAACATGATATTACCACCCAAAATGGTGGAAGTTATTCTCAATCTGCAGGTGTGATTTTGTCTCCACAATGACTGTGCGGAGGTCTCTCTTACTGATAATGTCATGGACAGATACTTCTGCAACTGGCAGATTAGTAAGGCTGTGGTCAAGTATGTATTTTCCTCTTGTTGGTTCTTTCCCCACCTGCTGCAGAACCAGTCGAGCAGTTATATCCTTTGGGGTCTGGCCAGCTCGATCAGTAATGCTGTCGCTGAGACACTCTTGGTGGTGAACATTGAAATCCCCCACCCAGAGTACATCTTGCGTCCGTGCTACCCTCAGTGCTTCCTCCAAATGTTGGTCAGCATGGAGGAGTACTGATTCATCAGTTCAGAGAGGCTGGTACATGGTAATCAGCAGGAGGTTTCCTTTCCCATGTGCAAACTAATGCCATGAGGCTTCAAGGGATACAGAGTCACTGTTGAGGACTCCAAGAGCAATTCCCTTCCAACTGTATCCCACTGTACCGCCACTTCTTCTGTGTCCGTCCTGCTGATGAGACAGGAGATATTCGGGGTAGGTAATGGGGTGTCTGCGATATAGTCATACTCACAGAATCATACCTTACAGACAATGTCAGGCTGTTGCTTGACGAGTCTGTTTATTTCTATTCACCATTTCCTGCCGGCTGTCCCATTCTGGAAACATAGCCATATATTAGCCCAATCCACTCAGATTTGATTTTTCAAATTGGGCTTGGAGCTTTACCAAAATCTTTCTAAAAATCCACAGGTTTTACCTCCATTGCTTCGCTTTCATTTGTCTACCATTCTGTTTCTCAAACATTATTCCCATTTCATAAATCTATATTAGTGTTGCCTATGACCAAAACTTTCAGCCACAATAATTTCTCCTAAACCATTTACTTACTATGTTCTATGTTCAATGTACTCTATCATTTTTCCACACCAGACTTGGTTTTCCTTGCATTGTTAGAAAGTTCTGTGAAGACAGAACTGAAGTAGTGGCTTCATAATTCTACCATTTCCCTATTCTCCATTCTCTATTCTCTGATTTCAAACTGTAAGGAAACTGCACTTGTTTTCTCATATTTCTCACATTGACATAATTTAACAAGCTATTACAGTTCACTCTTTTAACCCTTGTGAATATACTCTTCCTGCCTTAAACTGCTCAATAATTGACCTTCCACACCATACACTCACAGGAGCATAGACTCTGTGCGAACAGAAATACAGCACGATCTATATTAGTCCCACTTGCCTACACCAGGCCCATAGCCTGGAATGTTATGACACTTCCAAGTGCTCGTCAAAGTACTTTTTAATGATGGTGAGGTTATCCGTGATAATTCCCCTCTCAGGAAGTAATCCCAGAACCCCACATCCTCGAGGTGAAAAAATATTTAAATCCTCTCTGAACCTCAAACTTTTCACTTTAAAAGTGTGCTCATTTGTTCTTGACCCCCCTGAGAACAGCTGCTGTCTGTCCACCCTGTCCATGTCCCTCATAATCTTATCCTTCTGAATCACTGACCCCTCAGCTTTCTCTGCACCAAAGTAAACAACCTGAGCTTATCCAGCCTCTCTCCATACCTGATATGCTCCATCCCAGAGAACATCCTGGTGAATCACCTCTGCACCCTCTCCAGTACAATCACATCCTTCCTGGAATGTGGCTCCCAGAGCTACACACAGTACTCCAATTTGGCCGAACCAAAGCCCTGTATTGCTCTTATAATCTACACCCTGATTAGGAAACGCTACACCCAAGGTCCAATTCTTAACTATTCCAGTCACATTCACTGATGTGTGGTGAAGCACAATCTGAACTTGCCAGTGTGCTGCCTTTCATTGAGTCCTCCCCTGTCTGATTCTTTCTCCCAAAGTGCATCACCTCATATTTATCAGGGTTACATTCCATCTGCCATTGATCGGCCCATCTGACCAATCATCTGCATCTTCCTGCAACTTAAGGCCTTCCTCCTCACTGCGAACCAACCGGTAAATCTTTATGTCAAACATACAGTTACTTATCACACCTCCCCCACTCTCCATCTAGCTCCCTCCACATTCACATCTGTTTTTATGAATAACACAAACAATAAGGGACATAACACTGATCCCTGTGGTACACCAGGGGACACTGGTCTCCAGTCGCTCAAACAGCCTTCTCCCACCACCCTCTGCCTGCTGCCACTAAGGCAATTCTCCTTGTAACCTGTCAAGGTATCCTTCATATTGTGAGATTTTACATTATTTCTCAGTATCCCAGCTGAAAATTTGTCAAAGGCCTTCCTACAAAACTAAACAATTGACCTCCTCAAACTAATTCAATCAAATCAATTAGAAGCGACTCCGTTCTGATACATTCATGATGAATATCCCTGATCAAACCTTGTGACTCTGATTGGAGTTCGATTTTCTCCTTCCCTATTTTCTCCAGTAGTTTCCTTAACAATGATCTGATACTCGTTCGTCTATATTTCCTTGGCCTATCTCTCCCACCCTTACTGTGACGTGGAATCGTATTAGCAGTCCTCCAGTTGTCTGGCACCTCCCCTATGGTCAGTTTCTAATTAAAATATTCAATTAGGGTCATTCCTCCCTTGACCCCAACAGCCGCCTGTGATACAACTCATTCAGACATGGAGATTGGTCCAATTTTATACAGAACAAAGCCTCAAATCCCTGCTCGTATTTTACATCAATCTGTTCAAGAGTTGTCCAGTCCATCTTCTTGAATTCTGTACCTGCATCCTCCTTCTCCCAAGTAAAATAGATGTGAAGGTCTCATGTAACAATCCATCAATGTTCTCCAGCTTGACACACAGATTGCCCCTTTGGTTTCTAATGGACACTAACTGTTTGCTGATTATTCTGTTCTACTTGTCCGTATAGAATATCGTGGGATTCTCCCAGATCTCGCCTACTTGTACTTCTTCATGTCCCTCTGTTATTCAGTCCTTTCGGTGTTTCTCAGATTCACCACAATCACCTCTCATGTTTCGAAACTTGAGATTACAGGCGAGTTACCCCGTCAGACAACCTTGCCAATTTAGGGGTTAATTTGGAGAAAACTTTTGCAGTTCCTCTGTTGTCAGTACATTCTTTCTTAGATTGGGACTCGAACGATACACAATAGTCTAAGTTTAGTCTCACCAACGCTTGATGCAACTGGTGCATGACATCCTCTATCTTCCAATTACATTCACATGAATGTAAACCTAATTTTTACTTTCCCATTTTCATATGTTCTTCCTAATACCTCTCGGTTTGAGTTTTCTTATGAGCTCAGTGTGTGAGTTATTTAAAAAAGCTCATGAATATCCAACTATACGTTATCCATTGGTTCTTCATTGCCTATGTCCACAAGAATCATCTTCAAACCATTCCAAAAAAATGTTTGCCACTTCTGGTTTTCCGTTCATCGGTACATTCTCACACTCCCCAGTTATGTTTTTACCTTCTAAATATCTAGTAGCATGTTCTTTGTAATCGAGTCCAACAGATACCTGACTGCGGATGACAGGTTAACTGGTCTGTAGATTGCAATTCTCCAAATTTATCCTTTCTTAAACTGTTGGATAATATTTATAATCTTTGCCTTATCCAGATTGGCTAAATGCCTTTCGGGAAAGTGTCGGAAAATAAAGTGAAAATCCGCGATGCAATCAACATGTCTATTGCTACTTCATCTGAAATTCTTGTATGAAGTACATCTAGTGTGTCAGGTTTATAAATACTCAATACAGCTTTATTTTCAAAGATGACTCCAACAATGATAAGAATGATTTTAGACTTTACTTACACAAGTCCCATGGTCACTTGGTATTACTGGAAAAATTTCTGGACATTCTTCCATGAAGATAGACAAAAAGAATCTGTTTCTTTTCCCTGCAATTTCTCTGTTTTCTGCAATAAATTATCCTGAACGCGCCCCAATTTTTCCACATTTGACCTTGTTTTTATTTTTTCATACATTAATAGACGCTTTTTAGCAGTCTTTATATTTTTCTTTCATTTGCACGCTTTTTCTCTTTCTGATTTTCTTCTCAGTTTCTTTGTCATCCTTTGCTGGGTCCTACATTTCTCTGAATCCACTGGTTTACTGCAACACTTGGCATTTTTCTAAGCTGCCTCCATTCATCTAATAGGTAGATGTAGGTGGGGTTTAAAGTGATAGTCGGAGTGGAGGGTGGCCCAGATTGAAAGGAAGGACTGCGGACATATAGAAACATTCAAAAGGGCGGTGCTGACTTGGAAAGTTGGAGTGGGATAAGGTGGGATTAGGGGAAATGGAGAAATCCACTGTGATCCCCTGTGGTTGGAGGGTCCCAAGGCAGATGAGGAGGCTTTCTTCCTCCAGGCTTCTAGTGGTTCTGGTTTGGCGATAGAGCAGACTCAGGATCCTCATGACCTTGGCAGAGTGGGAAGGGGTGTTAAAGTGCTCAGCCACAAGGCGATGGAGTTGTTCAATGTGGCTGTCCCAGAGATGTTCTCTGAAATGATCCACAAGTTGACCTCCTGCCTCGCCAAAGTAGAGAAGACCACATCGGGTTTAATGGATGCAGCAGATGAGGCGTTCTGTCTCCCTTCATCACCTAACTCTTTCAACCCCACCTTCATCTACCTACAGCAATCCCAGCTACCTCCCCCCTGCTTCACCCCCTTCACATTTATCCTTCAGCCCCATTTGGCCGATAAGCTTAACTACTCATGAAGGGCTGATGCCTGAAACAGCGATTTATCGGCTCTCAGTATGCTGCCTGACTGTGCTTTTCCAACACCACACTCTTCAACTCTGATCTCCAGCATCCGTAGTCCCCACTTTCTCCTCATAACTTCATGGCTTGCATGACTCAGATTTATAACGGTTAATTAAAATAAAACAAAAACTATCATGTACTCAAACAACGTAAAAGAAAACCAATACATTGTGGTCACTGTTCCCAAAAGGTCCTCTACAGCAAAAGTTTCAATTAGCTCTTCTGATCACTCAACACCAATTCCTAAATAACCTGATCTCGAGCTCAGTGCTCGACATAATGTTCATGAAAACCATCTCACATGTGGTCATGAGATCCATTTTCCCAGCATTAGCGTTCACTTGGGTTAACACAGTTTAGATACAACGTAAACAGTACATTTTCCTGCAGTACCCACAAATGTGTATATCTCATTTCCTATTTTATAACATGTCCAGCATTTGTATTGCAGCTTTCACTTTGATATATAACTCCCATCAATGTTTGCTCCTCCTTGCTGTTTTTGCGCTCCACCTTACGAGATTCTGTGGAATCTGAGCGACTTAGGCTCTGGGCAGATTAATGGTAGAGATCATCTCACCACATCATTTATGATCTTCTCCAACTTTAATTTCTCCAGATCTCCCGTTATGCTGATGGAGTAGATAAGGACAATGATTTTCAACAATGCTCTGTATTCCCCCAGAGACCTGAGACAGCTCTAACCTGGGTGGGAACCTTACAACAGGCTGGTAAAGTGTTGCTGCTGCTGTACAGGGTCTTAGTGAGATCACATCTGGAGTAGTGTGTACAGATTTAGTCTCTTCAATGAAGAAAGGATGTTGTTATATTGGAAGCAGCGCAGAGATGGTTCCTGCAATAAAGGTGCTATCTTATAATGAAAGGATGATCAGGTTGACCCAATAGCCATTGGAGTTTACAAAAATTAAAGAGTGTCCTATTTCAACATAGATGACAGAAGGCGTCAACAAGTGAAGTGAATTACACAGATAATGGAGGAATCCATTCCGTTCTACAGTCTGTTTCACAGGAACAACAGGAGGATATTCAGGCCTTCGACCCTGTTACACCAAAACAGGACGAGGCTATTCAGCTCCTGGAGCCTGATATACATTTACAGAAGTAGGCCAATCAGCCACTCGAGCCTATAACACTGACCCAGAGTAGGCCATGCTGCACCAGTATCCTGTTAAACAGCAACAGGATCAGTCCATTCAGCCTTTTCATGTCTGTAACATAGGAACTGGAAGAGGTCACACAGTGACTGAAGATTGTTACACTGGGATAACAGGAGACCATTCAGACCCACCGAGCCGATTGCAAGGGAATTGGATTAAGATAAAAACTATCTGAGACTTCTTTCATGAGAAAGGAAGAGGTAATTTAGACACGTGTATGTTGTATGGGAACAAGAGAAGACCAATTACTCCCTCACTCCTATCTCCGGTGTAAAGGAGGAGAGCGTTCAGTGTTTCCACTTGTTATGGAGAAGTATGAGAAGACCCATCAGCCCCTCAAAATGTTACACAGCAACAGGAAATTCCATAATCTCCCAATTCTTTAACACATCAACAGGAGGAGGTCATTCTGTCCTTGGAGGTGACAACATGGGAACACCAGAAAGACATCAGCCCATCGAGTTTGTACACCAGCATGATGAGTCCAGTCAACCACACATGCCTCTTATACATTAATTGGAGAGGATCTCTTAAAACCTTTTGCCCATTAAACAGGAATTCAAAGAAAACGTGAAGGTTTTCGAAAGGGAAGTGTTTATAACAAATGTATGCATTAGGGAGTAAAACGTAATGATAAAACTATTGTGACTTAAGGCAATTATCAGAATCCATTGTTGAGGACATTTGAAAAGATAAGCCACAATCCATCGGCGTCAACATGGTTTTACAAAGGATAAAATCAGGTTTGAAGTGTTTTCTTGAGTTACTTAAAGATGTGACAAATAAGGTGGACAGTGGGAATCCTGAAGATGGAATATATCTGGTCTTCGTGAAGGCATTGGATGCGTAACTACTCCAAAGAGGAAGTTGGTAAGATCAGACAACATGGGTTTAGGAGTAACCTATTAGGTCGGATGGAGGATTGGTTAACCAACAAAATGGAGTCAGATGCAATAAATGTCTCATTTTCATTTGGAAAATGCAATTTGTGTGGTGCCATTGATTTCAGTACTCATGCCTCAACCATTTCAATCCATGGGATTACTGTACTCGGTTGACGGGATAGAAAATGCGATACCACATTTTCAGATGACACTAACATCGGTGAGAAATTACTTTGGAATGATGCTGCAAGAGGTTTTAAGGCCATATGGATAGGTTGGGTGAATGGGCCAACATTTGGCAAGGAAAATTAAAGTGAATAAGTATGGGGCTATTCAAGTTGGTCAGTATAATAGAAAGATAAATTCTTATCTAAATGGAGAGAAACTCCAAAGTGCTCAGGTTCAGAGGGATCTGGGTGTCTGCTTGCACATCACAGAAAACTTGCATGCATGTACTGGAAGTCATGATATATGCACGCATAATTTCAGTGTTTATTCATAAAAGGATAGAGTAGAAAGGTAGGGAGTGTTGGTGTAGCTATGCAAGGCATTAGTGAGGCTGCAACTGGAGTACAGTTTGGATGTCCTGCAGAATGAGGTATTTCCATTGGAGACAATTCAGAAGAGCTTCATTAGATGGATTCTGTATTTGAAGTGTTTGTCTTATGGAGGGAAATTGAGCAGTTTAAGCCTATACTTTCGAGTTTACAAGAATGAAAGGAGAACTCATTGAGTGTGTAAAATGTTAAAAGTAATTGAATGTGTCGATGTGGAGTGGATCTTTTTCACGTGGCACAATCTACAACAAGAGACTAGAGTTTTAGGATGGAGAGATGACAGGACAGTGGAACAGAGGCCGTGTTGTCATCAGCCTCATCGAGGAGTTAGATTCCTCACAGATGCTCCTTGTTCTTATTCGACGCTTCGACTGTGTTGCACAGGAATGGTGGAAGCCTGGGTATCATACAGGAAGCAGGCACTCAGGATAAATCAGTTAGAGAGAACGTAATGGTAGGGTCACACAGTGACCAGTGCTGGGTTCTCAACTATTTACAGTCTATATTAATGATCAGGAGGATGGAACATATATACAGATGCTGAGTTTGGTGATGTCGCTGTGGTAAGCAGGAGATTACTTTATCAAGATAGGGTGGAGAGTCTGAAAATAGATTCAGAGAGGTAAAGACAATAGATAATAGTTTGGCAGGTGGAATTTAACATGATATAACCTGTCATTCCATTTACAGGAATAATGGAAGGCAGTATGTTACTGAAATGGAGAGGGATGACAGGACTTCATGATACTGTGTTCTAGGGGGTTCACTCAGATTCATTCTAACATGGGATGTTTTGCTCCATCCCTTATCATCTGCTCCTTGACGCTCCAAGTGCCCCCATTGCTCTCCGTACATATGGAATACTTTGATGTGGTTGATTGGTGGTGGGGATAGTGTTTTGAAACGTGTATCAAGGGGACAGCCTTTGTCCAATATATATTAATTTCCTTCTATGTGGAGACCCGCTGACGATGGGAATGGCTGACTGCTTCCGAATGAAGAGGCCCTGACTGCTGCCAGGACAGAGGGTATTCACCAACATGATGCATTATGCATGGGGACGCTGCAATATTAATAGAGAGAGAGCTCTTTCAGATCCTCTACCACTCCCCATTGTCATGGGGACTCTGCAGATGCCATGTACACCATCGGGAATCCCACTGTACTGGATACACACGACAGCTCCCTGCTGTGGGAGAAACAATGTATTTACCTCATCCATCATATATATCCTCCATCACCGAATGATGGATATGTCACATAGATCTGCCTGAAAAGCTCCGGATCATAGAAGCTGAATGAAACAGTGACCCTAACAGCCCCTGGCAGCACCGCCCTCCCCCTGGTGTGAAGCTGCAGGTCGTGTTGAAGGAGGTGAGCCCGCTCTGTGACCAGCTCCTTGTTCAGTCAGAGTCCCCTCACACTCTGCTCCTGGGTTTAGTGGAGCTTGGGAAGCTGTTTATGGAAAACCCGGGGTGGATACAGCAGATCCCTTTCCCCAAGTACACTCACTCCATGGTTTCAGATCTTCCTCTCTGTGCAGGCTCTGCTCCATTTGTTGTTCATTTGGGGATCATGTATTGAAGCTTCCAACCCTTCTCGGATCCCCAGCAGCTTCTGAATGCTGCAGCTAAAAGCAAAACGCGGAAACCTGATCTGGGAGAGCTGCCCACTGCCCTTCCATTATTCCCACCGTTTTAATAAAGCCTAAAGACTTTCTCAGTTATTTACATGGACTGTTTTCAGACAGCAGTTCTGCACCTCTGCCTTTAAAACCTCTCTTCAAAAAACCCAAGAGAAAATAATCTTTTTACAGTGATAGTATCCTCACAACTCCATCTTAAATAAAATAATACATCAATATACAAAGATGGATTCATTTTAGACCTCCTAATCTTCAGTTATTAGCAGACTGAAATGTATATACTTTACATTGACGGTGAGCATACAAATGTTCACAACTAATTTCGATTTCAATCAGTTTTCTCCTGCCACAGAATGCCTTTGTCTTTCTTCATCCAAGTCTCCACAACGTGTCAAACCTTAGGTTTTCTGGCCCTGTCACCTGTATAATTTCAAACTGAATGGTAGCAATAATAAGCTCAATCGAAACAGACTGGCATTTTTCTCCCTAAACTTCTCCAAAAATTTAAGGGGTCACGATCAGTGAAAAGGATTTGGCTCATGTATGTTATTGGCAATTTAAATGCTGAAATGTTGTAACGCCAACACCAAGCTCAAGGCCTCCTTCCTCATTGTGGAATAAATCTGTTGATGTTTCCACTGGACACTCCAACCACACGTTACATAATGGAGCACTTCTCATCTCTCCAATAGTCCTTCTGAATGACATAGCTCCTGATGTCTCAGCATAAAAGAATTACATCCTTCTGTACCTCTTAATGCTGAAACCTCTTTACCTGCTACTCCTGGCCTTTGCCAGTAAACCTTACTTTTTCAGGGATGTGTTTTAAGAAAATCTTGCACATTCTTCTCAATCTCTCACAGAAACCAAACTTTGATTTCTGAACCCAGTCATCATCATCAGCCATTTCAGCTTCTAATCCTGCTGTTTTAATTCTCTAATCTTCCACACGAATTCTTACAACTGCAGGAAGTGAATTGTTGAACTTCTCCAAAATAAGAATCTCTCTAAGAGTGTCATAGATTTGCTCTGTTTTTAATATCCTTACCAACCTTTCAAAATGACTTTGTTTGATCCTTTCAAACTCAATGTGCGTTTAACCAGGGCCCCTTTTTTAGATTCCTGAAACGCTGTCTGTCGGCTTCTGGCACAAGCTCATATGCACTTCAGATGGCTTTCTTCACATCCTCATACTCCCCAGATACCTCCTCCGATAGGGATGCAAATACCCACCAGCGTCGTTTGAATCAAATAAATCCACATGGTCACTGGCCATTGCATTTGTTTAGCCACTTTCTCAAATGAAGTTCAAAATGCTTCCCCATCATACTCATCAAATTTAGATAATGCCTGGATCTATTTAAACAGAACCGCATCAGGCCATTGGCGACTATAGGGTTGCTCAACCTCACTATTGTCCTCATCCAGCCTACCGTCTACCTTCATCTCCGCCTTCTGTGCCAACTTTCCTCTCTAATTGCTAACTTTTGAAGTTGAAACTATCTACTTTTCTTCTCTCTTTCTTCTTTATTTCCTTTTCTTTTATTTCTACTTTTCATCATAATTCAAACTATTTCAATTGTGCAAAGTAACTCATTTGAAATTGAATTCTAGCCATTTCCAAAGATTCTGGTGGCGTTTCAACCAAATTTAATTGCCGAGCGATAGCTGTAATTATCTCTCATTTTCTCACAAACGCAACCCCAACTCCAGCTTGTCTGCCAATTCCTACAGCTTTGCCTTCATTACCTTTTGTAAAACCCCCAACTTCACTTCTTTCAGACCCAGAGAACTCTCAGTGACTGAAAGAATCTTTATTCCCAAAACACTGTTTAAACCAACCGAATTCAACATCCGGAACAAAAGACACTAACAGCTACCATACGCGACCTTCGAACCCAATAGTCTCCCGGTAAATAATCTTCAGTGTCTGCATGAGCTTTTTCTGGATGCTCTGGTTTCCTCCCGCAATCTAAAGATGTGCATGTCAGGTAAATTGGCCATGCTAAATTGTTTGTAGTTTTCACAGATGTGTGGGTTAGGAGCCTTTGACGGGGTAAATGTGTAATAATAGGGGAGAGGATTTGGTCCTCGGAGGGTTGGTGTGGACTTTTTGGGTCGAATGGCCTGATTGCACACTGTAGGGATTGTAATTCTAAACCCAATTTGGTATTATCGATTTTGGACCAGCCAAGAGTCCCTCGTTTGCTATAGACCAAGTAAATGTCGCAACCTATTTTAAGAAGGTAGCTTGGATGCCAACATTTGGGCGGCACGGTGGCACAGTGGTTAGCACTGCTGCCTCACAGCGCCAGAGACCTGGGTTCAATTCCCGCCTCAGGCGACTGACTGTGTGGAGTTTGCACGTTCTCCCCGTGTCTGCGTGGGTTTCCTCCGGGTGCTCCGGTTTCCTCCCACATTCCAAAGATGTGCAGGTCAGGTGAATTGGCCATGCTAAATTGCCCGTAGTGTTAGGTAAGGTGTAGATGTCGGGGTATGGGTGGGTTGCGCTTCGGCGGGGCGGTGTGGACTTGTTGGGCCGAAGGGCCTGTTTCCACACTGTAAGTAATCTAATCTAAAATTTCTTTATTTTAAAGGTAGATGTGAAGTGGGAGTTCCAGATGTGATGCTACTAGTCAAACCACTCACCATTAATTAAAATTCCATATATTAAAAAACACTCTAATGAAAATCCATACACAATGAAGAGGAATTTAGAATAATTTAGCTATTGGAAACCTTCACCGAATAATGGATACAGTACATTCTACTGTGCTGCCTTTTCAGCCTCTCGAGCCTGTTACAGAGGGGCATGAAGTGTTTATTTAACTTTCAAGTCTGTTACACATAAATATTAGTTTTAAACTAGTTGTGGGTTAGGAAAGACCTGATGTAAAAATTAAAGTTCTAACATTGAACAAGGCCAATTTTGAAAGTGTTAGGGGAGCCCGCTGAAAGGCTGATTGGAATACGCTAATCACAGGTAAAGGGATGGTTGGTAAATTCAAGGCCCTCAAAACTTGGTTTCAGAGAGTCCAGAGCCAACGTGTTCCTATTAGTGAGATGGGGAAGTCTGGTGTGTGCAGGGAGCGCTGGATGGCTAGGTATATTGATGGTCTGGTCAAGGTAAGGAAGGAGGCATATGTCCGGTAAACATAGCTGAGATTAAGTGAATCCCGAGAGGAGTATAAGGGCAATAAGTGTGTAGTCAATGAGGAACTCCGGCCAGAAAAATGTGGACATGAGATGGCTTTAGAAATAGGGTTAATGCGGCATTGAAGAAATCCTACAAATCCTTTAGTGGCAAAAGATTAACTAGGTAGAGAATAGGGCACCTTAAAGATCAGTAAGGCTACCTATGTGTGGAACCAGAGGAGATGGGAGGGATACGAAACAAGTATTTCTCCTCAGTATTTAGTGTGGACGAGTTTACATGAACGACAGAATGAAGAAATATATAGTGATATCTTAAAAAGTATCTGTATTACAAGGAGATGTCAGACATTTTAAAACATATAAAGGTGAACAAATCCTTGGGACCTGATCAGTTGTATCCCAGAAGTTTGTGGGAAGCTATGAAAGAGACTGCTCAGCCTTTTGCTGATATATCTGTATCATTGATTTCCACAGGTGAGGTGGCAATAGACTGGAGGGCTGCTAACATAGTGTCATTGTTTAAGAAAGTATGGAAAAACCAGGTAACTATAGACTGGTGAGCCTGATGACAATGGTGACTAAATTGTTGGAGGTGATTTTGAGGGAAAGAATATGTAAGCATTTGGAAAGACAAGGACTGAAGAGGGCTTTGCTCGTTGGAGATCACATCTCACTGACAGGGTGGAATTTTTGAGGAAGTGATTAAGATGATTGATGAAGGCACGACATTGCATGTTTTCATTATAGAATACAGTAAGAAAACCATAATGTTCTACATGGTAGACTGTTTAGCAAGGTTAGACTGCCTGGAATCCAGGGAGAGATCTTCATTTAGATCCAACATTTTCATGAATATTGGAGACAGGGCGTGACAGTGGACATTTGTTCATTAAACTTGGAGACCTGTTACCAGTGGCGTGCCCCAAAGATCAAGAGTGGTTCCACTGCCTTATGTTACTTATACAAATCATTTGACTTGGGTTTGTAAAGAATGGTCAGTCAGTTTGTAGATAATAACAAATTTGATGGTGAAGTCGACCGTGAAGAATGACCTCTCAGAATAGCATGGGACATTGATTAGATGAGCTGAGGAGTGGCAGATGGAGTTTATTTTAGATAAATGAGAAGTTTTGCATTTTGGCAAGAAATATCAGGGCAAGACATATAGGTAGGATCCTGTCGAAAGTTGCCAATCAAGGAGAACACCGTAGAACTTATAGAATCCCTACAATGAGGAAACAGGCTATTCGACCCATCGAGGCCACACCGACCCTCTATACAGTATCCTACTGGACCACCCCCTATTCGATCCCTCTGTGCCTGCATTTTCCATGGACAATCCACCTCGACTACACATCCCTGGGTACTGTGCGCAATTTAGGATGCCCTTACCTGTATATCATTATACTGTCGGAGGAGAACATAGTACACGGAGGAAACTCACACAGACAGGGGGAGAATGTACAAACTCCACACAGTCAATCATTCAAGGATGGTATTAAATACAGATCGCTGCCCTGTGAGGCACCTTGTGGTGCAGGTTCTCAATTCCTTGAAAGTGCCGTCACAGGTAAACAGCGCAGTGAAGAAGGCACTTGGTGATCTTCCCTTTATTGGTGGGTGGTTTGAGTCTAAACATTAGCATGACATGTTGCATCTGTACCGGACATTGGTTTGCCAACTTTTGTAATATTGCCTTTAATTCTGGTTTCCCTGCAGTCGGAATGATTTTGTCAAACTTGAAAGGGTACAGAAGAGATTTAAAAGAATGTTGCAGGTACTGGAGGGTTAACGTTACAGGGAGGGTTTGACTAGGCTGGAACTATTTTCCATCGTTGAGGCTGAGGGGGGACCTTACCAACGTTCATAAAATCATGAGGCGCATAGATAAGCTAAACAGTCAATGTCTTTTCCCCAGGATAGGCGAATCCAAAATTAGAAGACAAAGGTTTCAGGTGAGAGGAGAAAGATTTTAAAAGGGACATGAGGAGCAACATTTTCACAAAGAGACTGCTGTGAGTATGGATTGAACAGCCAAAAGAGGTGGTGGAGGCAGGTACAGTTTCACCATTCAAAAAGGCATTTGAATGGATACATGTATGGGAAGTGTTTAGTGGGAGATGGGCCAACTGCTGGCAAGGGGGACGAGATTAATTTAGGATATTTGGGCGGTATGAATAACCAGACCGAAGGATCTTTTCTGTAATGTACATCTCTGAGAGTCGATTGAATATGAGTGTTTAACATGGGATCAGGAGGAGACTATTCAGCTTCTGAATTCTGCCAGGCGGCTTGTTTGCTCCATTACTGAGAGTCAAAAACAAAAATACATCATTCAGATTTTGATGGTGTTTTACAGAAACAGGAGAAAGGTTTTTCTTCAAGAAGAGCCGTAAAGAATGTGAAGAGGCCATTCAGTCCCTCACCTCCATTCCACAGGAGCAGCAGGTGAGCACAGAGCTATTGGAGCCTGTTACTCAGGAGCAGGAGGAGGACATCTATTTTCACAAAACTTTGGATTAGGAGGTCGTCACTCAGCTACTGAAGACTGGGACACAGGAACAGGAGGCAGTCACTCAACTGCTCAAAACTGGGACACAGGAACAGGAGGCAGTCACTCAACTGCTCAAAACTGGGACACAGGAACAGGAGGCGGTCATTCAACTGCTCGAGACTGTGGCATAGGGAAATCTGGAGGCTAGTGAGGCCCGAGGATCCTGTTACGCAGGAACACGAGGAGGTGACTCACTCCCCACCCATATGGGACACTGGGAGAGAAGGGGAATTTGCCTGTTACCAACAGAAATAGATGAATAAGTTGCATTAGTGGTCCATTCAATCCTGCCCCAACATTCACTAAGACCATGGCTGATCTGATGGTGATTCCCTCATTCCATTTTACGGAGACTGTCCTCTCTGCAGCCTCTGCTCCATTTGTTGGTCATGTTGCAGACTCAGATGCTGGAACAACAGTCACCATGACTCATCCAGAGGGTCGGGTCTAATCGGATGATTCAGGATTTGAAAAGTCCAATCAGAAGAATGAAAACACAAAATAAAGGTATTGCCAGATGTTTAGTTCTCGCAATCCAACTCACATAACCAGCCCATCCATGATATGTTCAGGATGGACCACTGTGTAGATCCGGCTAGCGAACTGCTGAATGCATCCCAGCAATATCCAGAATTGAACTCTGTGCAGCCCACACCAATGCTTGATCTATAATCCTGGGCTAAATGTCCAGTGTGGCGTGCTGTGCAGACGGCACTGATTCGTTCTTATATAAACCCAGGTTGTTGCATTGTTTGGTAACACTGTGTTAGATCACGGCCCAGTGTGGGGAAACTTGCAGCCAATGTTGGAAGTGACAGGATGTGACCTACAATCCATTTACAGCTCTATATCTCCACTGTGCCTTGGCAAGAGGTGCCGTCGAAGTGAAAATCACTGTGAGGGAGAGATGTAAGTGGAAACAGTTTATATACCAATAGTTCTGACTAAGGCGAGTATCACAACAGTAATTAAAGATGAAATAACTGAGATAATATCCAGTGAAGTTTTGTGAATGGTGCGAAGAAGTTAGAGGGGATGGTAATATTATAGTGGTTGCAATATATGCCTCCAAATCAACAATGGGAATTAGAGGAACAAATATGCAGGGAGACTGGGGAGATTTGCAGGAACAATAGGGTTGTTATAATAAGTGACTTTAATTTTCTTAACATAGTCTGGGACTTCCAGATGTTTATGAACTTAGACGGAACGTAATTTGTTAAGTGTGTCCAGGAAAGTTTCCACAAGCTATATAGCGGGTCCTACACGGGAAGGGGCAGACTCGACCTACTGTTGGGAAATAGGGCAGGATAGGTGGAGGAGGTAAAGTGGGGAAACATTTTGGGAAAAGTGACTAGAGTTGTTTTAGTTTTAAAGTAGTTATGGGAGGGACAAAATTGTTCCACGGATTCAAGTTCTAAATTGGGGCAAGACGAATTTTGCTGTAATTGGACAGGGGATTGCAGGAGATGATCGGAGGAGTTTGGTTCGAGGTAAAAGGATCTCGGGCAAGAGGGAGGGCTTTAAAAGTGAGATAGCTCGAGTTCAAGGTTTCTGTGTTCCTGTGAGGGTGAAGTTAAAGTGAGGCTGGAAGAGAGGACCCTGAATGACAAGAGATATTGAGGGTCTGACCAGAAAAAAGGAGGCGTGCCTCAGTTTCATGCAGCTCGGATCAAGGGAATTCCTGGAGGTACACAGAGGATAGAGGAGGTTACTGAAGAAGGTCATCAGCAAGGTGGAAAGGGGGTATGAGATAAACTTGGCTGAGAAGATTAGGGTGAATCCAAATTCTATGGAGTAAAGAAAAAGAACAACTAGACAGAGAATAGGATGTATTAAAATCCAAAATATGCATTCATGTGTAAAAATTCAAGAGATTGGTGAAGTCCTCAATTTCCCCTCTGTGTCACCATGAAGAAAGACATCAATACCTGTGACCTTTGGGAAGTTGGTTGTCATATCTTGCTAGTGCCCACATCACAGTAGAGGTGCTATTGGACATATTAAAATGCACAAAGTCAGACAAATCTCTTGGTCCTGACCAGATGTATCTAAGAGCACTGTAAGAGGCAAGAGCAAAAGTTTAGGGGCCAAGGTTCCAGAAGACTGGGCTGCAGCAAATGATGTGCCCTTCTTCAAGAATGGCTGCATAGAAAAGCCTGGGAAATATAGACCCGTAAGCTTCATACCTGTATTCGCTAAACCAGTTCAGAAGGTTCTGAGAGATAAGATGTGCATGCATTTGGAAAGAGTTTGACTTGGAGCAGTCAGCATGGCATTGTGCGTGGCGGATCATGCCTTGCAAATTTTGTTAGAGATTTTTGAGGCAGTGACCAGGAAGGTTGACGAGGGCATGGTGATGGACATATTCTACATGGATTTTATTAAAGCTTTTGATAAGTTTCCACATAGTAGGCCGCTCGAGAAGGTTAGATCGCATGGAATACAGGGTGAACTGGCAAATTGGCGACACAATTGGCTTGACATTAGGAAACAAATGACTATGATGGAGGTATACTTATAGAACATAGAACATAGAAGAATACAGCGCAGTACAGGCCCTTTGGCACTCGATGTTGCGCCGATCCAAGCCCACCTAACCTAAACTGGCCCAGTATCCTCCATATGCCTATCCAATGCCCGTTTAGATGCCCATAAAGAGGGAGAGCACACCACTGCTACTGGCAGGGAATTCCATGAACTCACAACTCGCTGAGTAAAGAATCTATTCCTAACATCTGTCCTATAACTACTACCCCTTAATTTAAAGCTATACCCCCTCGTAATAGCTGACTCCATACGTGGTAAAGGTTCTCATGGTCAACCCTATCTAAACCCTTGTACACCTCTACCAAGTCACCCCTAAACCCTCTTTTCTCCAATGAAAACAGCCCCAAGTGCCTCAGCCTTTCCTCATACGATCTTCCTACCATACCAGGCAACATCCTGGTAAATCTCCTCTGCACCCGTTCCAGTGCCTCCACATCCTTCCTCTAGTATGGCGACCAATACTGCATACAATACTCCAGATGCAGCCGCACCAGAGTCTTATACAACTGCAACATGACCTCAGGACTCCGGAACTCAATTCCTCTACCAATAAAAGCCAGTACGCCATATGCCTTTTTCACCGCACTATTTACCTGGGTGGTAACTTTCAGAGATCTGTGTACATGGGCACCAAGATCTCTCTGCTCATCCACACTACCAAGTATCCGACCATTAGCCCAGTACTCCATCTTTTTGTTACTCTTACCAAAGTGAATCACCTCACACTTAGCTACATTGAACTGCATTTGCCACCTTTCTGCCCAGCTCTGCAGCTTATCTATATCCCGCTATAACCTGACACATCCTTCCTCACTGTCAACAACTCCACCGACTTTCGTATCATCCACAAACTTGCTCACCCAACCTTCTAGCCCCTCCTCCAAGTCATTTATAAAAATGACAAACAGCAATGGTCCAAAACAGATCCTTGCAGAACACCGTTAGTAACTGCACTCCAAGATGAACCTTTACCATCAACTACTACCGTCTGTCTTCTTCCAGCCAGCCAATTCCTAATCCAAACCTCCAACTCACCCTCAATGCCATATCTCCTTATATTTTGAAGTAGCCTACCATGGGGAACCTTATCAAACGCCTTACTAAAATCCAGATACACCACAACTACCGCTTTCCCCTCGTCCACCTCCTTAGTCACTTTCTCGAAGAATTCAATAAGGTTTGTGAGGCACGACCTGCCCTTCACAAAACCATGCTGACTATCCTTGATCACATTATTCCTATCCAGATATTCATAAATCCTATCCCTTACAATTTTCTCTAAGACTTTGCCCACAACAGTGAGACTCACCGGCCTATACTTGTCGGACTGGAGGCCTGTGACTAGTGGAGTGCTTCAGGGGTCGGTGCTGGGCCCATTGCTGTTTGTTATCTATATCAATGATTTGGATGAGAGTGCACAACGCAAGGTTAGTAAGTTGGCAGATGACACTAAATAGGAGCCATCGTTACCAGCGAGGAATGTTAAAATGTTATCTGAAATCGCAGCAGTATGTTGATCAGCTGGGGAAGTGGGCTGAGAAATAGCAAATGGAGTTTAATATAGATAAGTGTGACGTCTTGCGTTTTGGAAAGTCAAATTCAGGTCGGAGTTTAATGATGAATGAGAGGGTCTTAAGGAGTGTCGTGGAACAAAAGGACGTTGGAGATCAGGTGCACGGTTGCCCTTCATCAGGAAATTGAGTATCGAAGTTGGGACGTTATGTTGCAGTTGTACAGGATGTTGGTAAGGCTGCAGTTGGAGTATTGTGTTCAGTTTTGTTCAGTTTGCTCTAGAAAGGATATTATTGAACTAGAAAGAACGCAGATCAAATTTACAAAGATGTTTCCTGGGCTAAAGGGTCTGAGTTATAGGGAGACGTTGGACAGGTTAGAACTTATCTCTTTACAGCGTAAGAAACTGAGAGGGTTCTTATGGACGTGTACATTTTATCAAATCATGAGAGGCGTGCATGGGGTGAATACTTCAAAATCTTTTTGCAAGGTTCAGGAATCAAGTACTAGCGAACATCCGTTAATGTTGGGAAAGGCAAACAAATAAAATGAACCTGAGGGTCAACTTTTTTACACAGAGCGTGGTACGCATATGGACTGAGCGGCCAGTGGAAGTGTTTGAGGTGGGTACAATAACAACATTGTAAAGGACAAATACACAGATAGGAAATGATGAGATGGATACAGAGCAAGGGCAGGGAAATGGCAGATTGGCAGATAAGGGGCAATTACACCATGGTGGATATAGTGGATGGACTAGTTCAGAGGGGGACCATTCGCTTCCCAGAAGGAGCCACATCACCAGACCCACTTAACATGGTCTGAGCTCACCAGCCAGCTCAGTGCAGTATCTGCTGTCTGAAGAAATGTCCAGCAATACAGGACAAGCATCAATAACCTTCCCCGCTCTGTCGGGATAAGGATCATTTTATTCTCTCTGCTTCCTCACACTCACTGTATATCTGTTATGGCACCGATCCCTGAACAAGGCTCGTGATCCCTCACTCTCACTACCACATGCAGCACCTTCATTCTCTCTCTATCTCTATCTTTCGCATTTGCAAAACCCCCCTCCCCCCTACCACGCACACACACAGTTATAGAATATTCTGGAGAATGCCAATTATGAAATGTCCCAGATAATGTTCCAAATAATTTCCAGTTTCTGGAAAATGGCAGTGTCCCAGTGTGTAACACATAAGAGGAAGGAGTAGAGATGTACGTTTTTCAATTAACACACAATTCAAACCATGCTGAAGCCATTCAGCTCTTCAAACGTGCTCTGGCACTTAATAAGGTCCCCGCTGATCGGATGATTTTCTGAACTACATGTTGCAGGAACTTTCACTCATTCAACACCATGGGTTCCTGTCACTGACCAGATTGCACTCAGGCATCTTTACCCTTGATTTTTTCAAGCGCCTGTTTGAGGGCATTTCCCATGGGAACAGACACTCCTAACAATATCTTCCACCATCTTTATACTTTCATGCAACGGTCGGCATGTATTACACAGACCAAACAAAAATGTACAATTATTTTATGGTTATAGATATCCAATCACACTTAGTAATTCTGGTTATTTTACTTGACTCACCTTAATGATATTAAACCAAAGACAGCTTCTAAACACATCTTGTTATAAAATACAATTGTAAACAGAAAACAGTTTTACCCTCAGGTGTTATCTTGACTGTTATCTGAATTGTACCACTCTCCTTGTTATGAATGTTTCTCTTACCCTTTGTCTGTGACTATTTCTGTCTGTAACATTTACACAGTCTCCCACTCAGTTGGCTGGACGGCACGTTTATGATGCAGAGGGAGGCTAATAGCGCAGGTTCAGTTCCTCACACTGACAGAGGTTACCATGAAGGGGACGCTCTCTCAACCTCACCCCATAACCCCAGGTGTGGTGACCCTCAATATAAACCACCATGAGTGGTCTCTCTAATGACAGTTTTTGGGACTCTATTCCATCAATGTTAGCATTTTCATTACAAAATATATATTTTTATTGAAAAAGAGATTTTTAATATTATAATAAACCAATAACAAGATAACTCAAATAACTGAACAAAAATACATCCAATTGCATGTATATACAAAAGAAGTTGAAAACACTATACAGACAAAAGAAAAACAAAAGTAAACAATAAATAATGAATAAATAATACAGTTCAGCATAACAAAACGATAGCTTTCGTTCATCAAAAAGCGTTAATGATACATATTTTTATGTTCATAGTTCTTCCTCTCTGAATGTTAATTCATTAGACAATATCGTGATGGCAATATAAAAGCCCTTCTTAGAGTGGCAGATAAGCCTGTATCGCGGTAATCTAAAAAGGGCTGCCATGTCTTATGTAAATCTCTGTTTTTTGGTGTACCATACTGGTGCATGAAGAGCTTAAAACGATCCAACAGACCCGGAGTTTTCAGACATCTAACAAACCAGAATAATTTTCCTAGAACAAAAAATAAGGATTTTTTTTTCCCATGTGCATCTGTGTAAAGTACCCTGGACAGGCCAAAGAAAAGAGAAACCAGGTCCACCTCCAATTCGATCACTCGATCACACCTACCACAGTGCTCCAACATACCTGAAGCCTGCAGCAGTACTACAAGCAATGAGTAAGAGTGCCTGTAGTCATTCTGCATTTAGTACATGCTGAAGATATTCCCACTTTGAATTTTGAGAGACAATCTGGGGTCAGATAGACCCTATGAAGAATTTTCTACTGCATGGAATGGGTCCTATTACAGATCAAAATCCTTCAAGCATTTTCATAAATATCCTCCCATGTCTCCGAAGTGTTCTGAACCCCCACCTCTCTCTCGCAGACATCACAAAGCTGCACAGTCTCGTCTGAGGGGCACTCTACAACTAATGATAAGGGATACTGACAGAGAGTGTATTCTAAGCAATAGGCATCCTCTTCTCTCTATCAGAACTGTAAGAGTCTGTTAAAAACATTTTTAAAAAAACAAATCTCTGATCTGAAAAATAAAAGATGAGGTCTCTACTTGGTAGTCCATATGTACGAGTTATTTGACCAAATGATATCATTGTTTACCCCTCAAATAACACGTGGTGGCTCAGTGGTTAGCACTGCTGCCTCACAGTACCAGGGTCGCGGCTTTGGTTCCGGCCTTGGGTGACTGGCTGTGTGGAGTTAACATATTCTCGCTGTGTCTGTGTGGGTTTCCTCCCACAGTTCAAAGATGTGCAGGTTAGATGAATTGACCATTGATAAATCACCGATAGTGTTCAGGGATGTGTAGGTTTGGGCATTAGTCAGGGTAAATATAGGATGGTCGAGGAATTCGTCTGGGTAGGTTACTCTTCAGAAGGCCGAAGTGGACTTGCTGGGCCCAAGGGCTTGTATCCACACTTTAGAGATACTACTAATTCTAAATCATTCAAGCAAGGCACACCCCTGGCTGCCCACAGTTTAAACATGGAATCCATTATCCGCGGATGACAACCCAGTATACCAATTATAGGAGAAAGAAACATGGTTTTGGCTGTATTGCCCTCAATCTGACGCATTGTCATTCATGCTTTAACAGTATTGATAATTATTGGGTTATGGCAATACCCCATAAATGTTGTCAATCTGTCTGAGACGAACAGGCTAATAGAGGTTCACTTTGTCTGAGAGGGTTCAATATTTGGCCCTATTGACGCCGACTCCTCAGCAGCCCAGACACTAACATAGAATAATAAAGAGCTTAATTGATAGATTTTATCTGGGAGATCTACTCCCCACAATCTGTGGGGTAGTTTCAATTTGGTTAGCTTGATAAAGAATCGTTTATGGTGCCAAATAAAAGACCTAAACAAGCCATAAAGTCTCCTAAATGTCTGTCTAGGAAACGTCAAAGGAAGCATTCACACGGGGAATAGTAAATGAGGAAGGACATTCATTTTAATACCAACTATAAGACCCAGCCAGGATATTGAAAGTGCGTCCCACCTTTGATGGTCTTGTTTAATTTTGTCAAACAAATGGACATAGTTCATGTTAAGTAAATGATCAAAGATGAATGTAATGAATATACCGAAATAGGAAAAACCTCCCCCACCACAGCTCCCCCCACCACACACTTCCCGTCCGTGACCATTTAAAAGGATTTGCACTCAACATCAGGTATTTCCCCAATACCTCCCATAGGCATGGCCTCCAACTTTGTAAAGTGAATCTTAAAGCCCGAAAAGACGACAAACGAATTAATGCATTGCATCACGTGAGCTACCGAAATTGCGGGATTTGACAAAAATATAAGACCATCTGCATACAACATAATCGTATGTGAATTCTATCCCACCTCTGGGGCAGGTATGTTGGGGTAATATTCCCAATTGTGCAGGATGCCACCGAATCTAAGATTGTGGCAGGGATGGGGAAGAGATCAACTCTCGTGTTCCATTTCTGCAGGTTAAAGCAGAAAATAAAACCCCTACTTGTGAGGCAGATTTGCCTCCAGACTTCCACCAGCTCTAGTTCTGCACACAAATCCACTAATTGCTTTCATTATAACGAGGGCACTGGGGGACATTTGGACATTCTGTCCACCGTGGAGACATAAGACAGTCGAAATCTCCTTCTATAATAAGGTGCCATGATGTAAGATAACTTACTTTGGAAGATGCATCTAACAAGATTTTAAGAGGGTGCGCCGGGTGGCAATAACCATTCAAAATGCTGTATTATTTCCCATAGTTCAAGGCTTTGAGGATCATGATCCTTCCGTGGGTGTTTAATCTAGTAATTTAAATGGAAGATTCTTCCTATGCATTATAACTTTTCCCCAACTCCTAGTATTAAAAGATGAGAAATAAACTCGATCAAGTCCACCCTGTTGTAACGTCAAATGTTCCTTGTCATCAAGGTGCATCTCCTGCAATAGGGCAACATCCACCCTCTCTTTATTAAGACGAGAAAGTCCATTTTTCCTCTTGACTGGCAGATGGCTCCCCTTAATGTTTCAGGCACACCATTTAAGCACATCATTATCCACAACACATTGTAGTAATATTTGAACTCTCGACAGTTTCACATCAAATTACACATCGCAGAACATTAATGACAAAAGACTCATTGAGCCTAAAAACTTCAAACTAAAACTACGACAACGAACAAACTCTAAAAACTTTCCAAAGCTAAACACATAAAAAAACAAAGAACGAAACGAAATCCAAAGTGCCAATGACACTTGATAGGGGAATTTACCACATTCCCCGCCCACTGGGGACGCTTATATATCCCAAAACTTTACCTTCTGCCCGCTACCAATATGGCATCTAGGGCAATTAATAACAAAAATCGGGCTTCAACTGCCCTTAGGTCGGCACTTAGTCATCACAACCACATTTGCAACTCCCTCCAGCTTAAGCCACACCCTAGACACAAGCAAAGAAAGAGAAAACGAGTAGTAATACTAATGAAGAAGTTAAAAGAACTCTAACCATCCCTGACTCTAAGTTAACACTGGTTAATACCAGAAAAATCCAACAAAATTTCTTTAATTTCTTTAACATGACTATCTAAATATCCAGCTTACTTTAAAATTTCTACAAAGTTTTTGCTTTCTCTGGAGAGTCAGAAGAGTGTATGGATTCATATGGATCCATTGAAAGCAATATGGAGCATCGCGGAGTTCCCTTACTCTTCTCTTGGTATCATCAAAAGATTTTCGTTTCTGAATCACTGCTACTTAAAAGTCTTGAAAGAATTTAATCCTGGATCTCTCGTGAATTAAAGCCATTGGAAACCACACTGAGCTTCCATTAGTCTTTGTTTATCCACATAACTATGTAACTGCACAAGGACAGGGTGAAGGCGTTGGTCTGAGTTTGGCCTGCGCGCCCTAACCCGATGAACTGTCTTAGTCTTCACTCGTCCCTTTTCAGCTTCGAACTGAAGGAATCACAGCACTCAGATCAAGAAAAATCTCATTGGCTGACCACCTGCTCTCTGGTCCAGCATACCCACGATGTGAACATTCTTCGTCCTGTTCCAGTTCTCGAGGTGGTTATCTTGTTCAGCTAAGGTATGGACCTGTATTTCAAGGGCGAGGATCCTCTCCCGAGAGGAATCGACCGTGGTCTCTGTCAATGCAGTTCGGCTCTTGACATTATCTGTTCTGTTTCCAAGGCTGTCAAGTTACTGTTTATGGAGCACGGCTGTAGCCACGGCCGAACCCTTCTTCAATCATGGCTTCAATCATTTCACATAACTTGGTGAACTCAGTGACCAAGGCCTGGTGAGTAACTGGGTCTATCGAACGAGCAGAGTGGGTTGCAGCTACAGCCTCAGGTATGCTCGATGCTTCTGACGGGTGCACCACTTGTTGGGACTTACTCGATCCTTTCCCATGCTTTGCCATTTCCCTTTGACAAAATGCGATTAGAAAATAATCTATCGCTCTCTCTAGTGTTGAATTTTAAGTAAATGGCTGGGATGGGGTGGGTTTGAGATCCACTTGGCCTGTGCTGTGATGCAGAGCCCAGTAAAGCAGACCTTCCGGATCGTCGCTATCTTGGATTCCCTCTTAACATTTTATCGATATTATCATTTCATTTTAACTTATATTCCTGGATGTTCTGGAGCCGTGTCATTTGGTACCGCTATCTACATTTCCCCCACAACGCACATTCCTGCTAATCCCCGATAATCCTTGACTCCATTATTATTTATGAACCTTCTGTCAGTGCCTCAAAAATATTCAATATCTCTGCCTCCAATGCTCTGTGGGGAAGAGAGTTACAAAGGCCCACAACACTGAGAAATCAAAAATAAAACTCAAGATCTGAGTGTGAGATTAATTTTTCTTTGTCTCCTTATCTGAGAAAGCATATAATTACATTGGAAGCAGTTCGGAGATGTTTCACTTCACGTATTCCAGGAATGAGTACCTTATATTATGAAGGCTTTAACATGTCACTCTTGGAAAGAGAGTAGATCTTACTGAAACATACAAGGCCGAGACGAGAGTGGATCAGATAGATACCTATTTGGTATAGTCCAAATTTATTGTCATTTTCATAGAATCTCTACAGTGTGAAAGCCGCACATTCAGTCCATCAAGTCCACACTGACCCTCAGAACAGCATCCCCCCGGACCTGCACCCCCTACCCTATCCATGTAATGCTGCATTTTCCATGACGAACCTACCTAATCTACACATGCCTGGGCACTATGGACAACTTAGCATGGCCAATCCACTCTAAGCTGCGGATCGTTGGACCGTGGGAGGAAATTGGAGCATTGTGAGGAAACCCACATGGATACCTGCATAGAGAATGCTCAAACTCCACACAGAGCATCGCCCGAGGTTGGTATTGAGGCCAGCTCCTTGGGGATGCGAAGTAGCAGAGCTAACCATAGATCCACCATGCACATCTAGTAGTTCTAGTAGTTACTTGTGGCTGACGAAAGAAATCTGCTTGACTTGTTCCTGTTACTGAACCTGACCCGGTCTGAGGTCTTTTTGATCAGCCATATCACCAACCTGGTTACATTTAAAATTTGTTGGGAGCAGTGGAGGAGTGTGACTAGAAAAGGAAACGGTGGCACACTGCAACCTCAGTCAGAGCAAGAATTAGGAAAATTCACCAAGTGGGCATTCATTCCAGTGGGAATTGTCTTTCCCAGAAGTTTGGTAGGGCTGAATCTTTATATTATATCGAGGCTGGCTTCATCCGTAGACAGGTGAATCAGGGATAATGGTGCATGGAGAGAAAAGTACAGCTGGGTAAACAATGGAATGAGCCGTGACCTTATTTACTGGTGGGGTAGTGTCAAAGGGCCGAATGACCCCCTGGTGTCCCTCAGTCCTGTGTTCTGATGTTTCATTCAGCCCTTCAGACCTGCTATAGAAGGGCAGATCGAGGCCACTCTGATGGTTAGTCGTAGTTTTGGAAATGTACTTGGAAAATCCAGCCTGGGTCAGGAATCGACCCCCACCCCAATCTCTTTTTCCAGGCTTCCCCTCTCTGTAACCTCTTCTCCAGATGTGGGTCATGTTACAGACCTAGATACGCTGGGAATACAGCCCCTATACCCCACCCACGGTTAACTCAAACAAATCACCTGCTGTCCCTGAATGCAATATTGTGCAACACGACTCCAGGAAAATAACCAGTTAATTTCCAAAAGCATAACATGTGAAATTAATAAATGGTAACAGATGTAGGTAATTCGGCTCCTCAGGCTAGCCCCTTCATTTATTAAGAACATCGCTGACCTACTCAAGGGCTCAACACCACCTTTTGCCGACTCCTGTATCCCTCCACATCTCTCTGGGTTAGGGAATTCCAGATATTCACTACAATCTGAGAGAATACATCACTTTGTATCTCAGATTAAAATCGATGTTCCTTATTCGGTATCTGTGTCCTCGAGTTCGACACTCTGCCCAGGAATGAAATCAACTTCTCAACATCTACCTTGTCAAGCCCACTCTGTATCTTGTATATTTCAACAGTATCACTCTTCATTCATTTAAACCCCAATGAATAATCACCTCACCATTATAGAGATTCTGAATAACTCAACCATTTCATCTCTGGAAGCCGGCTAATGATCCAACCTGGTTACTTGCTGCATCAGCATGTTGACCGTATGTTTCATACACTGGAAGACTCCAATCACTTTGTACTGCTACATTTCTGGAAGTCCTCTCCATTAAATAGCAGCCTGTCTTTTGGTTCTCAGCGTCTTCCACAAACTTGGATGTATATTGCACTCAGTTCCCTCCTTCAGGCAATCAGCATAGATTGTAAATAACTGACGCCATCGGACTGATATGTATGGCACTCCAGCAGATACACCTTTATCATAAGGATCCATTAATCCTGACTCTCTGATGTCTATGTGTTAACCAAACATCATCACATGTTAATACATTATCCGTCATCCTACGATCTTCTGGCTTGAGTAGGATATTTTCTTCTGTCATACCTTGTGGAAAATCACTGAAAAGCCTGTTGTCCACCAGATCCGTTTTATCAAGTCCACTTGTTACATTCTCAGGCATCTCCAGAAAAAGTTTGCATGATTTTACTCTGCAAAATACAATTTCCCTTTCACAAAATCACACTGACTCTACGTAACGCTTTCCTCAATGTCCATGCTGGCCAGGTTTTCCAAACTAAACGAGGCCCATCTGTTTTCATTTGGCCCATATGCCTCGAAATGTTTCCTATTCATATGTTTGTCCAAATGAGTCTTAAATGTTGCAGTTGTACTTGGATCTATCACTCTTCCTCTGGCAGCTCATTCCATACCCACACCAGCCTCTGTGTTAAAACATTGCCTCCTCGCCCCTTTTAAATCTTCCCCTTTCACCTTAAACCTTTGCCTTCTATGTTTGAACTCTCCCGTCCTGTGGAAAAACCCTTGGATATTCACCCGATCCATACCTCTCATGATTTCATAAACTTCTATAATATCAGCCCACAACCTTCTACACTCCATCTGATACGAACTTCAAGAACAAACATTTAAAGATAAGTGCTGCAAAATTGAAACTATATTAACATGACAGTAAAACAATACTCGGCCCAACCTTTATACTGTTATTTGTCTTTCTCCATATTACAAAACTGAGGCAGCATGAAACGCTTACGAGTGCCAATAAGAAGTCACGCATCTGAATTTATTTGTTAAAAGGGGGTGATGTTCTCGACCATGAAAACCTATCTTTGGCCAGATCTATATAATACCATAAAGTCAACATTCCCCCTCCTGACCTCCCTATGGCATTGTGTGCTTGTGTCTTCCTTATCTTGCACTCAATAGAGAGAAACCCTTTCCCCCTGTCACATCTTAACTTAAACCCGTTTTACATACTCTTCTTTTATCGTTTGTCACACCCTCTTTTCCCTGTCACCCATTCCCTATCTCAGGCTACGGATTAAAAGCACATTTTCCAATCATTTTCAGTTCTGAAGAAGTGTCACACTAGACTTGAAACACTAATTCTGTTCCTCTGTCTCTGCAGATGCTGACAGACCTGCTGAGTTTATCCAGAAGTGAATTTGGGTACAGAACAAATTTTCAATTAAACAAATAACGATCAATACTGGAAATAAAAATACCAAAAATTGCTGGAGAAACAGGGAGCTTTGTAGAAGATTCGTGGACCTGAAAGTTAAACTCTGCATTTGCCCCAGAAAATTCTGCAACATCTTTAGCAATTTATTCAGCAATTTCTATTTTTGAACAATTTCCAACGACATTTGTCAAAGATGCTTAAACATCCTGTCCAACATGAAGCGCCGTACACTGGGAACTGAACAGTAACGCATGGTGACAAGTTCCTCGACTCTGAAACTGCATTAGTCTGGCATTACTGACACTGCAGTGCTCTGAATCATGGTCAGGGAGAAAAACAGAAGGAAACACATTCACTTCAAATAAAGAAGATGGCATTACTGAAAGGAAAAGATTCAGTTTAGTACCTTAAATTGATTGAGTTAAAGTAACAAATTGGAGGCGTGACACCAAGGAAAGAATTTCAGCAGAATGAGAATATAAAAATGGAAGGGATGCCACATCAGAAACCAGAGTAGATCAGTGAATACAGGGCAGTTGGGTGAATGGGTCTCGGTGTGAACTGGGGGACAGTCAGTCGAATTGAACCGTAGATATTGCAGCTGAAACTGGGTTATCATCTGATGCTATAGGTCATAGCAGCAGCAGAAGCAGAATTGTATTCAATGACAATCTGTATCCTTTCCCTCAGGATAATCTCTCAGTCCACTATTACCATCAAGCAGATCTATGTATCAGTGATGAGTGTGGGTGAAGATGCAAGGGTCAGTACCATGTGTATCTTTACTGATGACAACCCATTAAAGCTACCGCAATTGACTGGTTACATTCGAAACAGCAGAACTAACATCTGGTACAGAGGCAGAAATGATCCCACGACTAACAAAGCTGATCTAAGCTCTGTCATCCTGCCAAATCCAAGCATAAATGTCGATAAACCATTAACTAACTTACTGGAGGAGAGGACACCACAAATATCCCCATCCTAAATAATGGAACAGTCCTGTAAGTCAGTGTAAAAGTCAAGTATGTGGTGTCTGCACTATCCTCAGTCAGACATGTTGAGTCGATAATCCACCTCACCCTATCATGATGCCCACAGAATCACAGATGAAAGTCTTCAACTAATTCGATTCCTGCAGGTGACATGAAGAAACAGCTGAACACAGTAGAAACGACAAAGGCAATGGGCCCTGACCCCATTCCTGCAGCAGGACTGAAGACTTGTGCTGCACAACAAGCCGAGTCTCTGGCGAAGCTGTTTCATTCCAGCTCCAACTCTCACATCTCCCTGGCAATGAGGAAAATTACTCAGCGAAGTCCTGTCCCCTAAGAGGGGAATAAATACAATCTTACCAATTACCACCCCATCAGTCCCATCACGACAGTAAATTAGTGGGAGTTCTTTTTTTTTAACAGAGTTGTCAAGCAGCACAGAAATTACCAGCTCAATGTGGTTTCCGTTAGGTCCCCATGTGGAGATAGTGCTGTTGTCATTGGATTACTAATGTAGACCAGGCTAATGCTTGGGCAGCTGATGGCAGCTGGTGGAATAATAAAAACAATTATTAGCATATCGAGATCTAAAATCTGGTGTCAGTAACAGTGATCTTGTGTCCAATGTTGATTGTAAACATCGATCCTCTTACCCAATGTACTTTCAGGAAGTGAATCTCCCATGCTTGCCTGGTCTGGCCTAAAAGTGACTCCAGACACACAGACATGTGATACACTCTTCAATGGTCTCTGAAACAGCCAAGCAAGAGACTTAATTGTATCAAATGGTCCGAGGTCTTAAAGGATATACCTGGAGACAACACCCGGCCCCAACCTTGGAGTCAGAACAGGAAACATAATCCTGTTGACCTTGCAGAGACCTCCTTCCGAACGTCTGACGGTTTGTGACAATATATACAGCGCTTTCGCACAGACTGCACAGAAACATCGGGAAATGAGTACGTCACACAACACATTGCGCTTTCCCTGTGCTAGTTAATGGCCGAACATCTCCTTCATGCAGTTTTACCCATACAATATTCGTATGCCTTAATATGTTTAAACATTGTGAAATATAAAATGAGAACTGCTATAGTCCCTTCACCCCATCAATTTTGCTCCTCCATTCAATATACAGGCAGTTCTCAGATAACGCGTGTTGATTAAATACAATTTGGTTGCAATGTAATTCATGAACCTTTTCCATAAAGTGAACTCCCGTTCACTGTGACACAATTCCTTGCCGGGAACCAACTGAACAGCAAAACCCAGCCTCAGGATCCTCTGTCTGCAAAATGTACAATCAATGTGTTCAGCTAAAACAGAAATGCAATCTGCTCTGGAAGCCTTGAAACTGAGCCTGTAACGGGGAATTGTAGTCTACATTTAGAAAGAACTTTACTTCAAACTGTGGGAGACTCTTGAGGAGAACTGGAATTTCCTCACCAACATCACGTGTTCAGACAGCCTCATGCATTTTCTGGTGAAGTGTGTGGTGAAAGGTGCACTGTTGTAGTCAGTGACTGTAGTGTGAAAGTGTTACATTTACAGCACTGTTTTATAACAATATGTGATATAAAGATTTATTAAGACTGTGCTAGTGTGTGTATTAGACTAAAATTAACTTTTGGTTTTACTGATATTTGGGGGGTTTGTCCCTTACCCTCTTTTTCCCACATACGCCATTATTAATATTGCATGATTTTTACAACACGGTGTTGCACAGGAACACAGCTACTGCGTTATTGGAGAACAACCTCGACTAATAGCTGATCTATCTTCACACGATACTCCTGCTCTCTCCCTTTCCCTATAATTTCCAGAAATCCTTATTTATATTCAGCGCCTTGGTTTCCAAAGCCTGATCTGAGAAAGAGTACCCTTGGTTTGCCAGTCTCTCTGTGCAGACATTTATTCTCATCTGAATGCAAAGTGGCCTGTCTGTACTTAATTCTGTGGCCCCTTGTTTTCGACGTCCAAGCCAGGGAATTACCGTTTCTGCTTTCAATCTGTCTCGCCCTGTCAGAGTTTTATATATTTCACTGTGATCACCACTCGTTTTCCTAAACGGCATGGAATACAAGCCCAGTCGCCTCAAACTCTGCTCCCACAATAAGTCTGTCATCCCAGAGATCAGTCTGGTTATCCTTCGCTGCTCTCCCTCAATGTCAGGTTCCTCCTTTATTGGGTAAGGAGACCAAAGCTGCACACAATACTGTACAATGTTTGAGATGGGGTCTCACTAAGGCCCTGTACAGCTGCAGTAAGATACTCTTACTCCTGTATTCAATTCCCCTGAAATGAAGGTAAATACACCATTTATCTGCCTACCTGCTTTCTGCTCCTGCAATATTGCTTTTAGTGACTGATGTACAGGGAATTTCCAAATTCATTTCAATGTTCCAGTTCCCTACTTGCAGGGTCTATATACACTGGTCAGTGTGCCAATGCTATTCTCAGTATTGACTTCTGGCTTCAGAACTCACTGCCCTACATGTGCCTAGAGGGCTGTGCAGAAATAAACAAAAATGCAGCTTAAGTTCCTTTTTTTCAAACCAAAACATTTTTCAACCACGCCCTTTTCAAATGAGAGGCTGCCATTTTATTATTCCCATCAAAGTGCACAACATCTCATCTCCACCACTCGTCTCCATCTGCCACGTATTTTCCCAGTAATTTCACTTGTCTCAGTCACTTTGGAGCTTTTTTACATCCCCCCTCACCGACTCACAAGCTGACTTCGTTCAGTACTGTCAGCAGAGTTGGGAATGTTGCAAATGAGCCCCTCAACCAAATATATGATGTGTATTGGGAATAGCTGGGGCCCAAGCCACGATCCTTGCTATATCCTACTAGCCTTCCATTTTCTTAAAAAAACACATTGTTTTATTCCTACTCAGTGTTTCCTGACAGCTCTCCCATTCTGAAACCATGACCATATATTAGCCTCAGTCCCACCGGATTCAAATTCGCACAATAGGCTTGTGCTTTATCAAAAATCTTTCTGAGATTCCACTCGTATTGCATTGATAGCTTCTCCATAATTTTGCTAAAAGCCACTTTCACAAATATGATTCCCATTTCATAAATCTCTGTTGACTTTGTCTATGCCCATTAATGTCAGTACGATACTTTCTCTGAACTGTTTAGTTGCTAATTTCATTATATTCCCTTTTTCTCACCAGACCGAAGATCCCGAGTATTGCTAGGAAGTTTTCTTTTTTATTTTGTTTTCCTCTGTGAAGGCATAACTGAAGCATTTGCTCCATAGTTCTGCAATTTCCCGGTCCTCAATTATCTGGTGTCAAACTGTAAGAAAGCTGCACATTTCTTTCTCTTAATTTTGCCATTGGCATATTTTCAGAAAATATTACAAGTTCTGCCTTATAAACTTTGTTAAGATATTCTTCAGAAACCTATCAATTCATATTTTAAGGTACTCAATGACTGGCCTTCCACAGCCATACAATATCAGAAGCAAAGACTCTGTACTATCAGAAATACAGCACGGTCTAAATGAGGCCCATTTCCCAACACAATACCCATAGCCGTGAATCTTAAGGCATTTCAAGTGCACTACCATGTATTTTCTAATGGTTTCGAGTTTACCATGAGAACTCCCTTTCAAGAATTGCATTTCAGACCCCAACACACTCTGGGTGAAAAGCAATCTTCAACTCCTCACTAAACCGCAAACCCTTCACCTTATAAGTGTGGGCCTTTGACTAAAAGGAACACTGTTGTCCATCCACCGTGTCCATGCTCCTCGTAATCCTGTGCTTCTGAATCACGTCCCCCTCAGCCTCCTCTCCTCCAATCTAAACAACCAAAGGTTATCCAACTTCTCTCCATAGCTGATATGCTCCATCCTGGTGAATCTCCTCTGCACTCCCTCCTGTGCACTCACATCCTTCCTGTAATGTTGTTTCCAGAACTACACACAATATTCCATGTTGGCCACACCAAAGTTCCGCTTTGCTCTTATAATCTGTGCCTCAATGCCTCAAGGTAATGTTTACAGTCCCCCTATGCTTTCCCAAATTGCGTATTAACCTGTCCATCACATTCAGGGATGTGTGTAGGAGCACCCTCTGACCTTCCTAGTGTGCTGCCAATCATTGAATCCTCCCCTGCCTGGTTCCTTCTTCCAAAATGTATCACCTCATATTTATTAGGGTTACATTCCATCTGCCTTCGAACTTCCCAGCTGACCATTCTATCTGTAACTTCACGTAAGTTAAGGCCTTCCTCTTCACTTCCAACCAACCAGTCAATCTGTGTATCAAACACAAACTTACTTATCACACTCCCCACCCCTCGTCCATATTCACAGCGACCTCATTTATGAGCACCACAAATATTAAAGTTGAAAATCACACAACATCAGGTTAGAGTCCAACAGGTTTGTTCGGAGGCACTAGTTTTCGAAGCGATACTTCTTCATCAGGTGTGTGCTTTGATGAAGAAGCAGCACTTTGAAAGGTAGTGCCGTCAAATAAACCTGGTGGAGTATAATCTGGTGTTATGCAATTTTTAGCATTGTCCACCCAGTCCAACACCAGCACCTCCGAATCACAAATAATAAGGGACACAGCACCGATCTCTGTGGTATACCATTGGACACTGGCCTCCAGTCACACAAGCAGCTATCTACCACCACCTTCTGTGTCCTACCACTAAACCTCATTTGGATGCAATTTGGCAAGTCCTTAATGAGTCCCATCTGTTCCCTGTTTATTCTAATTCCGCTGGGCACACTTGTAGAATATCTGGGAATTCTCCCTAATCTTGCCCTGCCAGCAGGTTTCCATGCCCCTGTGTTAGTTAGTCCCCTACACGTGCAGAATTTCCTCCTTATTGCAGCCTTAAGTGGTCGTCCTTTATACTGCCATTATTTCCTTTGAATGTGGATTAAGCAGCCGGAGAAACATCCTGTTAATTTCCAATTTGTCACATGTTTTGCGACTTTTATAAATTTCACAGTGACCCATCTCTCATGAAACTCTAGAGAACACAGGCGGAGTTTCCTCATCACGCAATCTCGCCAATTGAGGGATTAATCTGGAGAATATCCATTGAACTTCCTCTGTGGTCAGTATATTCTTTCTCAGATTTGTTGACCAAAACTGAACTCAATATTCCAGGTACAGTACTCACCAACATGCTGTTAAGCTGCTTCAACATCTCTTCACATCTATATTCTGACTCCCTTAAAGCAATGCAATCCCAACTTTAACTTACCACTTGCATATATTCCTCCAAATACCCTTCACATTCATTGCATTTACGAACTCATTGTGTGAGTTCTTAAAGAAAGCCTTCTGATAATCTAACATGTGCCAATTGTACTGGGTCCCCATTATTTGTGCTGTAAGAATCAACTTCAAACAATTCCAAAGTTTGTCAAGTATGATTGCCCTTTCAGAAATGCATACTGATTCTCTCCAATGCTGCTGTTAATTTCTAAATAACGAATATCACATCCTATATAATAGATGCCAACAGTTTCCCCACAAAGGTCAAGTTAATTGGTCTGCAGTTCTCCACACTATCTCTTCTTCCCTTTGTAGATGCTTGGATCACTACCGTTCATCTATAGTGCTTGGATCACCTTTACTAATGTCCGTTTATCTACAACGGCTTAGAGACTATGCAGAATGGACTGGGAAATGGAACACAGTCATCGACGGTGCAACTAATATTTCTATTAGTGGTTTATTTTTCGAGATTTTGGTATGAAGTACATCTGGTTTGTCAAGGTTAGCAATGCTCAATCCAGTTGCATGTTCAAGTAAAGCCTTGTTACTGATATAAATATAGGGCGGCACGGTGGCACAGTGGTTAGCACTGCTGCCTCACAGCGCTAGAGACCTGAGTTCAATTCTCACTTCTGGCGACTGACTGTATGGAGTTTGCATGTTCTCTGCGTGGATTTCCTTCGGGTGCTCCGGTTTCCTCCCACAGTCCAAAGATGTGCGCGTCAGGTGAATTGGCCATCCTAAATTGTCCGTAGTGTAGGTAAGGGGTAGGGCTTGTTGGGCCGAAGGGCCTGTTTCCACACTGTACGTAATCTAATCTAAATTGACTTTATGTCTTTCGATCCACAAGTCCTGTATGATCACTTCGTCTTTCTGGGTGATTTTCTGGATCTTCCTCCATGAAGACAGATGCAAAGTAACTGGTTATTTACTTGGCCATTTCCCTGTTATCCATAATAAGCTCGTCTCGCCTGATTGCAGATTTCCACATTTGACTATGCTTCTCTCTTTCCTTTGACATATAGATCATAGATTTATGCAGTCTTTATGTTCCTGTTTGTTTGCATGCATGTTCGGTTTTTGATTTCCTTACCCATTTCATGGCCCTGCTTTTCTGGATCGTAAATTTCTGAGAGTTCTCAGGATTCCACAATATCTGGAATCCTTCTGAAGTCACTTCCTGTGATTAATATAATCTTTAATTTATTATGTTAATCATTGATAACTCACTTTCTCACTCTTGGGTGTTTTACCTGAAATAAATAGACATATTTTTCAGAACTTGTATTTCTATAAATCTCCTGGTCCTGACCATATATATTCAGGAACACTGCAGGAGGACAGGAAAGAAACAGCGGGGGCCCTGGTTGGTACCTTTGCATCATCGGTAGCCAATGGGTGAGGTCCTGGAGGACTGGAAGGTCGTGAATGCTGTGCTGTTATTCAAGAAGGGCTACAAAGAAAAACCGGGGAACTATGGACCATTAAACCTAAAATCTGTAGCAGGTAAATTACTTGAGAAGATTCTGAGGGAGAAGATAAACACGCATTTGGAAAGACAGGGCCTTGTGAATGGGGGATTATGGCTCACAAATTTGTTAGACTGCTTTGATAAAGTGACCAGTAACTTTGAGAAGGGCATGGTTGTATATATAGTCTATATGGATTTCAGTAAGACGTTCAATAAGGTTCCACATGGTACTCTGCTCTGGAAGTTTAGATCACATGGAATTAAGGGGGAGCTGGCAAATTACGTCCAAAATTGGCTTGATGATAGGAAAAAGCGGGCAATCGTGGAAGGATGCTTGTTGGACTGGAGGCCTGTGATGAATGGAATACCCTAGGGTTCGGTACTGGGACGTGGACAGTGAGGAAGGTTATCAGAAATCTCAGAAATTACAGCATTGCTTTGATCAGGTGGGGAAGTGGGCCGAGAAATGGCAAATGGAGTTTAATTCAGATAAGTGTAAGTTCTTGCATTTTAGAAAGTTAAATCAAGGCAGGAGTTTCATGGTGAATGGCAGGGCCTTAAGAAGTGCAGTGGAACAGAGTGACCTTGGAATTCAGGTGCACGGTTCTCTGTAAGTGGAGTCACAGGTAGACAAGGCACTGAAAAAGGCATTTGGCTCACTGGCCTTCATTAGTCAGAGCACTGAGTATCGAAATTAGGGAGTTATGTTGCAGTTATACGAGATGTTGGCGAGTCCATACTTGTAGCGTCATGTTCAGTTTTGTTCACTTTGCTCGAGGAAGGATGTTATTAAACTGGAAAGAGTGCAGAAGAAATTTACAAGGATGGTGCCAAGACTCAATGGTCTGAGTTATAGTGAGAGGTTGAACAAGCTAGGAGTTTTTACTTTAGAATGTATGATCCTGGAGAGAGCCAGAGAGGATCAGGAGGCCTTGTGTTGGAGATTCTGAAACATCCACGTCCCACCAAATGAATAACGAGTAGTGTTCAGTAAAGAGCAATTCTCAATTCAAACCAACAGTCAGTTATAACTTCATCTCTCTCACTGGCAGAACAGATATCCCATTGGACAGAGTAGCAGGCATTGACATACACAGACGTATTGGTAAATACCCCAATATACTAACATGCACAATGCATGCAAGGAGATAAGCATGCACACACGGAGAAGCACACAAAGACGTAAACAGTCACACAGAAATAGACAGAAACACAGATAGAAACACACAGGCTGATACAAAAACAGACAGACATAGTCACATAAATGCAAAAGTAACAAGCATATGGACACACACACATAAATACACATTAAGACACAGACACGAGTGCCGTTAAAACAAATAAATAAGTTTTTGATTTATAAAGAGATCAAGGATTCGAGGGAGAAGGTAGGAGAATGATGTTGAGGAACATATTAGAAATGACTGAATGGCATATCAGACTCGATAGGCCAAATGGTCTAATTCTACTCCTTTTTTAATGCTCGTGTGGTGTTATGCTATCAGGTATTCTCTTCCTGAGACAGCAGCAGCAACATATTTGATTGGAAACAGTCAGTGGTAATATTGGAAAATATTGGAGGGCAGAATGGTTAATGTCTATTCCTAGTTATTGTACCACGATATCCGAAATCGGGCAGTGATTTGATATGAGATTAACACAGTTTTTAAAATATGTGTTCCACAATGAAAGAAGGATGTCCCTTTCCATTTACTGTTGTGCTATCTGTGGTGCCCTCATCCTCAGGGAGCAGTGAAGACTCGGTTAATTTAGGTATTTTAGTTTGAGCTTGACTGATCTTTGCCGGAGAGGAGAGTCAATGTATATTGGAAACAGACAGGAGACGGATGGTCAGACACACCCGGCTCAGCCATGAGCATTCTGAATGGTGCCGCTAAATGGCCAACTGCTGCCCCTTTTCAATGTGTTGTCCCCTCAATCCACACTCCCGGCCGTTACAGAGATAGACTGCTGTCCCTATCCCATGTGTTGTCCCCTCAATCCACGCTTCCGGCCGTTACAGAGATATACTGCTGCCCCTTTCCAATGTGTTGTCCCCTCAATCCACCCTCCCGGCCGTTACAGAGATATACTGCTGCCCCTATCCCATGTGTTGTTCCCTCAATCCACGCTCCCGGCCGTTACAGAGATATAGTGCTGCCCCTTTCCCATGTGTTGTTCCCTCAATCCACCTCCCGGCTGTTACAGAGATATACTGCTGCCCCTTTCCCATGTGTTGTTCCCTCAATCCACGATCCCGGCCGTTACAGAGATATACTGCTGCCCCTATCCCATGTGTTGTTCCCTCAATCCACCTCTCGGCTGTTACAGAGATATACTGCTGTACCTACCCCAGGTGTTATTCCCTCAATCCACCCCTCAATGCTGTTACAGAGATATATTGCTGACCCTACCCCAATCCACCCCTCAGTGCGATTACAGGGTAGAGGACCATCCCATTCACCCAGACTGGATCGTTACAATGAGACCGGAGGAGACCATTCTGCCCCTCCAAATAATTGCACAGGAATATAGGATGAAGTAATTCAGCTCGTTGAGTACATTACACAGCCCAGGACGAGGCCATTCAACCCGCCTGAACTGCTGCACAGAAACAGGGATGCTGTCACTAACAGGATATAGTAGAGATATATGATTTTCAAAATAAAACTTGCTTTCACCAATACAGGAATGGGAAAAGACATGAGTGACCCTCCAACATTGGTCAGTACACGAATAAGAGATTCTCATAATGTTGTCAAGGTGTGAATTCCCTTCCACAGAAGATTGTGATGCCTGGATATTTCTATTTGACTAATTTACTGTTATCAGTAACTCCTCCTTAATGCCCAGTTCTTCACACTCCACAGCTCTCTGACATGTCAAAGATTCATGTACCACCTCTTTAAATACTTTCAGTGATGTAGCTCCCCTAACTCTCTAGTCCAGATAATTCCTGACATTGATTACCCTCTGTGAGAGGAAAACACTCTCTACACATACACAGTCACCTATTGATATGAGCAAAAGGTGAACACAGGGGCTCAGGGAAGAGTGAATGGCCTTGATATCAAGGTAGTCGTTGACTGAGGATGTCATCGGGACCACCTACTTATTTGAGCTTAATGAGAATCAGGTCGAACCTCCTCACTGGTTGGGGTCTTTCAGAGCACAAAGGAAGGTGTTTGTGGTCGGTGGCCGACAATGCTCTCAGTCCCGGGACATCGCTTCAGAAGATCGTCAGATTAACTTCCTCAGCACAAACATCTTCAGCTCCTTCGTCAACGTCTATGTACCCCCGTTCCCATCGCCCGCCATCTATCCCAAGATCAGAAGCGGAGTGATGACTGAAGATCACACAATATTCAGAACATTTTGTCCCCACTCAGCTCCTGAACCGGTCTGTGTCCATATTCAGCAAGACCCAAACAACATTCACGTTTGTGCTGTTAAAGTGTCAGTAACATTCATGTAACAGAACGGCCAGGCACTGCACATTTCCACAGTTAAAAGAGGAGCTCATTCAGCACCTCAAGCTGGTTACATGGATATGTGGAAACTATTCAGCCCATCGAAATGACTGATCAAGAACAGGGACAGCCCATTCAATCCTCCTGCCTGTTCCACAGGAAGAGGAGGCGTCTGGTCAGTACATTGAGCTGTTATACAGGAACAGGCAGAGTCCAGTAAGATCCCTAAACCTGTTCTATGGAACCAGGAGGAGACCATTCACCCCTCGAGACACTTATACAGGAATAGGAGGGTGTCATTGATGCTCCAACCAGGAAAACGAATGGAGCAGAGACTGCACTCATAGACTGCTCACAATGTTCCTCGTGGCTACATTGCCTGTGGAACAAGTGATTCTTTAACGTGTTTTGCCGGCAGTGAGGAAGGAAGCCAAATGTTTTGTGCCAAGTCTCAAGGAGGCATCTTCCATCTCCAAGAAGACAGACCCATGTTCTTCGTGGGGGTCAGAAGCTGGTGGGGATAGTTAACTGTTTTAGAATGAAGGTATTGTGGCTCCTGTCGCGATGGAGGATAACATGAAGTTCTATGTATGATCACACACCAAATGCACTGGATTAATGTTGGAAGTGTTTAATTAAAGACTCTCGCTCTCAATCGAAATCGGGAGTAGCGTGGAGTGAGAGGAACATTCCTAGAGTCTTTTAAGCCATCGAGAATTATGTAAACCAAGTTAAAAAATCATGGAATTTATCACCGTAGTAGTTCTGTTTGGAATATAATGAGTGACTGTCCATCACCTTAAATTTCAATGCAATCACCTCTTATTCTTCAAAGCGCTACAGATTAATCCTCATGCACTACCGATGGTACAATCATCCCAATAATTAGTCTGGTGAAACTCCTTTACACTCTTTTTGCCAAGAGAATTATTCCTTATAAAGGAGAGAAAATCTGTGCACAATACTCCAAATACTATCTCAACAACACTCTAGCGTTGATCACAATAATTCTGTTCCCTCACTTAGCTGTCTCAGCTTCTTTCCGGTGGTATAAAAAGCCATTCCTTCTCTCTGCACTGCGAATGATGTGGAATTTTGAAGTTTCTTGCATCTGTGCATCGGTCATTACCAGAGGTGTCGATGGAGATGCATATCGCGTTCAGAGGGAGACTCAATCAGAAAGAATTCACTTGAAACAGGGAATGGTCACCCACCTGAATGGAAATGACTTGCAGGAACATGGAAATCAGGCAGAGAAGGGGAGCTATCTTTCCTTTTGTTCTTCCCTCACGGGATGTGTGCAGCCCTGGTCAGGCCAGCATGTTATGCTGATCTTGAACTGAGTGGCTGATTCAACTGTTGTACAGAATAATAAAGAGTAAACCCCATTGCTGTGGGTTTGCAGTCACACAGAGACCTGAACATGTAAGGATAACCCATTGCCTTTTCTAAAGGACTTGAGGCAAACAGATATGCTTCTGTGGAAAAGTCGTGGTGATGATTTCATTTGCATTCCATCAACTTCCTTCATGAGACACCAAAAGGTTATTATTCTGTGCTGCGTGATTATGAGTAAATGACTTGACCACCATGCACTGTCTGTCCATCTGACAGATTCTATGGAGAGGACAAATTAACCATCTCAAGTGCAAATATTTTGTGACGTAAGCATAGTTAGAAGGGACTTGAAACGGTTATATCTGTATTTACCAAAGGCACAAACGATGGATTATTCAGCAGCTGCATTGAGGCTGAGAAGGTGACTGAAATATCTTGATAGTGGTCTTGGGCAGGATTGGTGAGTGGGGAGAATATGGAGAAATGTAAATATGAATGAAGAAAAAAGATAATGGAGATTAGGAACAGTCTGGTTTCTCCTCGTGTATTGTTGAATAAGCTGTGAATAGCAATTTGCTAGTTATAACCCGTAAAGAATAAAATTTTTGACTGGATCTGAAAATGATGACTTCGAAATTTTAAAACTAGAATATGAACAGCAATTCAGTTCGAATCAGCTTAATGGTCAGATGGAATGAGTTACCAGGAACACCAACTCTAGCGAGGATGGGATAGTAACCACCTTGAATAATCCAAAGGATATCTTCGATCCGTGATGCTAATGATATCCAAGGCTGAGAAAGGTAGTAAAGACCCAAGGATAAACTCCTCTCTGTTGTAATATTCCAGTGTAAGGTTCTCAGATTCTGATCCATTAATGGAACATTCCAGTCTAATGTTCTCAGATTCTGATCTCTCCTCCCCCTGTCTCTCGAGCTGCTGATCCCTGTTAGTCCAGTCAATGATGCTCCTGCCCATACAAGGATAACACATTGAACCAAGTCCTTAATTAATAGAAGAGGCAAACCCTCCAGTGACACATCTCGGATTCACGGAGACTGACATCAATCACAGTCACTGAACAAATAGCTCCGGCCAAAGCATTTCAATTCAATATTGTTTTATTCAAATTCAAAACAATGATTCAAACTGTCATTTTCTGGATGGGTTATGTGAGGGTGACTGATGGAACAAATCTTGAGGCCGGTAGATCAACTGACTGTAACCATTCAATCTGTCTTGGATGCAGGCGTAAGCCATAAGTTTATCAGAACGTAAACGTGCGTCTCTGATTGTAAATGGAAACATACATCCTGGAACTATTGATCAAGCATCATAATTTCAATTAAACATTGAGACAATTTTTATAATTCATGATTTGACGCGAATGTGTGTCTGAGAAACGTGGGGTTGTAACAGACAAATGGCATGGGTATGCTAACAGAGAATTGAACGTGACAAATGCAATTCAGATTGTTATTCCAGGTTTAGAGAGAGACAGATGAGGCCTGTGCTATTGATGTTATTGATGTTAGTGAACTGTGATGAAATGTCATTTACTGGACTTCAATTACAGTGCGATTATGGCATTGTGGAGGAGACAGAAAACAGAGAGAATTGTGAGACATGGCAGTTCAGACTGGAGGGAGGGACAATAATATTCCCCAGTCATCAGTATTGGAATGTTACCCTTTATAACTCGTATGAAAAACAGATTCAAGGATACATCAAAAGTGAGGAATGAGAAGCAAAATTTGTTTATTGACCACAAAATATGGGGACAAAATAATTTTCTGTCCGTACTAAATTGTGGGAAGTACGAAGAAATAAGATACACTCATGATATTGAGCTACATAAATTGAAATGTGGATTACAAAACCACGAAAGTGGTGTGCAATCTTTATCAATCATTATTTGGCCCACAGCTGAGATGCTGATTTCCCCTCTGTCAGTGATCCACCTCATTGAGATTCTCTGGTGCAGTATCTCAGTACTGAGGGCGTTCTCAGTTCTTGCTGATGTTCACCCAGTCTGTTTAAATTAAATCACCTTCTCACTGTAGAGAAAAAAAAATCACTTGGCCTTTCGGATTCTGTTTAACTGTCAGCAACTCAGCTCTGTGATATTATTGGCGATAAAGGCTCTGGGACCACAGCCAGTATCCGCACAGTGATCAAACGGTATGGCAATATGTAAAGGCCTTGCAGTCCGTGAGAATTTCTAAATAAAACTTCCATTTTCTGTCTGTTCCTGTCTACCTCTACTCATGCTGTCTTCTGATCTATCCAACTCACCCTCGTTTTACATCCCTGTTTCCAAATTGTGCATTTGTACAGCTTGACGTTTTGGCCATTTTGGATTAATGGATAGAGCAGGGACAGGACTGATCGTTGTAGGGTCCGGGGTTTAGATGCTTCAATAAGAACAAGGAAGGTACTAAAAGTGGGGCGGGGGTGGGGGTTCTGGTGTGGGGGAGGGTGGGGTCGCATTGAAAATCAAAGACAGCATTACATTGGTAGAAAGGATGCTTGATAAGGATTCGTCTAGTGAGGTCATATGGGAAGAGTTTGGAAACAAAAACGGAGAGGTCACCCTGTTGAAAGTTCTCCATTGCCGTCTGAAAAGTTCCTGAGATGTGGACGAAATGATTACAAAGATGATACTGAATAGGAGCGAAAATAACAGAGTAATTGTTACGGAAGAATTTAACTTCCAGATATTAACTCGAAATGCTGCAGTTCAATTACTTTATATGGGTCAGTTTTTGTCCAATGTGCGCAGAATGGTTTCCTGACACAGTATGTAGATAGGCCAACAAGGGCCGTGGCCAAATTGGATTTGGTACTCAGTAATGAACCAGACCAAGGTGTTAGATTTGGAGGTAGGTGAACACTTTGCTGATAGTGACCACAATTCAGTTATGTTTACCGTAGCGATGGAAAGGGACAGGTGTATACTGCAGGACAAGAGTTATAGCTGGGGGAAAGGCAATTATGATGCGATTAGGAAAGGTTTTAGGATGAATAGGATAGGGAAGGAAACTGCAGAGGATGGGTACAATTTAAGAGTGGAGTTTTTTCAAACAACAGCTACTGTATTTCCTTGATACGTTTATGCCTGTCAGGAAAGGAGGAAGTGGTCGAGTGAGGCTGCTGTGGTTTACTGAAGCAGTTGAATCTCTTGTCAAGATAAGATGGAGGCTTATTTAAAGATGAAACGTGAAGGCTCAGTTCGGATGCTTGAGAGTTACAAGTTAGCCTGGAAGGTCTTAAAGAAAGAGCTACGAATAGCCAGGAGAGAGCATGAGAAGTCCTTGGCAAGTAGGATCGCGGAAAACTCTCAAGCTTTCTATAAGTACGTCATGAATAATAGAATGAACTAATGAAGATTGATGGCAATTAAGGACAGTAGTGTAAAGTTGTGTGTGGAGTCTGAGGAGATAGGACAGGCTGTAAATTAATATTTGAATCAGTATTCACAATGGAAAAAGAAAATGCTGTCGAGGCCAATACTGAGATGCAGGCTATTAGACTAGACGGGATTGAAGTTCGTAACGTGGAGATGTTAGCAGTTCTGCAGAGTTTGAAAATAGATAAGTCCCCTGGGCCAGATGGGATTTATCCTAGGATTCTCTGATAAGCAAAGGACGAGTTTACACAACCATCTGTTCGGATTTTTACATCGCCATTGTCTACAGGAATAGTGCCAGAAGACTGGAGGACAACAAACGTTGTCCCCTTGCTCAAGAAATGGAGTAGAGACAACCCTGGTAATTACATACCTGTCTTACTTTGGTTGTGGGTAAGGTGTTGGAAAGGATTATAAGAGATAGGATTTACTATAATCTAGAAAGGAATCATTTGATTAGAAATAGTCAACAAGGTTTTGTGAAGGGTATGTCATGCCTCACAAATCTTACCGAGTTCATTGAGAAGGTGACCAAACAGGTGGATGAGGGTAAAGTGAGGTATGTGGATTTCAGTGAAGCGTTTGATAAGATCCCCCATGGTAGGCTATTTACAAAATATGGAGAGTGTGGTCTTGGAAAAGCAGAACAGATGAGGCAGCGTCCAAGATGCATGCAAGTTGATCTTTCTCTTGTAAGACCTTCATCAGGAATCAGTTTTTAGGTCTGCAGCATCTGCAGTCTTCATTGTCTCCTCGCTCCTCGGATGTTACCTGACCTGCTGTGCGTTTCCAGTGCCACACTCTCGACTCTGATCTCAAACATCTGCAGTCCTTACTATCTCCAAGAAAACATGGAGATGTGGAATTGTGGGTGATTTAGCGTTTGGATCACAAATCGGCTAGCTGAAAGCAGACAGAAGGTGGTAGCTGATGCGGAATGTCCATCCTGGAGTTTAGTTACTAGTGGTGCACTGCAAGGATCTGCTTTGGAGTGATTGTTGTTTGACCTTTTGTAAATGACCATAATAAAGGTATAGAAGGATGAGATAGTAAATTTATGGTTGACAGTAAGGTCGGTGGATGTGTTGGCAGTGCTGAAGGATGTTGTAGGTACTGAGCAGTAATGTTCTGTGTGCATGGACCTACAATGGGCTAAATAGCTTCCTTCTGTGATGTAACAATTCTGAGGTACTTTGACCACAATAAAAGCTTTCAGTGCCTGGAGAGACAAGCTGGTCCAGTAAAGGATATACACTGCACAGTCATCGATCATCTCTTCCTGTTCTCTGATATACAGCAGCCTCAAAATAAAAGTCCAAACAAAATAGATTGATTCAAATTCAAGCAGTCGGAGGACGTTCCCCCGAGGGGATTGTCATCAGAGGATTTAATGAATAATAAGATTTCAGAATAACACAAAAAATAAAGCAATATCACAGCAGCATAAAAATTGGCAGCAGAGTAAAACTTACAGTTCCAAATATTTCCAAGTTCAGCATTGTGTTCAGTTTTGGTCACCTTTCTATAGGAATGATGGTATTAAACTGAATCTTTACAAGAATGTTGCCAGGACTCAAGTGTCTGAGTCATAGGGAGAGGTTGGATAAGCTGGGACATTTCTCTTTAGAGTGCAGGAGACTGAGGGGGACATGAAGTGCTTCGAGAAGCTCGTCATGGTCCACATCAGTTCCAGTCTCCCAGCCTGCCTCGATCCCCTACAATTTTCCTCCCAGTGGAATGGGTACATAGCGGGTGCCATATCCCTGGAACATCTGGACACAAGGACACCCACGTCAGATTCCTGCTCATTGACTATACGTTCACCTTCAACACCATTATTCCCTTCACAATAATCACAAAACTCCCTGACCTTAGACTTGTCTCCGCCTTCTGAAATTGGGTCCTCAGCTTTCTGACCTACAGTACACAATCAGTGAAAATAGGTAAGTGTGTCTCTTCTATGATAACATTCTATACTGAACTCCCAAAGGATGTGTCCTCAGCTCCCTACTATACTCCCTGTACACCCACAACTGTATTGCCAAATTTTGAACGAATGCCATCTACGTGTTCACTGATGACACCATCATAGTAGGACAGGTATGTAATGTCAAAATACAGAATGGAAATAGAGGACTTGGCGATGTGCTGCACTGAGACCATCCCCTCTTTCAACGTCGGCAGAACTAACCAACTGATCAATGACTTCAGAAAGAAATGAGGAGAACATGCCCGCATCTGCATCAATGGAACTGAAGTTGAAAGAGTGGAAAGCATTAAGTTGCTTGGAGTGACGATAACCGACCTCCCATGTAGATGTGACAGCCGAGATGGCACAACAACGCCTCTTCTTTCTCTGGCAGCTCAGGACATTTGACATGTCCACAAGGACCCTCACCAATGTCTACAAATGCACCACTGACAGCAAAGTATCTGGGTGCATAATGACCTGGTGTGGCCACAGCCCTGCCCAGGACAGTATGAGAAATGACAGAAGGTTGTGTACACAGCCCATGCCATCACGGAAACCAACGTCCTATCCATTGTCTCCATTTACACAGCTCACTGCCGTGGAAAGGTTGAGACGGAAAGACCCATCGAACCCTGGATCTTCTGCAATCTCTTCCATCATGCAGACACTACAGAAGCTTGAACACACAAAACAGAAGCTCATGGACAACATCTTCCCAGCCCATTATTAAACTAAGGAATGGACTCTCTAACTTCAAATAATGCTGATCTTGCACACATTGATGTTGCCTATTGCATGTCCTTTCTGGTGTAGCCTTTATGCCTCAGTCTAAGTTTTTCCTTTACCCTATGACCTGTATGTCCTTGCTTCTTGTTGGAGCGAGATTCCCCAGCTAGGGTCAAAGACTCTGGAGGCAGACAGGACACAGTCACGGAATGGACTTTAATTCAAGCAAAACCTGGCTAATGCTGGGAGAATCCCAAAGGATATTCCTCGAATCTGGCTTTGACATGAGAAGACAATCCTTTTCGTAATCTTTAGCTCAGATCAGAAGGCAAATCAATGACACACTTCGATTTTGCAGTAAAAATACAGTATTTTTATACGTTCTGTGTTGCAATGTTCGAACAGAACCTTGTCAGTGTACCCTTCACCTCCCTTCTGCAGAACCAATCTTGTAAAATAACTGATCAATGATGGACACTCCCAGCGACAGCCCGAGATTCGTATTTGTTTCGGATGTTTAACCATTTTTGTTATCTCTAGACCTTGGGATCTTTCTATAATGTATTCCAAAGTTCGGGGCTGTGCTCTTTTTAGTCATACCCCTCATTGTTTATCTTGAAGGATTGCATAAATTCTATTCTCCACTAGGCAGGCTATCTCTTATCAAATTCCGTTATCACATTTTACATTAAAAAACTGATTTTGATACAAAATTCTTAATACTATTATTATTTCTACGGTTAACTTTTTTCTTAGAGAATTAGACAAGACATGCCAGGCATCTCTTTGAGGTTTTATAATTACGTTGAAATCTGTGTCCTTGATTATTTACCAAATATTTAACTAGAACTTATTACTATTGTAAACAGTTTCAAAGGAGCAGCTAGCTTCTGAAAGATAACTTGAGTTGCTGTTTTTGTGGATGAAAAGAATCCTTACTGAGATCAGAATAAGTTACCTTTTGTAGTGATTCTTCAATGTTTTTGTGCTACAATTTGATTATTTCATCTGTGTTCTGTTACAAATCAATTTTTTTTAAAAAAAGAACCTGCTTTATCACAATGTTGGCATGTTTCAGAATATTGCGAATCAGATTATCCTTTCTTTTGCCTTAGAATAATTCCCTTTTCAAAGGCCCTTTTTTCACTAATGCTGAAGCAATCTATTTTAATTTCTGGCTATTTTGTGGCTCTTCAGTAACAGACAGCTGAAGTAGACTTTTACATTTCGGTCACTCCATGTCCCCCTAAAAAAAAGGCAGCTCCAACTGTCACTATGATCTGCCAGAACTGTGTATAAACAAAGAGATTCACTCAACTTAGATACATGCGACAATGAATCCTATCAAATCAAATGAAACCATATCTAATGATAGAGAGAGCGAAATTGTCACAAGGTCAATACACCCAGATGGAACTCTGCAGCCAGCCACATCCGGCCAAAAATCGTGAGAGACGATTAAACAACTAACTGATGGAGAGGGCTCCACAATTATTCCCATTCTATCAATGGATCAGCTCTGCACATCTTTGTAAAAAATAAGGAAATAGTATCTGTACCATCCTAGCCAGGGGTGTTGAGTCGATGATTCAACTCACCGTCATCATGATGCCCACAGAATCACAGATCAGTCTTCAACCAATTCGATTTGCTGCACGTGACATGAAGAAACAGCGGAACACATTAGATATGACACAGGCAATGGGCCCTGTCTTTTGATAGAGCTGTCAAGCAGCACAGATGTAACTTGTTTGGTGTGGTTTCTGATAGGTCCCCATGTGGACATGGTGCTGTTTTGGAAAAGTAATCCAGACCAGGCTAATGATCTGGCAGTTGGTGGAAGTAAAAAACAATTAATAAAATATCGAGATCTCAAATCTGGTGTCAGTAACAGTGACCTTGAAGTCAATGTCGATCGTAAACACCAACTTGCTTTTCCAATGTACTTTCAGGAAGTCAATCCCCTGTGCTTTCCTGGTCTGGCCTAAAATGTGACTCCAAACACAGAGACAATTCTTCAATGGTCTCTGAAAAGGCCAAGCAAGACACTCTATTGTATCAAACTGCTTCGACGTCTTAAAGGATAAAACCTGACAGAACACCCAGCCCCAGCCTCGGTATTGAAAAGGGAACTGGAAAGACAGTCCTGTTGACCCTGCAGAGATGTTCTTCCTAACATCTGTGAACTTGTGACAACATTTACAGTGCTTTCCCACAGACCGCACAGAAAGATCAGGAATGGAATAGGCAATACAGCACATTGAGCCTGCCCCATTCCAGTTAATGTCTGAACAGCTCCTCAATGCGCTTTCCCCATATCCTTTAATGTGATTAAGCTTGTGAAGCTATAAAATAGAAACTGCGGTAGTCCCCCTGGTCTGTCGAGTTTGCTATCCAATTCAATATAATGATGGCTGATCCTTTATTTCTACACCATACTCCTGCTCTCCCACCCATCCTTTCGGTGTCTAGACATCCTTAGTGCCTGGTCTTCCACAGCCTTATGTGAGAGAGAATTCCGAGGTTCACCAGTCTCTGAGTGCAGAAATGTATTCGTATCTAAATGCAATGTGACCTGTCTGTCCCTAATAGTGTGGCCTCTTGTTTTAGACGTCACAGGCAGGGGAATTATCATCACTGCTTCCAATCTATCTAACCCTGTCAGTGTTTTATTTATCTCACTGAGATCTCCACTCTTTTTCCTAAACCGCATGGAATACAGGATCAGTCGCCACAAACTCTGCTCCCACAAAAAAATCTGTCATCCCAGAGATCAGTCTGGTCATCCTTTGCTGCACTCCCTCAATGTCAGGTTTGTTCTTTATTAGGTATGGAGACCAAAACTGCACACAATACTCCACATTGTTCGAGTTGGGGTCTCACCAAGGGTCTATACAACTGCATTGAGACACCCTTACTCCTGGACTCAAGTCCCCCTGAAATGAGGGTCAACACCCCATTTATCTTGCTGACTGCTTTCTGCTCCTGCAATTTTGCTTTCAGTGACTGGTGTACAGTGAGATCCCAGATCCTTTTCAATGTTACAGCTCCCCACTTGGTGGGTCTGTGTACACTGGTCTGTGTGCCAATGTATTCCCAGTATTGGCTTCTGTCTTTAGAACTCATTGCCCTGCATGGAACTCAGATGTCTGTCCAAATAATAACAGAAGAAAAGTGCAGTTCCCTTCATAGATCGACATTTCTCAACCACTCCCTTTTCCAATGGTTGACTGGAATTTTAGTGTTTCCCAATAAAGTGGACAACATCACATCTGTCCACACTGCTCTTCATCTGCTACATATTTAATCATTCACTCAATTTGTATCAATCACCTTGAAGTTTTTTTCACATCCTCCTCACTTATCAAAATCCTAGTTCCGTCAGCAGACTTGGAAACCTTGCAGTTGATTCCCTCAACGAGATGTTTGAGATGTATTGTGAATATCTGGCACCCCAGCACCAATCATTGCGATACCCCATGAGCCTTCCAAACTGAAAACCATCCATTTATTCATACTGATTGTTTCCTGACAACACTCCCATTTTAACACAATGTTCATATATTACCCCCTATCCTATGTGCTTTTACTTTGCACATTAGGCTTGGGACTCTATTAAAATTCTAGCTGAAAATCATAGTTCAATGCATCTATTGTTTTTTTTCTGTAATTAATCTACCAGTCAGTTTCTCAAATATGTTTCCTATTTCATCAATGTGCGTTGATTTTTTCCTATGCCCATTATTTTCAGCTCCAATCATTACGCCAAGTTAGTTTATTTACTAATTTAATTCTGCATCATTTTCTCCTCAGACTCAGGTTTTCTCCTATTGCTGGGAAGGCTTTGTTTATGTATTTTTCTGTGAATACAGAAGTGAAGTAGCTGTGTCATGTTTCTCTGTTCTCCATTCTCCATTCCCTGATTTCAGACTGAGAGGAAGCTGAAACTTTGACTAAAACGAACAGCTGTTGTCTCTTCAACCTGTCCATGCCCTTGTAATCTTAAACCTGAATTACTTCTCCGCTCAACTTTCTCTGCTCCAAAATAAATAACTCGAGCTTACCCAGCCTCTCTCCACAGCTCATATGGTCCATCCCAGGGAACATCCTGGTGAATGTCTTCTGCACCTCATCCAGTACAATCACATCCTTCCCTTAATGTGGCTCACAGAACTGCATGCAATATTTCATTTGGCCTTACCAAAGTGCAATATAAAACTCGGATAATCTTTCGGTCAATGAATAAACGCTTTATCTACGGTCATGCTGAACTCATCAATTATCATACCCAGTCACATTCAGGGATGTGTGGAGAAGCACGCTCTGAGCTTCCTAGTGTGATGCCATTCTTTCAGTACTCCCCTGTCTGGTTCCTTCTTCCAACGTGGATCACCTCATATTTATCAGGGTTACATTCCAACTGCCATTGTTCTGTCCATCTGATCATTCTATCTGTATCTTCCTGTAACATAAGACCTTCTTCCTCACTGCCAACCACCCGGCCAATCTTTGTGTCAAACACAAACTTACTTATCACACTCCCCCTACCCACTTCACATTCACATCACTTATGAATTCCACAAATAATACGGAACACAGCACTGATCTCTGCGGTGCACCCGGGGAAATTGGGCTCCAGTCACACAAACAGCCTTCTACCATGAAGTTTAGTTGGGATGCAACTTGCCAAGTCACTAATATGCCCTACATGTTCCCTGGTTGTTCTGTTCCACTTGATATACGTGAAGAATATCTGGGGATTCTCCTTAATTTTTCCCTGCCAACAGGCTTCCGTGCCCCTGTGTTAGTTAGTCCCCTACGAGGGAAGAATTTCCTCCTTATTATGGTCTTAAATGGCATATCCCTTATCCTGCCATTATTTGCCTTAAATATAGAGTAGACAGCTAGAGAAACATCCTATTTATTTGCACCTCATCACATGTATCATAGATTTTTCAAATTTCACTGCAATCACCTCTCATGCTTTGAAACTGGAGAGGTTGCAAGACAAATCTCCCCATCAGAAAATCTTGTCATCTCAGGAATTAATCTGGAGAATGACCATTGCACGTCCTCTGTGATCAGTGTAATCTTTCTTAGATTAGATCACCAACACTGCACTCAATACCTCAGGTACACTCTCACCAACACTCTATGCAACTGCTTCATGATATCTTTACCTCTACATTGTGATTCCCTTAAACAAACTCCAACCGAACTTTAATTTTCCAATTACACGTATTCCTCCAAATACCATTCACACTAATTACATTTACAAATTGCATTTACAAACTCACTGTGCGAGTTATAGAGGCATGAAGATATAGAGCATGAAAACAGACCCTTCAATCCAATCTGTCCATGTCTAGCAGATATCGCAACCCAATCTAATGCCACCTGCCCGCACCTGGCCCATATCCCTCCAAACCTTCCTATTCATATAACCATCCAAATGCCTTTTAAATGCTGCAATTGTACCAGCCTCCACCACATCCTCTGGCAGCTCATTCCTTTCACGTACCACCGTCTGTGTGAAAACGTTGCCCCTTAGTTCTCTTTAACGTTTAGATTTTTTAAAGTGTGGAAAGAAGTCCACCCTGAACTGGCAAAGCGTAACCCACCCAGACCCATCCCCCTACATTTACCCCTTAACCTAACACTATTTAGCGTAGCCAATTCACCTAGCCTGCACATTTTTGGATTGTGGGTAAAACCCACGCAGACATAGGGAATCCACACAAACTCCACACAGAGAGTCCACACAGCCTGAGATGGCAATTGAACCCGAGTCTCTGGCGTTGAGAGGCAGCATTGCTAACCACTGTGCCACCCAACATCTTTCTCCTCTCACCCTGAACCCTTTGATTCTGGACTCCCTGACGCCAGGGAAAAGACTTTATCCATTTATCCTCTCCATGCCCTTCACAATTTTTTACATCTCTAGAAGGTCACCCCTCAGCCTCCAACGCTCAAGGGAAAACAGCCCCAGCCTGTACAGCCTCTCCTTATACCTCCAACCCTGTCAACATCCTTGTAAATCTTTCCTGAACCCTTACAATTCTTTCAACGTATTTCCGATAGGAAGGAGACCAGTATTCCATGCAATATTCCAACAGCGGCCTAACCAGTGTCCCGTACAGCCGCAACATGACCTCCCAACTCCAATACTCAATACTCTAACCAATAAAGGAAAGCATACCATACACCGCCTTAACTATCCGATCTACCTGTGACTCCACTTTCAAGGACGCATGAACCTGCACTCCAAGGTCTCTTTGTTCACCAACACTCCCCAGGACCTTGCCATGAAGTGTATAAGTCCTGCTAAAATTTGCTTTTCCAAAATGCAGCGCCTCTCATTTATTTGAATTAAACTCCATCTGCCACTTCTCAGCCCATTGGCCCATCTGATCAAGATCTTGTTGTACTCTGTGGAAACCTTCTTCGCTGTCCACTACACCTCCAACTTTGTTGTCATCTGCAAACTTACTAACGATCCCTCTTATGCTCGCATCCAAATCATTTATGTAAATGATAAAAAATAGAGGAACCAGCACTAATTCTTGTGGTACTCCACTGGTCACAGTCCTCCAGTCTGAAAAACAACCCTCCACCTCTACTCTCTGTCTTCAAGCTTTGAGCCAGTTCTGTATCCAAATGGCTAGATGTCCCTGTATTCCGTTTAGGTTTTTTAAAGTGTGGAAAGAAGTCCACACTGACCCTGCAAAGCGCAACCCACCCAGACCCATTCCCCTACATTTACCCCTTAACTTAACACTATGGGCAATTTAGCATAGCCAACTTGCTAACCAGTCTCCCATGGAGAATCTTGTCGAACGCGTTACTGAAGTCCATATAGATCACATCTACCGCACTGCCCTCTTCGTTACTTCTTCAAAAAACTCAATCAAGATCGTGAGATATGATTTCCCACGCACAAAGCCATGTTGACTATCCCTAATCTGTCCTTGTCTTTCCAAATGTATGTACATCCTGTCCTTCAGGATTCCCTTCAACAACTTGCTCACCACTGACGTCAGGCTCACTGTCCTATCGTTCCATGGTTTGTCCATACCACCCTTCTTCAACAGTGGCACCACTTTTGCCAAACTCCAGTCTTCTGGGACCTCTCCTGTGACTATCAACGGTACAAATGTCTCAGCAAGAAGCCGAGCAATCACTTCTCTAGCTTCCCACAGAGTTCTATGGTACACCTGTTCGGGTCCTGGGGACGTATCCACCTTAACACGTTTCAAGACATCCAACACTTCCTCCTCTGCAATATGGACATTTTTCAACGTGTAACCATCTATTTCCTGACATTCTATATCTTCCATATCCGTTTCCACAGTAAATACTAATGTAAAATACTCGTTTAGTATTTTCCCCATTTCCTGCAGCACCACACAAGGTCTGCCTTGCTGATCTTTGAGGGGCTCCATTCTCTCCCTAGATATGATTTTGTCCTTAATGTATTTGTAAAAACCCTTTGGATTCTCCTTAATTCTACTTGCTCAAGCTATCTCGTGTCCCCTTTTTGCTCTCCGGATTTCCCTCTTAAGTCTACTCCTACTGCCTTTATAGTTTTCTAAGGATTCACTCGATCTATCCTGTCTATGCCTGACATATGCTTCCTTCTTTTTATTAATCAAACCCTTTAGTTAGCCAGCAATCCATATACGAGCAGCCTTTCTTTTCATCCAAACAGGAATATACTTTCTCTGGATTCTTGTTATCTCATTTCTGAAGGCTTCCCATTTTCCAGCGGTCCGTTTACCTGTGAACATCCGGCTTTACTCGCTTAAATCCTCCTGAGCAGCTCTAGGAAATGTCCATGCCAGTATTCTCGTCCCCTTTCAATTTCGGTGCAATCCGTCCTTCTGGTACAGGTTCCTTCTACCTCAAAAGAGACTCCAGTGATCCAAAAATGTGAATCCTTCTGCCATACACCAGCTCCACAGCCATGCATTCATCTGCTCTATCCCTCTATTCCTGACCTCACTAGCACGTAGCACCGGGAGTAATCCAGATATTACCACTCTCAAGAACCTCCTTTTTAAATTTCTGCCTATCAACCTGCAATCTCCGTCCATAATCTCAAACTTTTCCCTTCGTATGTCGTTGGTTACAATGTGGACAATGACACTTGCTGGCCTCTCTCCCCCGTGAGAACATTCCGCACCTTTTCTGAGGCATCATTGATCCTGGCACCAGGGAAGCAACACTCCAATCTGCTTAGTTCCGTGCTTTCCACAGAAACATCTGTCGGTACCTCAGACGAGCAAGTCCCTAACACTATTGACCTCGTGGAATCCGACGTATCCCTTGTTGCATTACAGCCAGTCTCCATACCAGAAACTGGCCTGTTTGTGCAACGTTCCCGTGTGAATCCATCACCCGCTAACATTTTCCAAAACAGCATATTTGTTTGAAGTGGGGACAGCCCCAGAAGACTCCTGCACTAGCTACTTCATTATCTTGCCTTTCTTGGAGTTAACCCTTCTATGTAACTGTATCTGAGACTTCCCCCCCTTCCTATAACTGCCTTCCATCACATACTGTTGCTGTCACCAATTCTTCATTGTCTTAAACTGTCTCTCCAACCGATCCATTCGATCTGATAGGATTCATAACCAGAAGCATTTATTGCAGATATAATCCGCAGTAACCCTTAAATCCTCTTTAAACTCTCACATCTGACAAAAAGCGCACCGAACGAGTTAGGGAACTGGAACTGGAGCTGGATGAACTGAGGATTATTCGAGAGGCTGAGAGGGTGATTGATAGAAGCTACAGGGACATAGTTACGCCGGAGAACAGAGGTAGCTGGATAACAGTTAGAGGTGGGAAGGGGAAGAAGCAGGCAGTGCAGGGTTCCCCTGTGGTCGTTCCCCTAAAAAATAAGTATACCGCTTTGGAAACTGTTGGGGGGGACAGCCTTGCAGGTGTAAGCTGCAGTGAAGGGGTCTGTGGCTCTGAGTCTCAGAAGGGAAAGGGGGAGAGGAGGAGAGCGCTAGTTATAGGGGACTCTCTAGTTAGAGGGACGGACAGGCGGTTCTGTGGACATGGGCGAGACTCTCGGATGGTTTGTTGCCTCCCGGGTGCTATTGTCAGAGACGTCTCTGACCGTGTCTTCAGAATCCTTAAGGGGGAGGGTGTGCAGCCAGAAGTCGTGGTACACATTGGCACCAACGACATAGGTCGGAAGAGGGGTGGAGAGGTCATTCAAGAGCTCAAGGAGTTAGGCTGGAAGCTAAAAGCTAGGACAGACAGAGTCGTCATCTCTGGGCTGTTGCCGGTGCCACGTGACAGTGAGGCAAAGAATAGGGACAGAGTGCAGTTGAACACGTGGCTGCAAGGATGGTGTACGAGGGAGGGGTTCAGATTTTTGGACAATTGGACTGCATTCTGGGGAAGGTGGGACCTGTCGAAACAGGACGGGTTGGACCTGAACCAGAAGGGTACCAATATCCTGGGGGGTAGGTTTGCTAGCACTCTTCGGGGGGGTTTAAACTAATTTGGCAGGGGGATGGGATCCGGACTTGTAGTCCAGCAAGTAAGCTAGCTGTGTGTCAGGATGCCCAAGACTGTAGGGAGGCTGTGGAGAAGGTAGCACTGACAGGGACTACTTGCGGACACAGAGATGGGCTCAAGTGCGTATACTTCAACGCAAGGAGTATCAGAAATAAGGTGGGTGAACTTAAGGCGTGGATCGGTACCTGGGACTACGATGTTGTGGCCATCACGGAAACGTGGATAGATGAGGGACAGGAATGGCTGTTGGAGGTTCCTGGTTACAGATGTTTCAGTAAGATTAGGGAGGGTGGTAAAAAGGTGGCCTTGCTAATTATAAATGGTATAACGGCTGCAGAAAGGAAGTTTGAGGGGGATCTGCCTCTGGAGGTAGTATGGGCTGAAGTCAGAAATAGGAAAGGTGCTGTCACCTTGTTGGGTGTTTATTATAGGCCCCCCAATAGCAGCAGAGATGTGGAGAAACAGATTGGGAAACAGATTTTGGAAAGGTGCAGAAGCCACAGAGTCGTAGTCATGTGCGACTTCAACTTCCCAAATATTGATTGGAAGCTCTTTAGATCGAGTAGATTGGATGGGGCGGTGTTTGTCCAGTGTGTCCAGGAAGCTTTTCTAACGCAGTATGTAGATTGTCCAACCAGAGGGGAGGCCATATTGGATTTGGTTCTCGGAAATGAACCGGGACAAGTGGTGGGCTTGTTAGTGGGTGAACATTTTGGTGATGGCGACCACAATTCTGTGACTTTCACCTCGGTTATGGAGAGAGATAGGTGCGCACAACAAGGTAGATTTTACAATTGGGGGAAGGGAAATTACGATGCTGTAAGACAGGATTTGAGGAGCATACGTTGGGAGCATAGGCTGTCAGGGAAGCATGTGGTGGAAATGTGGATTTTTTTCAAGGACAGATACGACGTGTCCTTGATATGTCTGTACCTATCAGGCAGGAAAGAAATGGTCGTGTGAGGGAGCCTTGGTTGACGAGGGAGGTTGAGGAAGAAGGAGGCTTCCATCAGTTTGAGGAAACAGGGTTCAGACAGAGAAGTGGAGGGATACAGGATAGCCAGAAGGGACCTGAAGAAAGGGATTAGGAGAGCTAAGAGAGGGCATGAAAAATCCTTGGCGGATAGGATCAAGGATAACCCCAAGGCATTTTATGCGTATGAGAGAAACCTGAGAATGACGAGAACGAGGGTAGGTCCGATCAAGGACAGTAGTGGGAGACTGTGTATTGAGTCGGAAGAGATAGGAGAGGTCTTGAACAAGTACTTCTCTTCAGTATTTACGAACGAGAGGGACCGTATTGTTGAAGAGGAGAGTGTGAAACGGACTGTTAAGCTAGAAGAGATACCTGTTCGGAAGGAAGATGTGTTGGACATTTTGAACAACTTGAGGATAGACAAGTCCCCCGGGCCTGACGGGATATATCCTAGGATTATGTGGGAAGCAAGAGAGGAAATTGCAGTACCGTTGGCAATGATCTTCTCGTCTTCACTGGCAACGGGGGTGGTACCAGGGGACTGGAGAGTAGCGAATGTTGTGCCCCTTTTCAAAAAAGGGAATAGGGATAACCCCGGGAATTACAGGCCAGTTAGTCTTACTTCTGTGGTAGGCAAAGTAATGGAAAGGGTACTGAGGGATAGGATTTACGAGTATCTGGAAAGACGCTGCTTGATTCGGGACAGCCAGCTCGGATTTGTGAAGGGTTGGTCTTGCCTTACAAGTCTTATTGAATTCTTCGAGGAGGTGACCAAGCATGTGGATGAGGGTAGAGCAGTGGATGTAGTGTACATGGATTTTAGTAAGGCATTTGATAAGGTTCCCCATGGTAGGCTTATGCGGAAAGTCAGGAGGCATGGGATAGAGGGAAATTTGGCCAATTGGATAGAAAACTGGTTAACCGGTCGAAGGCAGAGAGTGGTGGTAGATGGTAAATATTCAGCCTGGAGCCCAGTTACAAGTGGAGTTCCGCAGGGTTCAGTTCTGGGTCCTCTGCTGTTTGTAATTTTTATTAATGACTTAGATGAGGGAGTCGAAGGGTGGGTAAGTAAATTTGCAGATGATACGAAGATAGGTGGAGTTGTGGACAGTGAGGAGGGCTGTTGTCGGCTGCAGAGGGACTTAGATATGATGCAGAGCTGGGCTGAGGAGTGGCAGATGGAGTTCAACCCTGCCAAGTGTGAGTTTGTCCATTTTGGAAGAACAAATAAGAATATGGAGTACAGGGTTAATGGTAGGGTTCTTAGTCAGGTGGAGGAACAGAGGGATCTTGGGGTCTATGTACATAGATCTTTGAAGGTTGCCACTCAGGTGGATAGAGTTTGTAAGAAGGCCTATGGAGTATTATCGTTCATTAGCAGAGGGATTGAATTCAAGAGTCGTGAAGTGATGTTGCAGCTGTACAGGACTTTGGTTAGGCCACAGTTGGAGTACTGTGTGCAGTTCTGGTCGCCTCAATTTAGGAAAGATGTGGAAGCTTTGGAGAGGGTGCAGAGAAGATTTACCAGGATGTTGCCTGGAATGGAGAGTAGGTCGTACGAGGATAGGTTGAGAGTTGTCGGCCTTTTCTCGTTGGAACGGCGAAGGATGAGGGGTGACTTGATACAGGTTTATAAGTTGATCAGAGGAATAGATAGAGTAGACAGTCAGAAACTTTTTCCCCGGGTACAACAGAGTGTTACAAGTGGACATAAATTTAAGTGAAGGGTGGAAGGTATAGGGGAGATGTCAGGGGTGGGTTCTTTACCCAGAGAGTGGTGGGGGCATGGAATGCGCTGCCCGTGGGAGTGGTAGAGTCAGAATCATTGGCGACCTTTAAGCGGCCTTTGGATAGGTACATGGATGGGTGCTTAATCTAGGTTAGACGTTCGGCACAACATCGTGGGCCGAAGGGCTTGTTCTGTGCTGTATTGTTCTATGTTCTATGTTCGATGTTCTCTGATTCTGTTAAGGCCATTTGTGCTCCTTCACAATCTACAGACCCAGAAAAAGAAAACTATCTTATTCCTCTACAAAACACTGCCCAAGGTTATATTAATATTTATGGCTTATATTTTAAGATTAATCAAAAGACATAACTCAAAAATATATAATTAAGGAATAACCCACTCTACTTATTTCTGCAGACTTTCTGTAGGACACATTTAAGACAATCCACTATCTGGCTGGGAACTTTGCTCAAGCAGTTCCTCCAAACCAGTTGTAAATTTCACTGTTCGTTAATTTTCCTAGAGGCACTCTGATATCTCGTGATACATAAATTCAAACAGCAAAGACAGTAACTGTGCAGGTACGCTGTCCTGTCAGTTTCTTCCCCTCACCATGTGCTTCCTTTGTCCGCTCTTTTCCCTCTTAAAACTGCTGTTTCTTTGACTTTTCCCCCCAAAGTTCCAAAACAATGCAAGTGCATACAAAACAGTAATTGCTGCTCCTGGAATTCGAGGAGATCACCTCCAACACCTAAATTACCTCAAAAAAAGGAGCAGCTGCTACAACCAGAAATTTTTCCCGCCCAGACTACTGAAAATCCAAATACACTACTTCCACTGGTTGTCTGTGGTCTATGCTGCAAGAAACAACTTCAAATATTTCCGAAGTTTGTCAGGCATGATTTCTCTGTCAGAAATGCATTGTGATTCTCTGCAATTTTGCTGTTTATTTCTAAGTACCCAATATCACATCTTATATAATGGATTCCAACTCTTTCCATACATATGTCAAATTAATTGGTCTGCAGTCCTCCACATTATCTCTTCTTCCCTGTGTACATAGATGGTTCATGATTACTACCTTTCAGTTATCTACAATGGCTATGGCCATTGCAGGATCTGCAAAAAATTAAACACAGTCACCGACCGTTCCATTAATATGCTGTTTTATTTCTGACATTTTGATATGAAGTATATCTGGCCTATCAGACTTAGCAATGATCAATAAAGCTCCATTTTCAAGTACTACCTTGTTGCTGATATGGATTCACTTCATGCCTTTAGTTCTACCAGTCCCATGTGATCACTTGTTTACACGGAGATTTCCTGGCGCTGTCTCCATGAAGACAGATGCAAAGTAGCTGGTTAGGTTCTCTGCCGTCTCCTTGTTCCCCACAATGAATTCTCCTATACCTTACACATTTCCACATTTGGCCGTACTTTTGTTTTCTTTGGTGTATGGATCAGAGAGGTAAGCAGTCTTTGTGTTTCCTGTTTGTTTGTATTCATGTTCTTTTTGATTTCCTCAACACATTCTTCGTCCTTATTTTCAGAACAGTAAATCCCTCAGAATGTGCAGGTTTCCATAATATCTGGAATTCTTCTGAAGCTGCTTCCTTAGATTTAATGCAATCATTAATTTCTTATGTAAACTATTAATGAGTCACTTTCCTTTTCGTTGGTGTTTGTAACGTAGTGTTAGGTACGTATTTTTCAGACTTTACAGTATTTCTATCACTAACAGTCAATGCTGGTCTCACGCTAAATGTCATGTCGTATTTTTCCAATTCACTTGAACCTCTAACCTTCGGGTTTCCATTACATTTGAGTGTAATGTTCAAGCATTCTATATTTCTTGCAGGCGCCGTGTAAAATGCAACATATTAATGTCACGATTGCCCAATAGTTGCCTCAGAGCACGGTAAGTAATCAGTCCTTCTGACCACACAACACCACGCCCGAAATAACCTGCTCTCTACTTTGGTTCACAACATACCCTTCAGCCTACCTCAGATACACATGAAATAGATTTTCACAGCATTAGCAATCATTTAGTTAACACAGTTTAGATGCAATTTTCGATCACCCAGTATTACTGCAACACCCACGATATCTGCATATCTAATTTCCAGAGAATCGGATGCACAAAGTTGCACAACAGTTTTGGTTTAAATATGTAAGGCACTAACGCTTGTTCCTCCTTGTTGTTTGCAAGTTCCATACAAACTGGTTCTAAAGAAGCTGTGGGATGTGCTCGGTGGTATTATTAGTGATAGACGTGGACAAGACATTGGGGAGGCTCACCCCGATGCTGAGATGATCTGAGAAATGCACATCGATACAGGACAAGCATCAATAACCTTCCCCGCTCGGCCAGGACAAATGTCTCCCTATTCTCTCGACTCCCTCACACTCTCTGTATATCTGTTATAGCACCTATCCCGGAACAAGGCTCTTGCTACACCACTCTCACTATTGCATGCAACACTCTCTTTCCTTCACACTCTCTGTCACTGAAAGCAAATCGAGATTGAATTTATTGTTTTGCCAACATTCAACCAGTGAGACAATTTGATGCTGGGGACATAAAAATGCGAACATTTTGAAAATTAGGGAGAGAGCAGATGCCATCGAGACGGAAGAAGCCTGGGGATCATCCATCTTGCTCCATAAGAAATTAGGAAATACTCACTAATCATAAATATTTTTTCATATGAAACCTATTCACAGAAAACAGGGAATTCATCAGCCAGGAGAGTAACATCACAGAGGATGGCAGTGGCTGTGTGGTTGTGAAATTAAGTTGATGTAATCTTCATAAGTGTCTTATTGAAACAGCATTATGTTAGAGATTTGGGGGAAGTTGTGGGAGGTGGGTTGGTTAAAGTTGTAAATAGTTGTGGTGTAATGTTCACTTTTACATTTAAAATTAATTGACGTTATTTTCTTTAAATAGTGAAATTTGGGAGTTCTCTGTCACTCATATTCTAATAGATTACGAGGTGAGGGGAGCTCTCCTTGGTGTGTGGTTTAATTAACAGAGGCATTCACATCCATGTTGTAACACTTGCAAAGACCAACAGAGAGCAAAAAAAAACGAAGTAAGGAGTGAGAAGGTTAAATATGAGGATAAGCAAACCAGTCATGTAAAGAAAGACTGGAAGAGCTTCTTTCGATACATAAAGGGCAAACGAGAGGCAAAATGGGCATCTGATCGCTAGAAATTGACACAGGAGAGATAGTAATGTGGAACAAGGAAATGGCTGAGGAGCTGAAAAATTACTTCGTGTCAGTCTTCATGGTTGAAAACACGAGTTATATCCCAAACATTGAAATCACTTAGTGGACAGACCTGAGTAAGGTGGCAATCACCTCGGAGAAGGTGCTGGGAAAACTGAATGGCCTGAAGGTAAGTAAATCACCTGGACCAGATGGACTCCACTCCAGATTTCTAAGGCAGATAGCTGATGAGACAGGGGAGGCGTTGGTGGTGATCTTTCAGGAATCTCTCGAATCAGGGAGATTCCCAGAAGACTGGAAAATCGCTAACGTGATACCCCTGGTTTAAAAGGGAGTAAAGCAAAAAACGGAAAATTACAGACTGACTAATCTAAACTTGTCTCTGAGTAAGATCCTGGAATCCACTGTGAAGGATGTGATTTCTGAATACTTGGGTGTGGATGGTGAATTAGGACAAAGTTAGCATGGTTTCATCAAGGGGAGTTCAAGCCTGGAAAATCTGCTAGAAAACCTTGAGGAAGTAACAAGCAGCATAGATCAAGGAGATCCAATGTCTGTCATCCACCTGGACTTCCAGCAGGTCTTTGACAATGTGCCGACTGGAGATTTTTGAATAAGGCAAGGGCCCATGGTGTTAGAGGCAAGGTGCTAACATGGATAGAAGTTTGGCTGTCTGGCAGGAAGCAAACAGTATCGATAAAAGTGTCCTTCTCAGGATGACAGCCAGTGACAAGTTGTGTTCCATAAGGCTCAGTGTTGGGACCACAACTTTTCACTTTATTCATTAACGATCCAGATGAAGGAACTGAAGGTATTCTGGCTACGTTTGAAGATGAAACAACGATAGCTACAGGGACAGGTAACGACGAAGAGGCAAGGAGGCTCAAGAAAGATTTGAACAGTTTAGGATAATGGGAAAAGAAGTGGCAGATGGAGTACAAAGTGGGAAATTGTGGGAACATGCACTTTGTTCGGAAGAATAAAAACATGGCCTACCGAGAAAATTCAGATGTCTGAATTGCAAAGGGACTTGGGAGTTCTACTCCAGGATTCTCTCAATGTAAACTGCAGGTTGTGTCAGTAGTTCGAAAGGCAAATTCAGTGATGGAATTTATTTGGATAAGATTTGAATATAAAAGCAGGGGCATACTTCTGAGGATATATAAGGCCCTTGTCAGACCATATTTGGAGTAGCGTGCGCTGTTCTGAGCCCCATATCTCAGGAAGGATGTGCTGACCTATGAATGGGTTCACAGGAGGTACATGGGAGTGGTCCCAGGAATGAAAAGCTTAACATATGAGAACGTTTGAGGACTCTGGGTCTGTTCTTGATGGGGTTCAGAGGGATGTGGGGGGATCTAATTGAAACAGACAGAATACTAAATGGCCTGGACAGTACGGATGGTGGGAAGACTTCCATTGGTAGGAGACTCTCGGACCCAAGGATACAACCTTACAGTAAAGAGAGATCATTTTATTACGGAGGTAAGGGGAAATGTCTTCAGCCAGAGAATGGAGAATCTATGGAATTCATTTTCACAGATGGCAGTGGAGGTCAGGTCATTGCGTATATTTAAGATAGAGGTAGTTAGCTTCTTGAGTATAAAAGGGATCAAGGATTACTGGGAGAAAGCAGGAGAATGGTTTTGAGAAACTTGTCAGCCATAATTGAATAGTGGATCAGACTCGATGGGCTGAATGGCCTAATTTCTGTTCCTATATCCGATGATCTTATCGTCGTAAGCCACAGTCTATTGCCCCCTCTCTCTCACTTTGTCCCTTCTGACAGGAAAATGTGAGAGTAACAAATCTGTGAGTCATCTTCACCAAACTTGGAGCATTCCTGTTGAGGATTCATGGGAATCGCTCCACTGATTGAAGGAAAGGAAATTCTGCTAAATCCAACTGTTCCAGGAAGAAGTCCCATACCAGCAGCTTGTTTGAGTAGAATAACTCGGAGACAGAATATCAGTTAGGACGCATTATCTCTTTTCCATTTGAAATGAGTTCAACTACTATGAAACACTGGAAACCTTTTCCTATTCTTTTTCGTCTTCAGACATGCGCGATTGTGTATATATCTGTACGTGTGTGACTCTGTGTCTCACATTTTTCGATACTCTGGGCTAGATGACACTTCAAACCTGTTGTGAATATCGAGCCCATAACCCTCCCAGAGATGGCTCGCAAAATGCTTTTCTCTCACTGTCCTCAACATTCAATTACAACACTTCGAGGAAAATTACCACCATTCATTTTCCAAAGACAGAATATGAGAACATAAGAAACAGGAATAGGTAATTTGGATGCTCACGCCATTGTATGCTATCATGGCTGACCTACTGTTGGCATTATCTCTTCTTTAAGGCGCACTTCTTCACGCCCCTCAGCTCTCTGACAGCTCAAAAATCCATCTACCTCCTCTTTAAATACTTGGAGTGACATCGCTCCCCTAATTTTCTAGACCTGAGAATTCCTGACATTCAATGCCCTCTATGAGAATAGAACACTGTCCACACAGATATCATCACGTATCAACATTAACAAAAGTGTTTAACTGACCTGCTTAGGTAAGAGGGATTGACACTGATATCAAGGCAGGATTTGACAGAAGATTTTATCCTCAGAGGTATTTAAATATCCAGAATCATGCATCCCGAGTAAAACTAAAAATGCAAGCCATGGAATGTATCAAATTCTTAGTGTCTGTGTAGAACATAACGAGTGATTGTCCATCTATGTCAAGTTTCAATGCAATGACCTCTTAATCTCTGACAGTGCTACAGATTAACCTTCACTCACTCCTCTTTTACCATCAGCCCAGGGATTCGTCTTGTGAAATTCCTTTACACAGCTTCCATTGCAATGAGATAATTCCTTGTAAAGGAGAAAAAGCTTGTCCATAATACCCCAAATACTGGCTCAACCACGCTCTCAGTGATGACCACAATAGTTCCATTCGCTCACTTCCTGGTCTCTGTATCCTTATTATGCACTGCCACTGTTGTGGAATTTAAAAGATCCTTACATCTGCATGTCAGCATCAGTAAAGCCAGCAAAAGAGCTGTCCGTGGAGATGAACATCACTATTGGGGAGAGACTCAGTCACAAAGACTGCACTTGAAAGAGGGAACGATCACCTCCCTGAATGTAAATGAAGTGTAGAAATAAGGAAAACAGGCAGAGGAAGGGAGCTAACTTTCCTTTTGTTCTTCTCTCACGGTATGTGTGCAGCCTTGGTCAGGCAGCATGTTATGCTGATCTTGAACTGAGTGACTGGTTCAGCTGTTCCACGGATAATAAAGAGTAAATCACATTGCTGTGGGTTTGCACAGACATGTCTGAGGAAGGATAATGCATTGACTTCTCTGAAGGACATGAAGCAAGCGGATGGGCCTTTTCTCACAAATGACGATAGTTTCAGTTCAATTACATCAATTTCCTTCAAGAGTTACCAACAGATTATTATTCTGTGCCTCTAAATTATGTGTGAATGACTTAAGCAGCATACAGTATCTGCCCATCTGACAGAATCTGTGCAGTGAACAAGTTCAACATACTCAAGAACAATTATTCTGTAATTAACATGTGGTTAGAAAGGACTTGATAAATTATATCCAGATTTAACAAAGGCACAGTTGATAGTTTATTCAGAAGATGCACTGAGGCTCAGGAGGAGACGGGGATATCATGATGGTGGTATTGGACAGGATTCGTGATTGGGAAGGATATAGAAATGTAGATCTGTGCAGGGATAGAAGTATGATGGGGTTTGAGAACAGTCTGTTTCTTCTCACACATTGGTGAGTAATTTGTCTTGAATAATTTGCTCGATATAATTTGCGAGGAATTAAATATTTCTTTGGAATTGAAACTCTTGACATCTACCTTGCTAAATTTTAATTAATATGAGCAGTAATTCAGTCCAACCTGGCTTAATGAACAGATAGAATGACGTACCAGGAACACCAACTTAGCGAGGATGGAATAGTAACCAGCTTGAATAACAAGTGATACATCATAGATCCGCAAAACTAATGACATCCAAGGTTGAGAAAGCCAGTAAAGACTCCCAGGTAAACTCCTGTCCATTGTTGGAACATTCCAGGCTAATGTTCTCAGATTCTGATCCATTGTTGGAACATTCCAGACAAATGTTATCAGATTCTGATCTCTCCTTCCCTTCTCCACATGTAGCTGTTGCTCCCTGTTAGTGCTGTCGGTGATGCTCCCGCTGATACTATGGGATAACACATTTATCCGAGTCCATAATTTATAGAAGAGGAAAGCTCTCCAGTTACACATTTAGGATGCACGGAGATTGACATCAATTACAGTCGCTGAACAAATAACTCCCGTTGACTCATTTCAATTCAATACTTTTTATTAAAATTCAAAATTATGATTAAAAGTTACACATTCTGGATAGGATATATGGGGGTGACTGAGGGAACAAATGTTGGGTCTGGTAGATCAATCATGAGTTAGCATTCAATCTGCCTTGGATATGGGGGCAATGCCAGAGGTTTATCAGAATATAAGCATGCTTCTACGTTTATAAATTGAAACATAGATTCTGTATCTACTGATCAGGCACTGCAATGTCAGTACGACATTGAGAGAACGTTTATCGTCCATGATCTGAGAAGAAAATATCCCTAAGACTACGTGCGGTTACAACAGACAACGACATGGTACCTAAGAGACAATGGGGACTGCAGATGTTTGATAATTCAGTGCAGGTAAAGCATGGCGGTGGAAAAGGCACAAGAAGCCAGGCAATATCCGAGGAGCAAGAGAGTCGATGTTTCAGGCAGGACCTTTCTTCAGGACAGGCGAGGGGCAGGGGGTCTAAGAGAAACTGGGTGATGGGATTAAGCTGGGAAAAAGTGATAGATGAGAGAAGGTAGGAGGTGATAGCGATAGATCTGTGGGAAGTGTGGATCAAATGGGAGGAAGAATGATGGACATTACATCTCCTCGAGAGGGTAGATGTGAGTCCGGGGGTTGGATCTGGGATCTGGGTTGGCCAGGGAAGATTTGTAAATGAGTAAATCCAATGATCATGCTGTGTTTCTGCTGGCTTCCGAGGCAGAAGATGAGGTGTTACTAGTAACATCCTAGTAAATATCTTCCGAACCCTCTCCAGCTTAATAATCTCCTTCCTATAACAGAACTGTACACAGTACTTCAGAAGAGGCTTTACCAATATCCTGCACAATCTCATCATGACTTCCCAACTTCTAATCTCAAAGGTATGAGCAATGAAGTAACCTTAAACACCTGCACCACAAACTTCAAAGAATTGTACCTGCGCTCCTGGGTTCCTCTTTTCTATATAACTACCAAAGCCCAGCATTCATTGCGTAAGGCCTGCCCTTGTTTGATTTACCAAAATGCAGTACCTCACATGTATCCATGTTAAACTCCATCTGACACACCTCAGCCCAGTGAATGATATTACTGTCCCCTCATACTCTCCCTTCGGATTAAAACGACAATCCCCTCTCCAGAAGGCCTACAGACACCAGCCTTGAGTTTCCCAAAGACCCAGAGCTTGGTTTGCCTTGCGCAGGCAGAAGGAGGAGTCGGTAAGCAAAAGCTGGAAAGGAAACAGTTGCCTGGTATCAATGAATGATTTTAGAAAGAGGGAAGCCACATGTTCGAAATTTGAAATAGTGACCGGTGTTTTGCGACCAGAATGGTGCTCCTTCCACATCTCTGGTGTTCAGTATTGAAATCTACTCGAGATCATTCATAGTGCAGAGTGTGTTGCAGGATTTCTTCCCCTTATATAGGAGACTACTGATAATAGCCATTTAAACCATGAATGATAGCCAAGCAATTAAAGATCTTCATTGTTTATCTCAATGGCACAGCAAATGCACTCAACATCCTACAGTTAAGGCGATTAACTTGTACCTTTTTCAACGAGAAATGTCCCCTGTTAAATTTGGTAACGTTAACCAGAATTCAATAGATCCATAAACTTAAAATATGACCCAAAATCTGGGCATGGTTTAGGCCTTGTTTAATGGATGGTGCCCACGTTTATGAGGCGGAACTCTGGAGTCGATTCCAGTCCATGACTGTCTGGTAGTGCCCCTATCTCTGGAGAAGGTGGTGTGTATTCATGTCCTGTGGAGGTGTGTCACAGCATGTTACAACAGGCTGATGAATAAACACACAGGAGCATCATGTCGCAGCTTTAGCGGCGAATGCTGAATGATGGTAGTGTCCCTATCATTGGGCAGAAAATTCCAGGTTTAAATCCCACAGAGCTGTTTCATAATATGTCTGACCAAGTTGATTAAACTCTTTTTGGATTCGTGCCTTGATGGAGAAGGAAAAGGTACGATTACTGAGTTTTAGAATTTAGATGCAGGATGACTGAAAGCACAGCCATTCGTGTTGATTGGAGTCACATTTGCACTTTCTAGAAGTTTATAAAATAATGAAAGGCATGGATCGGGAGAGTGGTCATGTCCGTCTGGAAATATAGAGTAGACATCATTGCTCATTTTGTGTTTGGAAAGCTGTAACAATTGGAATTCTTCAGTGATCTGTGTGATGTCATCAAACAATTACAATCCATACCAATGAATTGGATGAAAGGGATGGAGCTCGGTTTGCTCATGCACCAGGACAGTCATTCAATAAGATGAAAAATGGAGACAGAGCGTCTGCAATGACATAGAGGCAGGGGGATGGCAGAGCGTCTACAATGGGACACAGACAGGGGGAGGGCAGAGCATCTGCAATGGGGATGAGACAGGGGGAGAGCACAGCATCTGCAATGGGATAGAGACAGGGGAGGGCAGAGCGTCTGCATTGTGATAGCGACAGGGGAGTCCAGAGCGTCTGCAATGAGATACAGAGAGGGGAGGGTAGGGCGTCTGAAGTGGAATACAGACAGGGTGACGGCGTAACGTCTGCAATGGGATGCAGACAGGAGGAGGGTAGGGCGGCTGCAATGGGATACAGACAGAGGGAGGGCAGAGTTTCTGCAATCGGATACAGATGGGTGTGAGGAGAGCGTTTGCTTTGGGATACAGAGAGGGGAGGGCAAAGTGTCTGCAAGGGGATACAGACAGAAGGAGGGCAGACAGTTTGCAATGGGCTAAGCCAGAGGGAGTGCAGAACGTCTGCAATGTGACACAGACTGGGGGGAGGTCAGAGCGCATCAAGCAGACAGACAGAGAACCAAGCTTCACCAGAAAAAAATAACTGTACTATATATATATATGTATATATATGGGAATTTTCTGTTTTGAGGAAAAGACAAAACATCAGAAAATGATTTAAATGCAAATACAATGCAGACCTTAGTGGTACCGAGGGATTTGTGTGTTCTGGCACATTACTCACATCAAATTACTCTGAAGATGCAGCAAATGATTTGGAAGGTCAATGGAATGATTCTGTTTCATGCAAGGTGTGTTCGGAATGATCTTAGCGATGTTTTTCTGCATCAGTACAGGGCTTGGCTGAGAGCACATCTGAAGTATTATGTGCAGTTATAATTGCCTAAACTGACAAAACAAATGCTTTCCAAACGATTCAAAGTTCTTTTTTTCTCTTTACCCATTCTCTTGATGAAGGCATACGTTATGAAGCATTAACAGTTCAGCCTGAGAAAGAGGGTTGTTGTATTGACCATATAAGACCTTGAGAAGAGTGTAGTTGGTGAATACCGGATGGATATTTCTTCTTGTGTGGGAGAATAAAACTGGGGAAATAATTTCAGAATAAATCAGTTTGAAAGGAAAGGCCATTGGACTGAAAAATTGAACTCTGGTTTCTCTTCATACATGCTGCAAGATAGACTGAGCTTTTCCAGTAATTTCTGTATTTGTTTAAAAATAAAACATATTCATATTAACACAGATATTGTGAAGACTTGAAACGCTTATTTTTTTACATTATGCGGGCACATATTAACAGATCATCAAGACAAGTAGGGCCACTTATTGTTAATGAATTGATTCTGTGTCCGACAACAGCAATAACACACTGACCTGGAGTCGAGAATGTGATGGTGTCATACAGTTCGGACAATGTTCAAGGAGAGATCACATGGTACAGTTTGGGGTCTGATAATGTTATTGATTTAACTTAGAGATGAAAAAATGTAACCTATCTGTGAAGGGACAGTCTATTGCTCCCTTTCTGTTTCCCTGTCACTCATCACAGCAACATGTGAGAGTGAAGAAAAAACAGACGCCTTTCCCACTCATGGAGGGTTCCTGATGAGGATTCATTGGAATCTCCCCACTGCCTGAAGCAAAGCAATTCAGCCAAATCCAACTGTTTCAGGAAGAAATCGCATTGTCAGAAGGTTGTACGAGCAGAATAACTTCAGAAGTACTTATTCAGACTCGATAGTGAGTTTGACAGACAAGAGATTCTGTGTCTGCAAATGGGAATCCAGGATGGTGTGTCGCCTCCCACGTGCCAGGATCCAGGATGTCGCAGAGTGGCTGTAGAATGTTCTCACCCAGGTGGGGGATAAGCTAGAAGTCATTGTGCATGTTCGTACAAATGACACAGGTAGAAATAGTGATGAGGTCCAGAGTGATTATAGAGAGCTAAGAAAAAAGGGTAAAAGACCGGGCCACGACAGTGGTAATATCCAGTTTACTTCCAGTGCTCTGTGCTCGTGAGGGTGAGAACTGGAGGATATGGCAGGTGAATGGGTGGTTTAAGAATTGGTGCAGGGGGCAGAGATTTAGATTTTTGGATCACTAGGATGTTTTGTGGGGCAGAGGTGATCTGTTCGGGAAGGACGGATTGTACCTGATCTGGAAGAGGACCAATATCCTGGCTACAAGGCAGGGTTTCAACGAGTTTGGCTGGGGTTGGGGAGAGGTGGGATCCTCAATAGCAGGAGGGCAAGTATGAGGCTGGAAAGATATACAGTAATCAGAAACTGTAAAGTGAAGAGACAGGTTAGGCTGGAACACGACAGGCCACAAGGAATGCCTGTTGGATTAAATTGCAACTGTTTCAATGCAAGATGGCTGACAGGTAAGGCCAATAAACTCAGGATGTGAATAGTTATGTGGGACTGGGATATTATAGCCATTACTGAAACATGGCTAATGGAGGGACAGGACTGGCAACTTAATGTACCAGGGTACAGGTGCTTTATGCGCGACAGAGATAGTGGAAGGAGGGGACAGGGAGTTACATTTTTGATTGAGGCGAGTATCACAGCAGTAATCAGAGACAAAATAATTGATGGATCATCCAATGAGGATTTTAGGGTGGAGCTAAGAAGTAAGAAGGGAATGGTGATAGTATTTGGGTTGTTCTAGAGGCCCCCAAATAGTAAACGGGGAATTAGAGGAATAAAAATATGTAAAGAGATTGGGGAGAATTGCCGGGTCAATAGGATTGCCATAGTAGGAGATTTTAATTTTCTTAACATAGACTTGGAATGACATAGAATTAAGGACTAGATGGGTTGTATCTATTAGGTGTGTTCAGAAAAGTTTCCTCAAGCAGTATGTAGAGAGTGCAACTCGGGAAGGACGAAACTTGACCTACTCTAAGAACTAGGGCAGGACAGGTGACTAAGGTGACAGTGGGGGAGCACTCTGGGACCAGTGACCATAGATGCATTGCTTTTAAACTGGTTATGGAGAAGGACAAAACTGGTCCACATGTTCAAGTTCTAAATTGGGGAAAGCTGAACTTTGACGGAATTAGACAGGAGCTTGTAGGGGTTGGTTAGAGGAATTTGTTTGCAGGCGAAAGGACCTACTGCAAGTGAGAGGCCTTTAAAAGTTAAATGTCTACAGTTCAAGGTCTATATGTTCCTGTGAGTGTAAAAGGCAAGGTTGGGGGGAATAGGGAACCCTGGATATCAGGAGATATTGAGGCTTTGACCAGCAAAAAGGAGACGTGTCTCAGATCCATGCAGCTGGGATCAAGGGAATCCGTGATGGTGTGCAGGGGATACAGCAGTTTACTGAAGATGGAAATCAGGAGGGCGAAAAGGGGGCACAAGATGGCCTTGCCTGAGAAGATTAGGATGAATCCAAAGTATATTAAAGTAAAAGGAATAACTAAATGAGAATATGACCCCTCAAGGTCCAGAGTGGACATGCATGTCTGGAACCGTAGGAGATTTGCGAGATTCTCAATGAATATTTCTCCTCTGTCGTTATGGTGGAGAAATACATGAAGACTTGGGAGCTTAAAAAAGGTCGTGATATTATCTTGGGGTGAGTCAATATCACAGGAGAGGATTTGTTGGATGTATTAGAATGTATGAAGGTGGATAAATCTCCTGATCCTAAGCCTATGTATCCAAGAACACTGCAAGAGGCTAGAGAAGAACGTACGGGGACCTGGTTGATATTTTTGCATCATCGTTAGCCACAGGCTAGGTTTCAGAAGATTGGAGCGTAGCAAATGTTGTGCCATTATTCAGGAAGGGAAGCAAAGAAAAATCTGGGAACTATAGATCAGGAAGTCTAACATCTGTGGTACGTAGGTTACTTGAGAAGTCTCTGAGGACTAAGATAGACATGCATTTGGAAAGACAGCGCTTGATTAGAAATTGCTTTTTTTCAGATTCTCTGCAGTATGGAAACAGGCCATTTGGCCCAACAAGGCCACACTGACCCTCCAAACAGTAACCCGTCCAGTCCCATTCCCCTACCCTATATTTACCCCTGACAAATGCACATAACACTATGGGTAACTTTGCATGGCCAATTCACTTAACCTGCACATCTTTGGATTGTGGGAGGAAAATGGAGCACCCGGAAGAAACCCACACAAACACAGGGAGAATGTACAAACGCCACACAGAGAGTCTCCTACAGCTGGAATCAAGCCCAGATCCATGGTACTACGTGGCAGCAGTGAGCCACCATGCCACACTTGCTTGTTTTCAACACAGTTCAAAGACACAAATACAAAATGGGCAGCACGGTGGCACAGTGGTTAGCACTGCTGCCTCACAGTGCCAGAGAGCCGGGTTCAATTCCCGCCTCAGGTGACTAACTGTGTGGAGTTTGCACGTTCTCCCCGTGTCTGCGTGGGTATGCTCCGGTTTCCTCCCACAGTCCAAAGATGTGCAGGTCAGGTGAATTGGCCATGCTAAATTGCCCGTAGTGTTAGGTATGGGGTAAATGTAGGGGTATGGGTGGGTTGCACTTCGGCGGGGCGGTGTGGAGTTGTTGGGTCGAAGGGCATGTTTTCACACTGTAAGTAATCTGCCCTTCAACCATGATGCAAGTTCCAATAAAACATACCATGGATAGTTTATCCTCCACTGAAAATGTAATCTTATTATTATTTATTGTTGATTGTTATTATTAATTTTAATAATTATTACTAATTGTTGTTTAGACTGAGCAGATTGCATGGCTTTGTGAATATGTGATCATGCCTCACAAATTTGTTTGAGTTCATTGATGAAGTGACCAGTAATGTTGTTGTGGGCAGGGTGGTAGATGTAGTCTGTATTGTTTTCGGTAAGGCCTTTGACAAGGTTACCATTGATAGGTTGTTCTGGAAGGTTAGAATCGCATGGAATCCAGAGGGAGCTGACAAATTGGATACACAATTGGCTTGATGGTAGTAAGCAGAGCGTAATAGTGGAAGGATGCTCTTGGAATGGAGGCCTGAGACACATGACGTTCCTCTGATTTCAGTGCTGGGTCCATTGCCGTTTATTATCTATGTCAATGATATTCTTGAGAATGTACAAGGCATGATCAGTAAATTTGAAGATAACACTAAAATGACACTATTGTGGACAGTGAGGAAGTATATCAAAAATTGCATCACAACCTTGATCAACTGGAGAAGTGGGGCGAGGAATTTTTATGCAAAGTTAGATCCAAGGTAGGAGTTTCATGGTAAATGGTAGGGCCTTAAGGAGTGAAGTTGAGCAGAGGGACCATGAAGTTCAGGTACACCGTTCTCTGAAATTGGAGTCACAGGTGGACATGGCAGTGAAGAAGGCTTTTGGCACACTGTCATTTATCAGTCAGCACATGGAGGAGAAAATTGGGATTAATCGTTGCAGTTATACAGGAGGTTGGTGAGGCTGCAGTTGTGGTGTTGTGTTCAGTTTTGGTCACATTGCGATCAGAAGGATATTTTTAAATTCGAACGTGTGCAGACGGAATTTACAAAGATGTTGCGAGGACTCAACATTGTGACTTATAGGGAGAGGTAGGACAAGAGAAAACTTTTTTCTTTACAGTGTAGTAGACTTAGCGGGATCCAATAGAAGTGCACAAGATTATGACAGGCATGGATAGAGTGAATGGACTCAACCTATTTTCCAAGAGTTGTTGCATTGAGGATGAGAGGACATCAGTTTAAGGTGAGAGGGGAAAGAATAAAGGGAAACTGATGGAAACAGTTATACACAGTGAGTGGTACGCAATAGGAATGAGCTGCCAGCGGAAGTGGTCGAAGCATTTATATTAACAATATTTAAACGTCATTTGGAAAAGTACGTGGGCAGGGAAGGAAGAGAAGTCTATGCGCCAAGTGCTGGGAAATGGGGACATTTGGGTCAGCATGGACCCGCTGGGCCAAAGGGCCTCTCTACATGCTGTAGCACTTGATTACTCTATTAATACAAAAGCATTTGGGTCAAACTCTCGTTTTTCCTTTGGGCATGAGTTCGAATAATATTTGGACAAACTACTTTCAAGTTAACTTTGCAGTTTTTTTTGCTTTTCAGTTTGTTATCGACAATATGTGTGTGTGTGTGTGTGTGTGTCTGTGTGTGTGTGTTTCACAGTATTTTTCAAAGGGAAGTATCAATGAACATATTTGCAAATCCTCTCGTCATTCTTGTTTCCATTATAGTTTCAGGAATTTTGCTTTTGTCATAAACGTGTTGCTTTAGCAGATTAAAGAAATCGATCTGACTTGTTCATAACACTGACCCTGACACACTCTGAGAACTATATCCTTGGCCACATCACCATACCAGTTATATTTTTTTAATGGAGGTGTGGGACGAGAAAGGGGAGCTGCGATCCAAAAGCACATGAAATTATAGACTCAGTGAGCCTAATGTCAGTGAAGAGGAGTTTGTTGGAGGGGATTCTAAGTAATAGGACTTCCATCTATTTAGAAAGACAAGGACTGATTAGGGATAGTCAATATCGCTTTGAGTGATGAAAATCATGTCTCATTGATGTGTTTGAGTATTTTCAAGAGGTGACAACGAAGACTTAAGAAGGCACTGTTTTATAAATTGTTTACATAGACTTCAGCAAGGTGTTTAATAAGGTTCCCCATGGTAGACAGGTTATTAAGGTTAGGTCACAAGGAATCCAGGGAAAGATTTAGAAGTAACCTTAGGGGTAACTTTTTTCATGCAGAGGGTGGTCCATGTACGGAAAGTGCTGTCAGAGAAAGTGATGGAAGCGGGTATAGTTACATGTTTAAATATATCTGGACAGGTACGTCAATAGGAATGGTTCAGAGCGATATGAGCTAAATACTGGCAACTGGGTCGAGATCAGATTGTGATATCTGGTCAGCACGGACTAGCTGGAATAAAGGATCTGTTTGAACGTTGTATGACTCTCTGATTGAATAAGAGGGATGAGGAAAAATTCTAAAAAGGGCCTTTCAAGTGAAAATTCTCTTCTCCAGAAGATTGAGATGTCTCTCTGGTTACAAGAATTCAAAGCTGAGTTACTTAAATATTTGACAGAGAAGTGAATCACGGATAATGGAATACAGACATTAAAGTGGGGCTGACAAAGCAAACTGATCAGCCACAATCTTAGTGCCTGGTGGAAAAAGCTCGAAGTATCTCATGACCCACTCCTGCTCCTCAGTCCCATGTTTCTGTGTTCCATTCAGCCCCTAAAACCTGCTAGACAGGAGCAGTTGGAGACCACTTAACTTGTGCCAGCAACAGAGGCTACCATTCAGTCCCTTAATACTGTCACATACGGTTTGGGTTGATTTAGAAAATGTAATTGGAAATCCCAGAATGATTATGGAAGAGAACCCTCATCTCTCCTTACAGAGCGTCCCCTCTCTGCAACTTGTGGGTCATTTATTGGTCATGTTGCAGACTCAGATTCATTTGAAAGACCCCCATACCTCACCCAGGGATGGCTCACAAAATTCTCTGGTCTCCCAGGCCATAACATTCAAATGGAACTTCCAGGAAAATAACACCCACTAACTTTCCACTAACAGAATGTGAGAACATTAGAAACAAGAGCATGTTGTTCACCTCCCAACACCACACACACCCCCCGCCCCACGCCTGCCCTGCCCTTCAATAAGATCGTGGCTGATCTGCTCTTATTCTCAAATCCTCTTTAATGTCCAAATCTTCATCACTCTCAACTCTCTGACAGGTCAAAATCCATCTCCAACCTCTCCAAACACATCCATAGAACACAGAACATTGAACAGTACAGCATAATAGAGGCCCTTGACCTTTGATGTCGTACCACCCGTTTATCCTACTCTAAGACCAGAATCACCTACAGTCTTCCATGCACTTTCTTCCATGTGCCTATCCAAGAGTCTCCCTAGTTTCCCTCACGTATTTGACTCTACACCCATCATCTCTGTGTGAAAAGCCTACCACTGACATCGCCCCTAAATCTTCCTTTAATTACCTTAAAATTATGACTGCTTGTGATAGACATTTCTGCCCTGGTGGAAAGTATCTGGCTATTCACTCTCTCTTTGCCTCGCATCACCTTTTACACCTCTATCAAGTCATCTCTCATTCTTCTTAATTCAAATGAGAAAAGCCCTAGCTCCCTCAACGTTTCTTCATAAGACCTGCCCTCCAGTACAGGCAGCATTATGGTAAATTTACTCTACACCCTTTCTAAAGCTTCCTCATCCTTCCTATAATGGGGTGACCAGAAGTGAACAAAATACATCAGGTGCGGTCGAACCAGGGCTCTACAGAGCTGCAGCATAACCACACCGCTCTTAAAGTCAATCTCCCTTCTAATGAATGCTAAGACACCACTCGCCTCCTTAGCAACCCTGTCAATTTAGGTCGCAACTTTGAAATATCTATGGACATGGACGCCAAAATCGCTCTGTTCTTCCACACTGCCAGGAACCCTGCCTCTCACCCTATATTCTGCAAAGCTGAGCTTTCAAAGGGAATTACTTTACGCTCTTCCAGCTTGAATTCCATCGGCCACTTCTTAGCCCAGCTCTGCATTATCTCAATGCCCTGTTGCAACCTGCAAAACCCATGTACCACTTTACAAACCTTCGTGTCATCGGCAAACTTACTAACCCACCCTTCCACTTCCTCATTCAAGTCAGTTATAAAAATCACAAAGGGAAGAGGTCCCAGAACTGATCCCTGCGGGACACCATTGGTCGCTTTAAGTGATCTCGATCCCCTAACTCTCTGTGCAAGAAAATAACTGACATTCACTATCCTCTGTATGAAGAAAACATTCTCTGCTTCTGCACCATGACCTATTGATATGAACAAAAGAGGAAACACGAGGGATTAGACAGAGAGACTGGCCCTGAACTCAAGGCAGTATTAGACTGAGGTTGACATGAAGGAGCCTGAGGGAAATCGCACTTAATGAGAATTGATTACGGTCTCTACACTGTTTGGAATCATTCACAGCACAAGGGAAGATGTTTATCATCAGTGGACATCAATCATCTCGGCCGTGGGCCATCACTGCAAGAGATTCTCAGGGTATCTCCCTCAGCCCAAGCATCCGCAATTTGTCATCATAGAATCCTTACAGCGTGGAAGGAGGTCATTCAGCCCATTGAATCCTAACTGAGCAGAATTGAGGATATTCACTGACGTTTACATAGTTTTCAGAACAAGGTGACCCTCCTCAGATATTGAAGCAGTCTGTGTCCATGTGCAACAAGAACTGGACACCATTCAAGATCGTGCTGTTAAAGTCTAAGTAACATTCACGTAACAGCACTGCTAGACACTGTATATTTCCACAGTAAAAGATACAGCTCATTCGGCACCTTAATCTGTGTTCACAAGAATATGTGGAAGTCATTCAACCCATCAAACGCTTGGACAAGATGTGTGATAACTCATTCAGTCCCTCCTGCCAAATACACAGTAACAGAAGGAATCTGCTCACTCCATCACTTACACGGGATCAGAATGCGAGTGTTCTGCACCTCGAATTACTTCCTGAGGGACAGAAAACGATTCTTCAGCTTCTCCAGTCAATAACCCTGGAATAGGAAGGTGTCAGAGATGCTCCAGCTTCACAAACAAATGGAGCAGGGACTAAACAGATAGACTGCACCATCTTGTTCCTCGTGGTTTAATGACTCATAGCACATATGTGTAACTTTAACAAGGTTTTCTGGCATTAGGAATGGAGCCAACTTTTTATAGCCATTCACCAAGGTGTCTTGCATCTCCAAAATAGTAGACCCATGGTCTCCATGGAGGTCAGAATGTGGTGCAGAATTGTTAACTGTTTCATATTGATGGTATTGTGACTGCTGACAGGATTGTGTCCAAAGTGACATTCAATTCAGTGTCACACAGTAACTGTGGATTAAAATGTCAGGGTTCATTCAGACCCTCTACCTCTCTGTCAATGGGCATGAGGGTTCTGCACAAGCATGTAAATTATCGGGAGTCAATCATCCAGTTAAAAATACGGATTTTTCACCCTATTCAGCTTTTTGGGATGTAATGAGTATTCGTCTATAGCCATCAAGTTTCAACTTCTTATTGTCTCACAATGCTACACATTAAATGCAGAGTTATGCCCTCCCTCCGCATGGTGCCATCATGCCCGGGTTTAGTCCGTTGAAACTCCTTTGCATTGTCTTGGTGACAAAGAGATCATTATTGATAAAGCTGACCAAATGTGTACACAATGCAATAAAATACTCTCTTAACAAAACACACCATTAGGAAAGATATACTAACTCTGGTACTTCAATCATTTTGTACGAAGAGCCACATATCATTTATTTCCTGCCCCATATGAATTCTGTTTCTGATTTATAACCAAGGACATTCAGGTCCTTTTCAAAAACAGAACTTCCCAACCTCTCACCATTTAATAAATATAAGTGAGAACCATAATATTTGTTGTGCCCATCTAAATCATTTTATACAAAGCGAACAGATATTTCCCAAGCACTGATCCTTCTGATACCCCACAAGACTTTCACCCAGAGAAAAACACTACTCTCTTCATTTTGATATTAGTGGATGTTCCACCCTACAAACCTTCACATAAACCAAATCATCCGCCGACATGTCCGCCACCTCCAAACAGACCCCACTGCGAGGGATATATTTCCCGCTCCACCCCTTTCCGCCTTCTGCTAAGACCATTCCCTCCGTGACTACCTGGTCAGGTCCACGCCACCAAACAACCCACCCTCCAATCCTGGCACTTTCCCCTGCGACCGCAGGAACTGTAAAACCTGCGCCAACACCTCCTCCCTCACCTCTATCCAAGGCCCTAAAGGAGCCTTCCACATCCATCAAAGTTTTACTTGCACATCCACTGATATCATTTATTGTATCCGTTGCTCCCGATGCGGTCTCCTCTACATTGGGGAGACTGGGCGCCTCCGAGCAGAGCGCTTTTGGGGGACATCTCCGGGACACCCGCACCAATCAACCAAACCGCCCCGTGGCCCAACTTTTCAACTCCGCCTCACACTCTGCCGAGGACATGGAGGTCCTGGGCCTCCTTCACCGCCGCTCCCTCACCAGCAGACGCCTGGTGGAAGAACGCCTCATCTTCCGCCTCGGAACACTACAACCCCAGGGCATCAATGTGGACTTCACCAGTTTCCTCATTTCCCCTTCCCCCACCTCACCCTAGTTCTAAACTTCCAGCTCAGTAACTGTCCCCTTGACTTGCCCGGACTTGTCCGACCTGTCTATCTTCTTTTCCACCTATCCACTCCACCCTCTCCTCCTTGACCTATCACCTTCATCTCCTCCCCCACTCACCCATTGTACTCTATGCTACTTTCTCCCCACCCCCACCCTCCTCGAGCTTATCTCTCCACGCTTCAGGCTCACTACCTTTATTCCTGATGAAGTGCTTTTGCCCGAAACGTCGATTTCGAAGCTACTTGGATGCTGCCTGAACTGCTGTGCTCTTCCAGCACCACTAATCCATAACAATATGTGTCCCAGTGCCATTTTCATTGAGTGTGACGGAGTGATTGTCGATACGAGGGCTAAGCTAGTTTACTGGTGCTATCTTTTCGAACTCACCTCATTAACTACCCACCCAACCCCATGGTGACACTCTCATTCAATACCAGCCCGATTCTCCCACCCATCATGGCTGGAAGTACTCACCACTGCCAGGATGTCCCTGGATATTCTGTGATCCCTGGCACTGGTGCCATCTTTAAAAGGCCAATGGGTACACGGTTGAGTTTTCTCAGTTTGAACTGCCCTGCACAGTTTACCCCGAGCATGGCAGATAAGGGTCAGTTCCACCACGGGTTTTCGACAGTGGCACGGAGGTTCTGGTGGATGGGCTAGTACAGAGAGGGGCCATTCTCTTCCCAGAGGAGGACATAGCACCAGACCCACCGAGCATGATCTGAGCTCACCACCCACCACAGTGTAATAACTGCGATCTGATTAAATGCCCATCAATACAGGAAAAATCATCAATTACCTACCCTGCTCTGTCAGGATAGGGGTCACCGTATTGTCTCTGCTCCCTCATACTCACTGCGTATCTGTTTTAGCACCGACCCCCGAACAAGGCTCATGCTTTACTACTCCCTCTACTGCATGCAGCGCCTTCTCTTTCTCTCTCCCCCTCACCTTTGCAATACTCCCACACAGTGATAGATTGTTTTGGAGAATGCCAATTATGGAATGTTCCAGACAACGTTCCAAGTAATTCCAATTTTCAGAAAAATGTCAGTGCCCCAGTATGTAATATGTAAGGGGAAGGAGTAGAGCCGTATGTTTTTAAAATCACATACAGTTCAAATCCATCATGAGACCATTCAGCCATTTAATCGTGCTCTAGTATTAATTCGAACGGGGGTGATCTGATTGTGCCCGGAGCTCCACGTGAGAGGAACTTTCAGACATTCAAGCCCCTGGGTTTATGTCACTGACCAGAAGACACTCAAGGTCTTTTACCCCTGTTTTCTTTAAGCACCTATTCGAGGCCATTTCCCATCGGGGATGGACTCTTCTAACAATATGGAATGTTCCGACAATGTTCCAAGTAATTCCAATTTTCAGAAAAATGTCAGGGCTCCAGGATGTAATACCGAAGGGGATGGAGTAGAGATGTATGTTTTTAAAATCACATATAATTCAAATCAATCATGAGATCATTCAACCATTTAAACGTGCCAGGGTGATCTGATTGTGCCCTGAGCTCCATGTTAGAGGAACTATGTTAGAGACCTATGTAATGGTAAACATATTTTACACAGCCCAATCAAAAATATACTCTTATTTTATGGTAATCAATATCAAATTACAATTAATAATTCTGGTTATTTCACTTGTATCACCTTATCGTATTCAGCTTAAGACAGCTTCTAAACACTTTTCTCATTATAACATACAAATTATAGCAAAGAACTTTTTATCCTCAGCCATTGTCTTGACCGTTCTCTGAATTGTACCGTTTTCCTGGTAATGAAAATTTCTATTGCCCTTTTCTGTGACGTTTTCTGTATGTGGCAGTTACACAGTCTCCCAGTTGTTGGCTGGACGGCTGGATTGCGATGCACAGGGAAACCAACAGCCCATGTTCAATTCCCCACACTGACAGAGGTTACCATGAAGAGGACGCTCTCTCATCCTCACCCCAGCACCCGAGGTATGGTAACCCTCAGCGTAAACCACCACGAGTGGTTTCTCTCTCTATTGACAGAGCAGCCCCATGACCCTTTGGAACTGTAATCTATCACTGTTAACATTTTAAAATGTTATCCATGCCATAATTTCATTTTGCCTTATATTCCTGGATGTTGTGGAGCAGTGTTATTTTGTACTACTGTCAGCATTGCTCACACACTGTACATTCCGGCCCATTCCCCCAAAATTAATGACTCCATAGTTATTTATGTACCTTGCGGTCTGTGTCTCAAAAAATATTTAATATCTCTGCCTCCAATGATCTGCAAAAAAATTAACAAATTAACAAAAAAAACCTCATATCTCTGAGTCAGATTTTTTTTAATCACCTTACCTCAGAAAGGTTATAATTACATTGGAAACAGTCCAGAGATATTTCCCTTCACTGCGATGAAGAGCTTATATTATGGAGGCTTTAACAGGTTGCTCTTGGAATGAGACATGATTTTATTTAAACACACAAAACCTTGAGGACAGTGGATCAGGTAAATACACACTGGGAGTTTTTATAGCCCAAACTTGTGTCATTATCAGAAAACTTCGACAATGTTGAAGCAAGACATTCTGCCCATCAAGTCCACACTGTCCCACTGAAAAGCATCCCAGACAGCCCTGCCCCTTCCACGTAACCCAGCGTTTCCCATGACTAACCCACCAAACCTACATGTCCCTGGGCCCTATGGGTAATCTGGCATGGCTGATCCACTCTAAGTTGCACATCTTTAGATTGTGGGTGGAAACTGGACGACTGGGAGCAAACCCATACAGACACGGTGTGAATGTTCAAACTCCACATAGAGTGTCCCCAAAGTTGGAATTAAGCTCAGCTGCTTGGTGATGTGAGGCAGCAGTGCTGAACACAGATCCACCATGCTCCTTGTGGCTTAAGAAAGAAAACTGTCTGACTTGTTTCTGTCACTGAACCTGACCCAGTCTGAGACCTTTATTATCGGCCATATCACCAACCTGGTTACATTTAAAATTTGTTGCAAGTAATGGAGGAGTGGGACTAGAAAGGGAAAGTGTTTACACCCTCCAACCTCAGTCAGGACCAGAGTGAGGAGAAATTCACAAAGTGAGATTTCATTCAAGTGGGAATTCTCTTTCCGAGAAGTTTGATGGCTCAATATTTATTTTATATCGATGCTGGATTCGTCTACTTTTCCATAGACAAGTGAATCAGGGATAATGGTGCATGGAGCGTAAGGTGCAGCTGGGAACACAATGAGAGAAGCCATGTCCTTATTTACTGGTGGATTAGTGTCAAAGGACCGATAGACCCAGTCGTGTCTGTCAGCCCTATGCTCTGATGTTCATTTCAGCCCTTCGGACCTGCTATACAGGGGCAGATCGAGGCCACTCCGGTGGTTAGGTGTAGTTTCAGAAATGGACTTGGAAAATCCGGGCTGAGTCAGCAAGTGACCCCCACCCGCCAATCCCTCTTTCCAGGCCTCTCCTCTCTGTAACTTCTGCTCCCCACTTGGGTTATGTTACAGACCCAGTTTCGTTGTGGATACCGCCCCCATCCCCCACCCAAAGTACAAATCCTGTACTCTCCCTGGATGCAACATTGTACAACACGAATTCCAGGAAAATAACCAGTGTCCTTCCAAAAGCATAACATATGAACAAAAGAAACAGGAACAGGAGCTGGCTCTTCGGACCGTCAAGCCTGCACTGTCATTCAATAAGAACATGGCTGATCTACTTCAGTGCTCAACTCCACTTTCCTGCTAACCCGTTGTATCCTTCAACTCGCTGATATGTCAAAAAAAACCATTCCACTCCGTCTGTAAATGCATTCTGTGTACCAGCCCCAACTCTCTGTGTTTGGGTATCCCATACATTCACTAACGTCAGAAAGAAGACATTTTTGCATCTCAGTTTGAATTCGGTATCCCTTATACTGTACAGATATCCTCGAATTCAAGGCTCTGGCCAAGAGTGGACTCATTTTCTCTACATTTACCTTTCAGCCCTCTCTGTATCTTGTAAGTTTCATTAATATCACTTTCATTCATTTCAGCCACAATGAATAATCGCCTCACCAATTTAGATGTACTCAATAATTCAACATTTTATGAGACCATAAGACCGAAAGACATAGGAGTGGAAGTAAGGCCATTCGGCCCATCGAGTCCACTCCGCCATTCAATCATGGCTGATGGGCATTCAACTCCACTTACCCGCATTCTCCCCGTAGCCCTTAATTCCTCGAGACAACAAAAATCTATCAATCTCTGCCTTGAAGACATTTAGCGTCCCGGCCTCCACTGCACTCTGTGGCAATGAATTCCACAGGCCCACCACTCTCTGGCTGAAGAAATGTCTCCGCATTTCTGTTCTGAATTTACCCCCTCTAATTTTAAGGCTGTGTCCACAGGTCCTAGTCTCCTCACCTAACGGAAACAGTTTCCTATCGTCGACCCTTTCCAAGCCATGTATTATCTTGTACGTCTCTATTACGTATCCCCTTAATCTTCTAAACTCCAAAAAATACATTCCCAGGATACTCAGCCGTTCGTCATATGTTAGACCAACCATTCCATGGATCATCCGTGTGAATCTCCGCTGGACACGTTCCAGTGCCAGTATGTCCTTCCTGAGGTGTGGGGACCAAAACTGGACACAGTACTCCAAATGGGGCCGAACCAGAGCTTTATAAATTCTCAGCAGCACAACAGTGCTTTTATATTCCAACCCTCTTGGGATAAGTGACAACATTGCATTCGCTTTCTTAATCACAGACACAACCTGCATGTTGACCTTTGCAGAATCCTCGACTAGCACTCACAGATACCTTTGTACTTTGGCTTTACGAATTTCCCACCGTTTAGAAAGTAGTCTGTGCTTTTATTCTTTTTGCCAAAGTGCAAGATCTCGCCTTTGTTCACGTTGAATTCCATCAGCCATTTCCTTGACCACTCTCCCAAACTGTCTAGATACTTCTGTAGCCTCCCCACTTCCTCAGTACTACCTGCCTGTCCACGTCAACTTCGTATCATCTGCAAACTTCGCTAGAATGCCCCCGGTCCCTTAATCCAGATCATTAATATATAATGTGAACAGCTGTGGCCCCAACACTGAACCCTGCGGGACACCGCTCGTCACTGGCTGCCATTCTGAAAAAGGACCTTTTATCCCAACTCTCTGCCTTCTGTCAGACAGCCAATCCTCAATCCATCCCAGTAGCTCGCCTCGATCACCATGGGCCCTCACTGTTCTCAGCAGCCTCCCGTGTGGCACCTTATCAAAGGCCCTTCGGAATTCTAGATAGATCACATCCACTGGATTTCCCTGGTCTAACCTATTTGTTACCTCTTCAAAGAATACCAACAGGTTTGTCAGGCATGAACTCCCCTTACTAAATCCATGTTGACTTGTTCTAATCAGGCTCTGCTCTTCTCAGAATTTAGAAACCTCATCCTTAATGATGGATCCTAGAATTTTACCAACAACCGAGGTTAGGCTAATTGGCCTATAATTTTCCATCTTTTGTCTTGATCCTTTCTTGAACAAGGGGGTTACAACAGCGATCTTCCAATCATTCGGGACTTTCCCTGACTCCAGTGACTCTTGAAAGATCTCAACCAATGCCTCCGCTATTTCCTCAGCCACCTCTCTCAGAACTCTAGGATGTATCCCATCGGGGCCAGGACATTTATCAATTTTAAGACTTTTTAGCTTTTCTAGCACTATCTCTTTTGTAATGGCAACCATACTCAAATCAGCCCCCTGACTCTCTTTAATTGTTGAGATATTACTCATGTCTTCCACTGTGAAAACTAACGCAAAGTACTTGTTAAGTTCTCCTGCTATTTCCTTATCTCCCATCACTAGGCTTTCAGCATCAGTTTGAAGTGGCCCAATGTCTACTTTTGCTTGTCGTTTGTTTCTTATGTATTGAAACAAACTTTTACTTTTATTTCTAATATTACTGGCTAACCTACCTTCATATTTGATCCTCTCCTTTCTTATTACTCTCTTTGTTATCCTCTGTTTGTTTTTGTAGCCTTCCCAATCTTCTGATTTCCCACTGCTCTTGGCCACTTTATAGGATCTCTCTTTTTCTTTAATACATTTCCTGACTTCCTTTGTCAGCCATGGCTGTCTAATCCCTCCCTGGATAATATTTCTTTTCTTGGGGATGAACCTCTGTACAGTGTCCTCAATTATACCCCAAAATACTGCCATTGTTTTCTCTACTGTCTTCCCCACTAGCCGCTGCCTCCAGTCTATTTTTGACAGTTCCTCTCTCATGCCCTCATAATTACCTTTATTTAACTGTAACACCATTACATCTGATTTTGCCTTCTCTCTTTCAAACTCCAGACTGAACTCTACCATATTATGATCGCTGCTTCCTAAGGGTTCTCTTACTTTAAGATCTTTTATAAAGTCTGGTTCATTGCAAAGCACTAGGTCCAGAATAGCCTGCTCCCTTGTGGGCTCCATGACACCTGTTCCAAAAAGCAATCCTATGAGCATTCCATGAATTTCCTTTCTTTGGATCCACTGGCAACATTATTTACACAGTCGACCTACATATTGAAGTCACCCATGATCAATGTAACCTTGCCTTTCTGACATGCTTTCTCTATTTCCCGGTACATGTTGCGTCCCTGGTCCTGACCACTGTTAGGAGGTCTGTACACAACTCCAATTATGATTTTTTTGCCTTTGTGGTTCCTCTATTTTCATCCCAGGAACCTGCCTAATGAACCAACCTGGTTATTTGCTTTATCAGCTTGCTGACTTTATGCTTCATACACGAGAATACTCCAATCCCTTTGAACTGCTCCTTTTTTGGGAGTCATTTTCATTAAATAACAGCCTGCCTTTTGGTTCTTAGTGTCATCCACAAACTCGGATGTATAATGCACTCAGCTTCCACCGTCAGGCTATCAGTATAGATGGTCAATTACTGATGCCATCGGACTGATATTTGTGGAACTCCAGTTGATACATTTTATCAGAAAGCTCTATTAATCCTCACTCTCCAATTTCTATGTGTTAACCAATCGTCATTCCATGCAAATATATTATCAGTCATATTATGAGCTTCTGTATTGAGTAAGAACCTTTATTTTGTGATAACTTATCGAAAATCTCTGGAGAGCCTCATGCCTGCCAGTTCCCTTTCATCAAGTCCGCTTGTCATATTCTCAATGGTATCCAGATAAACCTTGCATGAATTTTTATAGATCCCCTTGCATAAAACCATAGTGATTCTGTGTGAAGCTTTTCTAAATGTCCTGCAATTTCCTCCTTAATAACAAACTCTCGCAGATTCCCAGCAATAATGGTGAAGCTAAATGGGTCCTGCTTTCAGTCTCGTTCATTTCTTGAAAACAGGCGCCACATTGGAGGTACTCCGGTTTCGCTGGAACACTCCTGTAATCCACAGAGTTATGGAATATTTTACACTGTTCCACCAGTCACTCTGTAACCACTTCCTTTGAAACCAGCTATGAATTTCTGCTGACCTGTCCCCCCCCCTTACACTTCTCTATTTGTTTTTTTTTTAATTGTTCCTTTTGTTAGAACATCCCTACTAATACCATTTTGTTTATAGCATTGAAATATTTGCAGTGCCTCACCTTGTGAGGATCAATGTAAAATATTGGTGTAAATTACCTGCAAATTCCCTCTGGGCAATTCCCCCGTCACACCCTCCAAATATCCTCAATATACTTTCCTGACTTCATTCCCACAGAACGTCACTCACTCATCCTGAAATTTTTTGTCATAAACACAGAAGATCTCATGCAGCCATATCACCCACAAACAGACCCTTTGGTCTAACTTGTCCATTCTGACCAGGTTTTCCAAACTAAACTAGTTCCACCTGCTTGCACTTGGCCCAAATGCCTCTGTACGTTTCCCATTAGTATGTTTGTCCAACTGTCCTTTCAATATTGTCGCTGTATCTACCACTTTTCCTCTGGCAGCTCATTCCATGCACACATCACCCTCTGCATGAAATACTTGCTTCTTCGTCCCTTTTAAATCTTCCCCTTTCACCTTAAAGCTATGTCCTCCATGTTTGAAATTCACTAACATGTCGAAAAGATGTTGCCTATGCTACCTATTCATGTCTCTCATGATTTTATACACTTCTATAATTTCACCCCTCAACCTCCTACACTGCATCTGATATTAACTTCAAGACCAAGCATTTAAAAATAATTACTGCAAATTTGAAACAATATTAAAAGCGAATGGTAAACAACACTCAGCCCAAACTTCATACTGTGATTTGTTTTTCTCCATATTACATTACGAAGGCAGCATGAACTCTTACTAGTGCCAATAAGAAGTCAAACACCTGGATTTCTTTGTCTGAAGGGGGCGAAGGTCTCTGCAGTGAAAACGTATCTCTGCCCAAATCTATGTAATGCCACATAGTCAACATTCTTCCTCCTGGCCTCCCTATGTGGTTGTGCCTTCTTTAGTATAGAAAACCCTTTTCCTCAACTCACATGTTAATTTAAATCCATTTTATATCATCTTCTCGTTCACCACTGATAAAAGCCCGATTTATATTTTGCCACACCCTCTTTACACTGTCATCCATCCCCCACCTCTGACAAGGGAATAAAAAGTCCATTTTGCAATCATTTTCAATTCCAAACAAGTGTCACACTGGACTTGAAACGCCATCTCTATTCCTATGTCTCGTCAAATGCTGCCAGACCTGCTGAGTTTCTCCAGAATAGGCACAGCACAAATTTTCAATTAAATAAACAACTATGGATACAGGAAATAAAAGTATAAAAATTGCTGGAGGATCTGGGAGCTTTGTAGAACGGACACTTAGCCAAAAGATTAACACTGAATTCACTCCAGAATATGCTGCCAGTCCTGCATAGTTTTTTCAGCAACTTCTGTTTTTGAACAAGTTCCAAAATTGTGTGTCAAAGCTGCTCATGCGCCCTGTTCAGCATGGACTTCCATGCACCAGGAAGTGAACGATAACACAAGGTGCACAAATTCCTTGGTTCCATAAGTTTGGCATCACTGATACTACAGAGCTCTTAATCATGATCAGGGAGAGAAACAGAGAGAAACACATTCACTTCAAACACAGAAGATGGCATTGCAGGAAAGGCAAAGATTCAAATGAATATGTTAAAGTGTTTGAGTAATGTAACAAATTGGAGGCATGACACTCTGGAGAAACCCTCAGCAGAATGAAGATATGAAAATGGAAGTGTTACCACATCAGAAACCAGGTTAGGTCACTGTGTACAGGCCCGATGGGTGAATGGGTCTCGATATGAACTGCAGGATAGTCAGGAGAATGGATTCGCAGATATTGCAGTTCGAACTGGTTCTATCATGTGATGCTGTGGACAACAGCAGAAGCAGAAGCAGCATTGTAATCAATCACAGTCTGTAACTGTTTACCCAGGATAATCCACCAGGCTACCATGAACATCAAGCTGATCTATTGTTCAGTGACGATTGTGGGGTGAACGTGTCAGAGTCAGAATCATGTGTATCTAAACATAATGATAACCCATTAATGCTACCACACTTGACTGTTAGGATTCCAAACATCAGGGCGAACATCTGGGAGAGAGGGAGATATTATCCCCAGACTAGCATATCACATTTAAGATTTGCAGTCCTGCCACATCCAGTCATAAATATCAACGGACCATTCAAAAACTTACTGGAGGAGAGGAGTCCAGATATAACACCATCCTAAATAATGGAACAACCCTGTACATAAGTGTAAAAGACAACAATACATTGTATGCACCATCCTCAGAAAGAGGGGTTGCTTGGATGATGCAGATCACCCTCGCCATGATGCACATGGAATGACAGATGGCAGTCTTCAATCAATTCAATTCGTTGCACGTGAGATGAAGAAACAGCTGAACACAGTAGATACGACAAAGGCAATGAGCCCTGACCCCATTCCTGCAATAGGACTGAAGACTTGTGCAGCACAACAAGCCGTGTCCCTTGGGAAGCTGTTTCATTCCAGCTCCAACTCTGACATTCCCCTGGCAATGCGGAAAATTACTCAATTATGTCCAGTCCGCAAAGAGGAGAATAATTACAATCTGCCAAATTGCCACCCCATCAGTCCCATCTGGATGCTCAAATTGGTGGGAGTTCTTTTTGACAGAGTTGTCAAGCAGCACAGACATAACCTGCTCAGTGTGGTTTCCGATAGGTCCCAATATGGAGATGGTGCAGTTGTGGAAATGTCACTGGATTACTCATCCAGACCAGGCTAATGCTCTGGCAGCTGGTGGAAGTTAAAAATAATTAATAACATATAAATATCTAAAATCTGGTGTCAGTAATGGTGACCCTAAAGCCATTGTCGATTGTAAGCATCTATTTCTTTCCACAAAGTACTTTCAGGAAGTGAATCTCCGTGCTTTCTTGGTCTGGCTTAAAAGTGACTCCAGACACACAGACATGTGATAAGTTCTTCAATGGGCTCTGAACCGGCCAAGCAAGACACTCAATTGTATCAAACTGCTTCGAGTATTTCAAGGGTAAAACCATACCCGATGCCCAGCACTCGACTCGGTATCGGAAAACGGAACGGGAGATGCAGTCCTGTCGACCCTGAAGAGATTTCCTTCCAAACATATAAGAGCTATAGACAACATTTACAGAACTTTCCCACAGACTTCACAGAAACAGCAGGAAAGGAATAGGGCATTCAACACATTGAGGCTTCCCCATTCTAGCTAATGGAGAAAATTTCCTCAGTGCAGTTTTCCTCACAGTGTTCGTATCCCTTAATATGCTTAACCGTCGTGAAATATGTAATAAGAACTGCTGTCGTCACTGTTGTCCATCAATTTTGCTCCTCTAATAAATATACAGGCCGTTCTGTGGTGAAACGTGCCTATTAATCATGGTTTGGCTGCAATGCCGTTCATGAATTGTGTGTTTTTCTTATAAAATAAAGCAAGCTCGTGTTCACTGTTACGCGATTCCATCCCAACATTGTCTAAACAGCGAAACCCAAGCTCGTGATCCTCTACCTGCAAAATGCCCACTCAGTGTGTTCAGCTAAAACAGGGATGGAATCCACTCTGCAAGCCTTGAAACTGAGCCTCACACTGGGAATTGTAGTCTACGTTTTGAAGAAACATCATTTCAAACTGGGGGAGAATTTCGGTGAGAGAACTGGAATTCCACGGCAGCATCACGTGGTCAGTCAGCCCCGAAAACATCTGGTGAAGAGCATCGTGAATGGTACAGCGCTGTAGTCAGTGGCTGTAGTGTTGAATTGTTACATATAAAGTACTATTTCATTGTAATACATGTTTTAAAGATTAACTTAGACTGTGCTAGTGAATGTGTTAGACCACCTTTCATTTTTGGTTTTTACTGATATTTCAGGGTTCGTCCCTTAACCCCATAGCCCCCGTTATGTAAGTTGCACCATTATCAAACTGCTCCAAGATTTGGAACGATAAAACCGAGAGAAAACTCGTTGTCTGAAAAGGGAACGGGAAACACAGTCCTGTTGACACTGCAGAGATCTCCTTCTTAACATCTGAGTGACTGTGACATTTGTACTCCAGCTGTCTGCTCATTCCTTTCGTGTCCAGAAATCCTTATTTATATTTAGTGTCCTGGCTTCCACAGCCTTATGAGGGAGAGAACTCCCCAGGTTCGCCACTCTCTGAGTACACACATTTATTCTCATCTCAATGCAGAGTGACCTGCCTGTATCTAATACTGTGGTCCCCCTGTTTCCAATCTATCTCTCCCTGTCAGAGGTGTATATACTGCTCTGAGATCTCCACTCATATTCCTAAAGCCCATTGAACACAGGCCCAGTCGCTCCAAACTCTGCTCCCACAACCAGCCTGTCATCCCAGAGACCAGTCTGGTCATCCTTCGCTGCTCTCCCTTAATGTCAGGCTTATCCTTTATTAGGTAAGGAGACCAAAACTGCGCACAATAATGCACAATGTTCAAGACGGGGTCTCACTAAGGGCCTGTACAGCTGCAGTAAGACACCCTTACTCCTGGACTCAAATCCCCCTGGAATGAAGGTCAACACACCATTTATCCTCCTAACTGCTTTCTGTTCCTGCAATAATGCTTTCAGTGAATGGTGTGGAGGGAGATCCAAACCCTTCAATGTTACAGCTCCCCACTTGGTGGCTCTATTTATCACTTGTCAGCGTGGCGAAGCCATTCCCAGTATTGACTGCTTGCTTCAGAAGGCACTACCATGCATATACCTCGGAGGTCTGCGGAGAACGAAACAAGAATGCAGCATAAGTTCCTTTATAAATCAATATTTTTCAACCAATGCCTTTTCAAATTGTAGGATGCCGTCTTGTTTTCCCACCAAAGGGCACGACGTCACATCTACCCCCATTGCTCTCCATTTGCCACGTATTTGTCTATTAACTTGACTTGTCTCAATCTTGGACTTTTTTTTTACATCCTGCTCAACGACTCACAATCCGACATCGACATTTAGTGCCATCCTCAGAATTGGGAATATTGCATTTGATTCCCACAACCAAAAGTTTGGTGTTTATTGGGACCAGCTGGGACCCAAGTCACGATTCCTGCTATACCCCCAACCTTTCCACTCGAAAACACATTTTTTATTCCAATTTGCTGTGTCATGTCAGCTGTCCCATTCTAAATTATGTCCACATGTTAACCCCAGTCCCATAAGATTTGAATTTGTATGGTAGGCTTGGAGCTTTAACATCTATTTTCCTAAAAAATCCAGTCATATTGTATTGACTGCTTCCGCATAATTCTGCTCAGTCAGTTTCTCAAATATGATTCCCTTTTCATAAATCTCTATTGACTTTGTCTCTGCGCATTACTTTCTTTTCCATTACTTCCTCTAAAACTGTTTAGTTGCCAATGTCATTCTATTTCCTTTCTTTCTCACCAGATTAAAGTTTCCTAGTATTGCTGGGAAGATTGCTTTTTTGATTTGATTTCTTCAGTGAAGACACAACTGAAATATTTGCTCCATAGTTCTGCCATTACCCTGTCCTCAATTCTCTGGTGTCAGCCTGTCAGGAAACTGCACCGTTTTTCCCTTAATTTTGCCACGTACATGTTTTTAGAACCAATTATAAATTCACTTTTATAACCCTTGTTAATATACTCTTCAGAAACTCATCAATTCCGGCTTCAGGTGCTGAATGACTGACATTCCACAGCCATACAATCAGAGGAGCATAGACTCTGTACCGTCACAAATACAGCACGGTCGACATTAGCACCACTTTCTGAACCATAACGCATAACCGGGAATGTTATGGCATTTCAAGTGCGCAACCTTGAATAATTTTTTCACGGTTAAGTTACCCGTGAAACTCCCCTCTCAGGAAGTACATCCCAGGACCCACCACCAGCTGGGTTAAAAAATCCTCAAATTCTCACGAAACCTCAAACCCTCCACTCAAAAAATGCGCTGACCTGTTCTTGACCCTTTGACTAAAAGGAACAACTGCTGTCTATCCACGCTTTCCATGCCGCTCGTAATCTTATCCTCCTGAATCACCTCCCTCTCAGTCTTCTCTGATCAACCCGAGCAACCCGAGCTTATCCAGCCTCTCTCCAGAGCTGATATGCTCCATCACAGGGAACATCCTGGTGAATATCCTCTGTACCCCCTCCAGTCCAATCACAATCTTCCTGTAACGTGGATCCCAGAACTACGCAAATTATTCCATCTTGGATTAACTAACGTTCTGCATAGCTCTTATAATCTATGCCTCGATGAAAAAAGGCCATGTTTACAGTCGCTATGCTTTATCAACTTGTGTGTTACCCTGATCATACCCATTCAGGGATGTGTGGAGAAGCACCCAATGACCTTCCTAGTATGCTGCCATTCATTTAGTACTACCCTTAATCATCGCCTTTATTAAGGTTATGATCGTCTGTCATTGATTTGCGCATCTGACCGTTCCATTTACATCTTCCTGTAAATTCAGACCTTCCCCCTCATTTGCAACCAACTGGCTAATTGTTTTTAAGGTTACAAAATCACACCACGTTTGGGAGAAGATTTATAGCTCGGGTGCTCGTTGTTGTGGTTCTGTTCGCCGAGCTGGGAATTTGTGTTGCAGACGTTTCGCCCCCTGTCTAGGTGACATCCGCAGTGCTTGGGAGCCTCCTGTGAAGTGCTTCTGTGATGTTTTCTCCGGCATTTATAGTGATTTGAATCTGCCGCTTCCGGTTGTCAGTTCCAGCTGTCCGCTGTCGTGGCTGGTATATTGGGTCCAGGTCGATGTGCTTATTGATTGAATCTGTGGATGAGTGCTATGCCTCTAGGAATTCCCTGGCTGTTCTCTGTTTGGCTTGTCCTATAATAGTAGTGTTGTCCCAGACGAACGCATGTTGCTTGTCACCTGAGTGTGTGGCTACTAAGGATAGCTGGTTGTGTCGCTTCGTGGCTAGTTGGTGTTCATGGATGAGGAGTGTTAGCTGTCTTCCTGTTTGTCCTATGTGTCTACCTGTGACTCTGTGATTCTGAAATATCCACATCCAACCAAGTGAATAAGAAAAAATGTTCTGTGGAGGGCAATACTCACTTTAACAGCTCTGTCTGTTCTGCTACTTCTTTCCCTCCCAAAACAACAAATATCCCATTGCAGAAAGATGCAGACACAGAAATACTTAGAGACATATGTAAACACCCCAATATACTGACACTCACAGCACGTGCACTGAGATGGACCCGCACACATGTAGAGGCATACAGAGACTTAGACTGTCACACACAAACAGACTTAAACAGATAAAATGTAGAGTCTAATACACGGAAGAACAAATGTATACACACAAATACGAAGATACACAAACACATGAACAAACAGACGCGCACGCAGACAGAAACAAAGAAACACATACACTTGAGTCTGTAAGTCAGAGATAGATAGGTTTTTGATGAATAAGGGTACCAAGGGTTACAGAGAGAAGTCAGGAGAATGATGTTGAGAAACCTCTCAGCCATTATTAAATGACATTCGGACTCGAAGGGCCGAATGACCTAATTCTGCTCCTTTTTTTACTGCACGTGTGGTGTTATGCTATCTGGTATTCTCTTCCTCGGACAGGAGCAAAGAATGAGTCAGTGGTAATGTTGGACACGTTTAGACGGCTGTATAGTCTATGTCTATTCCTAATTATTCTGTCCCTCTGTTTCAGAAAATGTGACAATTTGATGTTAGATTAACACAGTTTTAACATAGCGGGTCCTGCAATGAAATAATGACGTTCCTTTCCCTTTTGTGCTGTGCTATCTGTGGTGACCTTTTCCTCAGAGAGCAGTAAAGACGCGAGTATTGACGATATTAACGGCTGAGCTCGAGTGACCTTTGCTGGACAGGAGAGTCAATGTTTATTGGGAACAGACTGAGTCGGATGGTCAGACACACTTGGATCAGACATTAGCATTCTGAATGGTGCATCCGAATGGCCAACTGCTGCTCCTATCCATGAAGTTAGTCTGCAGATGTAGCAAGTGGTTTGAAATGATGTTGTTTCTGGGAAAGGGTATCGGGTTTAAGCATAGCAATGTTTTACTGCATCTGGACAGCGAGACTGCAGATGCTGGAGGTCAGAGTCGAAAACTGCCGCACTGGAAATGCACAGCAGGTCAGGCAGCATCAGAGGAGCAGGAAAGTCAATATATCGGGCATCAGCCCTTCATCAGGAAGTGTCCAAAACATGCCTCTCCTCTTCCCTGTACACACGTTCCTGGGATATGAAGAATTATCAGTTTAGGTATTGGATGCGAAATCTTTTTTGAACCATACACGATTTTGAGAAAAATCAGCTGGATACATATTTTCGCTTGTTAGGGTGTTTAAAACTTAGAAATACATTTTAAGAATAAAATGTATTGATTGTTATGAATGCATAGGGGGTACTGTACCTTTTAAAGAGTGTGAAATTTGGCAACGACTTAACAAGAACAGTGTGCAGAAAAGTTTGAAAAAAGTAACATTTGGCTGAAACAAATAACTGAGCTGAGTATTATTTAATTTGAATTTTAATGATATAAAACCAATGAGACAATTTGATGATTTGTGGAATAAAAGCGAGCATTTTGAACAGTTAGTCAGAGCAGCAAAGAGCACTAACAAATGCAGACTGCAGAATCGCTCTCTGAAAGGTACCTGTTTCTATGAAATGTGTGCAGCAGAAGACCGAGGAAAAGACACAGGAAAACATACAGAGGAAGATTCACAGGAAAATCGACGTTCTTTTTTTTTCTTCGAGTTAAAGAATAAACTGTTATTGTTTTCTATAAAAAGTGGAATTTGTTCTTTCTTTGTCACACACACGTTTACAGACTATGAGGCGAGGCAATTTTTTTTCTGTGTGTCTGGTTTAAATTAGCAGAAGAGCTTCAAAATTTGCGAGAAGATTTGTAGCTCGGATGCTCGTTGTTGTGGTTCTGTTCGCCGAGCTGGGAATTTGTGTTGCAGACGTTTCTTCCCCTATCTCGGTTACATCCTCAGTGCTTGGGAGCCTCCTGTGAAGCGCTTCTGTGATGTTTCCTCCGGCATTTACAGTGATTTGTCTCTGCTGCTTCCGGTTGTCAGTTCCACCTGTCCTCTGCAGTGGCTGGTATCTTGGGTCCAGGTCAATGTGCTTATTGATTGAATCTGTGGATGAGTGCCATGCCTCTAGGAATTCCCTGGCTGTTCTCTGTTTGGCTTGTCCTGTAATAGTAGTGTTGTCCCAGTTAAACTCATGTTGCTTGTCATCTGCGTGTGTGGCTACGAAGGATAGCTGGTCGTGTCATTTCGTGGCTAGTTGGTGTTCATGGATGCGGATCGTTAGCTGTTTTCCAGCTTGTGCTATGTGGTGTTTTGCGCAGTCCTTGCATAGGAATTGCAAAATCACTATAAATGCGGGAGGAAACATCACAGAAGCGCTTCATAGGAGGCTCCCAGGCATCGAGGATCTCACCAAGACAGGGGACGAAACGTCTGCAACACAAATTTCCAGCTCGGCGAACAGAACCACAACGAAGGGGTTCACAGTCTGTCATAACATTGATTTCTTAACGCAGATGTAATGAAGACATCAAGCGATTTCTTAAAATTATGCAAACCCATGAAAACATGCCATCAAATTGTACAGCTGGGATTTGTTTTGTTGTTGCTAAGGAAAGGCACCATGTACAACAGCAGTAATGATGCATTTGCATATAGCACCTTATCATCCATTCCAGAGAATTTACAACGAAATCACACATGGTCCTTTTTGGTGTTCATTTGGCATTATTGCATATTTTAGCACAGGGTGGGAGAAAAATGTTACCCATCTCAGAAGCAGTAGCCTCGTGGCCCCTTTTCTCTCTTTCTCTCATTTTGTTCCGCCTGACAAGAGAAAAAAATCGTGCATCATCTTTACCAATTGTAGAGGTTTCCTGACGAAAGTTTCTTAGGCTTCTTTCCACGATCTGACGCAAAGCGAATTGAACCAAATCCAACTGTTCCCGGGAGATAGCCCATTACCAGCAGCTTGTGTGAGCGAAAGATCTTCATATGACAGAAAAACATTTGAGACATTCTGTTATCTTCCCATTTGTTACGTGTTCAGCCATTATGAAACACTGGAAAGTTTTCATTTTTTTCAGTTTTGTCTTAAAATGTGTGTGTTCATGTGTGCATGCAGTTGCACGTTTGTGTGTTTGTGACATTTTTCGAGAAGATGAGCCAGGCTGACAATTAAAATTATTGGCCTTATCACTAAACTTTGAAATTTGTTGTAACCATTGGAGGAGTGTGACTGCGAAAGGAATCAGTGAACCTGTTACATTGGTTGGAACACGAATGAGAAATTGCGAAAGAGCTGACCAAGTGGGAATTCCCTTTCCCAGAAGTTTGTGATGTCTAGGTGTTTGCATTGATCAGAGAATTGATGAAGGAAAATGGTGCATACAGAAAAGTGCTTCTAAAACCACAACCAGATCTTCCAGTGCCTGGTACAGCAGTGGCAAAGTGGCTGATAACCCAATGCTGCTCCTCACTAAAATGTTCCAATGTTCTATTCAGCCCTGCACAGGAGCAGATGGAGGCCACTTGCTCCACATACCTGGTCCACAGTTATATAGGATATCATTCAGTCCCTCCAGACTGACACACACAGCTTTGTGTGAGTTGGAAAATGTTATTTGGAAATTCACTCTGGGTTCGAAAGATACCTCTGGTCTCTTTACAGAGAGCCTCCTTTCTGCAACTTGTGTTTCATTTGTTGGTCATGTTGTGGACCCAGATTCACTGTGAATACAGCCCACAGACATCGCTCAGAGATGATACACAAAATACGTTGCTCTCTCTGACTGCATCATTCAGGTAAATTACAACCATCAATTTTCCAGTTACTGGATATGATCTCATAAGGAACAGGATGAGGTAATTGGGCCAGTCAATCCTGCTGTGCCATTGTATACCATCATGACTGATCTACCATCTGCATCAACTCCATTCAATTCCCAATTTTCACACCCTTCAACACAATGATAGTGGGCAAAAACCAATCTACTTCCTCTGTAAATACGTTCAGTGAGCTAACTCCCTGGACTCTCTAGTTCAGATAGTTCCTGACGTTCACTAACCTCTGTGAGAAGAAAACACTCCCCACACAGGCACAATTACTTATAGATATGTTCAAAAGAGGTGAACATAGGAGCCCAGCTAAGAGTGACAGACCCTGACATCAAGGCAGGAGTTGGCTCAGGATGGTATTAGGGAACGCTAACTACATTAAATTTAGTGGGCATCAGCCACAATATCTCCTCTGGTTGGGGTCATCCATAGCACAAAGGAAGATATGTTTGGTTTGTGGACATCAATCCTTTCAGTCCCAGGACATCACTTCGGGAGATCCTTAGGGGAGCTTCCTTAACACCAACAGCTCCAGCTGCTGCATCAATCCTTTCCTCCACCATAAGATCAGAAGTTGTCATGGTCACTGAAGATCAGGCAATTTTCAGAACATTTTGCCCACTGTCAGCTTCTGTACCAGTCTGTGCCCATATGCAGCAAGACCCAGACAATATTCAGGCTTGTGCTGTTAAAGTGTCGGTAACATTCATGTAACAGCACGGCCAGACACTGCACATTTCCACAGTTAAAGGAGGAGATCATTCAGCATCTCAAGGTGGTTGCACATGGGTATGTGGGAGTCATTCAGTCCATCAAAACGAATGAACAAGAAGAGGGACAAACCATTTAACCCTTCTACCTGTTCACAGGAAATGAAGCAGTCTGGTCAGTGCATCTAACTGCTAAACAGGAACGTGCAAAGTCCAATCAGACCATTAAACGTGTTCCATGCGACCAGGGCGAGAACATCTCCTCCAGGGATTATTCAGGAATAGGAGGTTGTAATTGATGCTCCAAAATGACAAGCCAATGGAGCAGACACTGCACTCAGAGACGGCTCCATGATGTTCCTAATGGCCCCATTGCATGTGGAACGTGTGCTATTTTAACATGGAATCCTGGTCGTGAAGAGAGAAGCCAAATATTTTGTGCGATGTCTCAAGGAGACATCTTCCACCTCCGAGAAGACAGACCCATGTTCCCTATCAAGGACAGAAGCTGTTGGGAATAGTTAACTGTTTTAGAGTGAAGATATTGTGGCTGCTGTCGGGATTGTGGATAACATGCCGTTCAGTGCAGAATCACACACCATATGCACTGTATTAATGTGGGGAGACTGTATGCAAAGCCTGAACCTATCTCTGTCAATCGACATGGAGAGTGGGGCTGAAGTAGGGGAAACGTTCTCAGAAACATTTATACTGTCGAGAATTATAATCCGAGTAAAAAAAAAACACAAACTATGGAATTTATCACGTTCATAGTGTCTGTTTAGAACATCATGAGTGATTGTCCATTCCCCTCAAGTTTCAATGAAATCACCTCTTATTCTCTCACTGCGCTACAGATTAATCTTCACTCACTCCTCATGGTACCATGATCCCAGTGATTAGTCTGTTGATACTCTTTCACACTCTCTCTGTGATGAGGATATCATTCCATATAAAGGAGAGAAATTCTGCTAACAATACCCTAAATACTGCCTCAACAACACTCTCAGAGATGATCATAATAATTCCATCCCTCACTTTGCCGTCTCTGTTTCTTTACCGTGGTGTGAAAAAGCCATTCCTTCTCTATGCGAAGACTGACGTGAAATTTACAAGTTCGTTCCGTCTGTACATCAACACGAATAAAACCAACACCAAACATGGAGATGAACATCACTCTTGTGAAGAACTTCAAAGATATAGAATACACCTTAAACAAGGAATGGTCACCTACCCCAATGGAAATGAGCTGCCGGAATATGGTAAACAGGCAGAGGGAGGAGCTATCTTGCCTTTGTTCTTCCCTCACGAGATGTGTGCAGCCCTGGTCAGGCCAGCATGTTATACCGATCTGAAACTGGGTGACTGGTTCAGCTGTTCCACAGGACAGTAAAGAGTAAACTACATTGCTGTGGGTTTGCAGTCACAAAGATACCTGACCAGGCAAGGATGATTCATTGCCTTCTCTAAAGGACATGAGGCAAGCAGATGGGCTTTTTGTCACAAATGATAATGGTTTCATTTTAATTATGTCAATTTCCTTCATGACATATCAATGGATTATTATTCGATGGCAGTAGGTTAAGAGTCTATGACTTGAGTACTATACACTGTCTTACATCTGACAGATTCTGTGCAGAGAACAAGTTAAACATCTCATGTGCAATTATTTTGTAATTGACAAGTGGTTTGAAGAGACTTGAAGAAACAGCAGTATCGGATTTAACAAAAACACAAACGATGGTTCATTCAGGAATTGCACTGAGGCTGAGGAGACGACTGAGATATCATAATGGTGGTATTGGACAGGATTGGTGGGTGGGGAGGATATGATAATGTAAATTTATGCAGGACAGAAAGGATTATGGAGTTTGAGAACAGTCTGGTTCCTTCTCGCATATCAATGAGTAATTTGTAAATAGTAATTTGCTTTATATATTTTATAAGGAAAAGTATTTTTGGTTGGAACTGAAGACATTGATTTCCCATTTCTAAAATTTACATATCACGAGCAGAAATTCAGTTCAACCCAGTTTAACAGTAAAAGAGAATGACTTACCAGGAACACCAACTATAGCGAGGATGGGATAGTAACCACCTTGAATAACCCAAAGGATATCCTGGATCCGCCATGCTAATGGTATCCAATGCTGAGAAAGATAGTAAAGACCCAAGGATAAACTTCTGTCCCTTGTTGGAACATTCCAGTCTAATGTTCTCAGATTCTGATCCTTTGTTGGAACATTCGAGTGTAGTGCACTCAGATTCTAATCTCTCCTCCATTCCCTTTGGACCTGCTGATCCCTGTTAGTGCTGTCGGTGATACTCGTTCTCACACTATGGGATAATGCATTGACAGAACCCATTTATCGTTTAACGATGGACACCCTCCACTGGGATAGTTAGAATCCACAGAGATTGACAATAATCACAGTCAGTGAACAAATAGCTCCAGTTAACCCCTTTCAATTCAATATTAATTTTATTAAAATTCAAAATAACGTTTAACATTTATACATTCAGCATGAAATATGTGGGAGTGACTGGGAGAAGGTATGTTGGAGATGGCAGATTGCTTGTGTATAATCATTCAATCTGTCTTGAATATGAGAGTAATGACAGAGGATTGTTGGAACATAAACCAGTTTCTCCATTTATCAATGGAAACTTACGGCCTGAAGTTATTGATCAGTGATTATATTGATGAGTGAACCTTTATAGTCCATAATCTGATGGGAAAATGTGCTTAAGAAAACATGGATTATAAAAGGCAAAGTGCATGGAAATGTTAACAGAGAATTGTACGTGACAAATACAATTCAGATTGGTATTCGAGGATCAGATGGGGCAAATAAGGGTCATGCTGTTGATGTTATTGATGTCAATGAACTATGATGAAGTATCATTTATTGGACTTCAATTACAGTGTGATTATGACATTGGGGAGGAGACGGAGAAATTGCAGGAAATGGCTGCTGCGACTGGAGGGAGAGATAATTATATTGCCAGTCATCAGTATTGGAACGGGCCTCTTTATAAATCATAAGGTCAGAATCATGACGCATCTATAGTGAGGGATGAGGATAACCAACATTAACCATAAGACCAGAAGACATAGGAGCAGAAATTTGGCCTTTCGGCCCATTGAGTCTGCTTCGCCATTTGATCATAGCTGTTAAGCTTCTCAACATCACTCTCCCGCTTTCTCCAAATAACCTTTGATCCATTGAGGAGAATCGGTGGAGCACCTTTCTGCAAGCTGTCCTCCTCTTCAATGCTATCTGACACTCTTCATGTCTTTGCACTGTCTGAACTCAGGCTGTGGGTGGCACTGTAGCTTAGTGGTTAGTCCAGTGCCAGCGACGCAGGTTCGGTTCCCACTTCGGATGACTTCCAGTTTGGGGTTTGCACATTCTCCCAATATCTACATGGGTTCCCTGCCGGTGTTCTGGTTTCCTCCTGCAGTCCAAACATACGCAGATTAGGTGAAATGGGTGTGCTAAATTGCCCATAAATTACGTTATTAGTCAGCAGAAAATGGGTCTGCTTGGGTTATTCTTCGGAGGGTTGGTGTAAACTTATTTTGCCAAAAGGCCTGTTTCCACACTCTGGTGATTTTAATACTAAAAATTATCCAAAGTGCCCTCAGTTCCTTCATCTAGATCTTTAACTGTATAATGTGAAATTTGGTGCTCCTAACACTGATCCTTGTGGAACATTGCTTGTCACTGTCTGCCATCGTGAGAAGCCACATTTTACCCTTACTCTTTGCTAGATTTTATCGATGCTAGCACATTGCCTCTGACACCATGGGTCCCCTTTCTCAATAACTTCCAGTGTAGCAATTTGTCAAAGGACATCTTGAGGTGTAGGTAGATAATATCCATTGGCTCTCCTACTCTGCTCACTATTTCCTCAAAACATTCTAGTGGTTTGTCAGGCATGACCGCCCCTTGATATAACCATAATAACTCCGCCCTACTTTACCATCTACATCCAAGTATTCAGAAATCTCATTCTTCATGATGGATTTCAGGATCTTACTCACAACTGAGGTTAGGTTAATCAGTCTGTAATTTTCTGTCTTCTGCCTTAATCCCTTGTTAAACGGGATGTCACGTTAGAGATTTTCCAGTCCACTTTGCCCTTTCTTGATTCGAGTCATTCCTGAAAGATCACAACTAACGCTTGTACTACACCTTCAGCTATCTCTCTTACAAGGCTTTGGTGTAGTCCATCTGGTCCAGATAATTTATCTGCATTTTGGCCATTTAGTTTTCCTATTCGTTCTCTTTGGTGATGACCACCATACTCCGTTCTTCCCCTCACTCTGTTGAATTTTTGGGAAATTAATCGTGTCTTCCACTGTGAAGACTGACGCAAAGTTCCTCAGTGATTCCTTTGCTCCCCGCGACTACCTCTCTGGCATCATTTCCATTATCTACTTTTGTCTCTCTTTTGCACTTTATATATCTCAGTGGCTAGCTTACCCACTTATTTAATTTTCTCCCTCCTTACACAATTTTGTTGCCCTCTGTTGGTCTTTGTAAGCTTCCCAATACTTTGGTTTCACACTGTCCATCACTACATGATATATTTCTCTCTTTTGCTTTGATGCTATCCCCGACTTCACTCTTCAGCCATAGTTGCTTCATCCTCGTTGTACCATGCCTCTTTCTCCTTGCAATGAATCTCTGCTGTGTCTCCGAAGTTACTCTTAGAGCCTCCTGCCATTGCTGTTCTACTGACTTTTCTGCTAGGCTACTGTCCCCGTCAATTCTACCCAGATTCTCCCTTATGCCTCTGCAGTTGCCCTTATTCAGCTGAAGTACTGTTGCCTCTGATTCTATCTTCTGCCTCTCAAATTGAAGGATAAATTCAACCATGTTATGATCGCTCCTTCTGACGGCTTCTTTCAGTTTAAGCTCCCTTATCTAGTCTGCCTATTTGCACAACACTAAAACCAGTATTGCCTGTTCCCTCGTGCACTGCACCACAAGCTACTAAAAAAAATCTTGTAGACATTCCATGAATTGCTTTTCTTATAATCCACTACCAATCTGATTTTTCCAGTCCCCCTGCATATTGAAATCGCCCATGATCACTGTAACCTTGTCTTTCCTTCACATCTTTTCTATCTTCTGATGTATCTGATGGCTCAGCTCCTCACTACTGTTTGTCGGCCTGTATAAGACTCCAACTGTGTTTGCTTTAACATTGTGCTTCCTCAATTCTACCCATGCAGATTCTACACCATCTGACCCTATGTTATTTCTTGCTATTGATTTAGTTTCATTTCTTACTAATAAGGAAACCACCTTGTCAACCCACGTGCGTATCTTTTGGAAAGGGTGCATATCCTTGAATATTTAGCTCCCAATCCTGATCCCCTTGCAGTCATGTTTCCATGATGCCCATCACGTCATACCTGTCAGTTTCGATCTGGGTCACGAATTAATTTACTCTATTCCTTATACTGCATGCATTCAGGCATAACACTGTCAGTCCTGTATTATCCATCCCTCCTCTCAATGTCATTCGTTTTCCAGTGTGCTCAAAGTTTGTTTGTTAATCATTTCTAGATACTCTATCCTATTTATGTCTATGATGGAGATTTTAATAATCTATCCTAAATTCTGCACTTTTACCTCCTCTTTTAATTCAGGTTTCTGATTACCCCGTAACTGATTACCGTCCGCCCACTCCTATTCCATTTACATCCCTGTCTATAACCCTAGTTAAGCGATTCATTCGGACTCTGGTCCCAGCATGGATCCGATAAATGCTGTCCCATCAGAACATCTACCGCAAACCCACAGACAACCTAACAATGCATCACTTCTCCAGCTTGCACCCAAAACATATTAAAACAGCCATCCCCTATGGACAGGTCCTACGCATACAACGGATCTGCTCAGATGAGGAGGAACATGACGGACACCTGGAAGGACTCAAGGATGCCCTCACAAGATCGGGGTACAATGCTCAACTCATCGACCGCCAATTGCGATGTGCCACAGCAAGGAACCGTAATGACGTCCTCAGGAGACAGACACGCACTGCAACTGACAGGGTACCCTTCGTTTTTCAGTACTTCCCAGGAACTGAAAAATTACGTCATGTTCTTTGTGACCTGCAACACATTATCAATGGTGATGAGCACCTCACCAAGACCTTCCCCACAACTCCACTACATGCCTTCAAACGCCGCCAAACCTCAAACAGATCGTTGTTCGTAGCAAGCTGCCCGGCTCTCAAGACAACTTCATACAACCCTGTCACAGTGGACGCTTCAAGACGGATCAGAGTGTGGACATGGATACCACCATTACGTGTGGGGACACCTCCCACCTTGTACATGGCAGGTACTCATGTATCTCAGCCAACGTTGTCTATCTTATTAGTTTCAGGCAAGGATGCCCGGAGGCATGGTACATTGGGGAAACCGTGCAAAGGGCGTGGCAATGGAAGAATTGGAACTGCTCAACAATCAACAGACAGGAGGGTTCCCAGTTGAGGAACACTTCAGTGGTCTAGGACATTCAGCCTCGGACTTTCGGGTGACCATCCTCCAAGGTGGACTTCGGGGCAGGCAGCAGAGAAAGGTGGCTGAGCAGAGGCTGATAGCTAAGTTCGGTACCCATAGGGAGGGCCTCAACCTGGACCTTGGGTTCATGTCACATTACAGGTGGCCACCATTGCACTAGACAAACACACAGATGCTCCGACGCACACACACACACACACACACACACGCACACACGCACACACACACACTCACATACACACGGACATCCGTACACAGACGCGCACACAGACACCCACTCACACTCTTACAGACACACGCACAGTCTCCCACACATACCGCCCCACAAACTTAAGACATTCTGCACTCACTACACACACACATACACTTTCGCACACTCACAACCCCCAACCCAGACAGACAGACACACACAGACAGACAAAGACCCACAGACACACACATATGTTGTGGGCTGAATTTGTACTTGCAAAGTTACATTGTCCTTTGCTCAAAAACTGCATGCATTCATGTAGAACTCTATGCTCAAAAACTGCATGAAATTGTGTAAAACTCCGTTGTCTCACTTTTTAGATTAGAATCAATCTAAGCAGGATGGCATAGACAGAGAACACAGGGGGCCAACACCTTCAACATATTCTGTAGCTATCATCATTGTTAACAGCTAACCCGAGAATGCAACTTTAAAAAAAAAGGTTTTGTGATTTACACATGAAAAAAGTGAAACTATCACTGTATTCTAACAGATGACAGGCTTAACCGACACTCAATTTTTCAATGTATGATTTTAGTTACATCACACTGTACATTTTTGCTCTAAATTCTGTGTTACGATTGAGCCCTCCACTATAACCTGATGAAGGAGCATCGCTCCGAAAGCTAGTGTGCTTCAAATTAAACCTTTTCGACTATAACCTGGTGTTGTGTGATTTTTAACTTTGTACACCCCAGTCCAACACCGGCATCTCCAAACCATCAGAACAGGTCCTTTCTTCCCCAGAAATGAAATGTGTTTATTCAACACAAAATACAGGGACAACACGATTTTCTCGGCAAACCAAAATATGAAATGTATAAAGAGATAAGATTGTTAAAATACCCTCATGATATCGAGCTGTATGAAGTGAAATGTGGATTACTAAACCATGGAAGTGGGGTGCAAACCTTTTCAGTCATTACTTGACCCACAGCTGAGATGCTGATTTGCCCTCTGACAGTGATCCCCTCACTGTGATTCTCTAGCCCAGTCTCTCCCACAGTGATTTAGGAAGTTATCGGTTCCTGCTACTATTGGCACAGTCTATTTAAATTAATCCACCTTCTCTCTGGAGCCAGTCAATTGGTCTATTGGATTCTGTTTAGCTGTCAGCCACTCAACTCTGTGATATTATAGGAGATAAATGATCTGGGATGACCACCAGTAATATCATGGTGCTCACAGGGTATGGCTCCTAAACAAAGATCTTGTATTTCAGGGGAATGTTTAAATAAAACTTCGATCTTCTGTCTATTTCTCCTCATGCTGTCTCCTGATCTACCTAATTTCATCCCCATTTCACACCCCTTCATTTCTCACTCACTCTGTCACTCTGTTTTCGCTCCTCTCTGTTTATCTCCCTTCACATTATTTCTTTCTATTTCAGTCTCTCTTTCTCTCTTTGTCTATCTCCAATAACTCGCTCTGCTTTCAGATAGCGTAGTTGGAGAGCTCGTGGGTGTACGAAGGACTGAATGGCCTCCGTCTGTGTTGTATTAATTCTGAGGTTCTCTGACCCACAATAAAAACATTAGGTGCCTGTAGAGACAAACTGGTTCAGTGAAGGACACAGGGCACAATCATCCATTATCTCTTGCTGTTCTCTGGTATAGAGCGACTTTGAAATATCTGTTCAAATAAAATAGATTGAAATTCGAACAGTCGAGAGGACGTTCGCCACATGATATTGCAATCAGGATTTAATGAACAGTTGCCACACACACAATGTGGATTTGCCTGATAGCTACTCCTCCCAATTAACACTCCCTAGCTCCTGCCTGATACTGACGTAAATTGCCTTACTCCAATTCCATAGCTTCTCAAAAAGTCCTGACTTATCCATGTTCTTAGCTACCTTAAAACTGAAGGCGTTTCCAAAATGATACCACAATGCTGTTCCCTGAAATGTCAGTCACCTGTCCAGGCTCATTAGCCAATACGAGGTCCAGTATGACCCTTCATGTAGTGGACTATCCACATATTGTTTCAAGTAAACAAAACAAATTCTGCCCCATCTTAGCCACTTACTCTAATGGAGTCCCAGTCAATGTTGGGGATGTTGAAGTCACTCACTATGACAACTCTGTTTTTATTACACCTTTCCATAACTGGCCCACACATTTGTTCTCAAAGTCTCGGTAGCTGTTGAACGGACTATAGTATAATCCGAACACAATAATTGCATCAATTTTATTTTTGTGCTGTACTCCTCTTGCCTCAGTGGATGAGCCCTCCAGTACGACCTCTCTGAGTGCAAATGCAGCATGATCCCTGATTAGTAATACAGCTCATCCACCTATTATACCTTTCTCTGTATCTCGTCTAACACAACAATACCCTGGAACGGTGAACACCCAGTCCTGTCCTTCTCCAAACTAAGTGCCTGTAATGGCTGCAACATCATGGTTCCACGTATTGAATCAGGCTGTAAGCTCATCTGCCTTACCCATAATAATCAGTGTGTTGACATAAACACACTTCAGCCCAATGCCATCAGATCCTGAGTCGATTGGATATACACAAGAAGGACGGGATGGACCTTAATTGGCAGCAATCTCCGATATGTGGATCATTGGAATTTGCAGGTCGATAGGATGTACGCAAGAAGGACGGGATGGACCTGAACTGGCAGCAATCTCCTGGGAGGCAGTTTTGCTGTTGTCACTCAGGAGGGTTGAAACTACTGTGGCCGTTGGGGGGAGGGGGGAACAGTGGGAACCAGAGCAGTAGGTCCACAAGTACACGACTGAGGCAGGGTTGACGACTAATCCCAGTACAGCTAAGACCAAAAACAAACAGATCGAGGTTACTGAACACAATGAGCCTGGCAGTCTGAAGTGTGCTGATTATAATATGAGGAGTATGACAGGCAAGACGGATGAACTTGGAGCTTGGGTGAGAATATATCACTGCTCTGTTAATATTATAGAGATTTGTTTGAGAGAGGGACTCGGGAATCCCAATGATACACATATCGGAAGTGCTGCCTCCTCTACCAGTTCTTTGCCCATGTATTTAACTCTACTACCATTCTATTCCTAACCTTATTGGCACATGGAATAGTCTTGTCACGCCAAAACTTAAATGTCATTTCAGCACAACTCCGGCAAGACTTTTTTCTTTAAAATGGACAGACTTGACAAGAAATACTTAAGTGTGAGTTTATTAACTAGGAAAGAGGAGACCTCTGAATCTCAAAAAACTTTGTCGGGAGACAGGAAATAGCTAGAATTTGAAAAGATACATCATTTATAACACATGTACATTCTTCAAATGCATAAATATCTAATTGAAGAGATAAATCAACCATGGCTAATGAGGCTGGTACAATTGCAACGTTTAAAATGCATCTGGATGGGTATATGCTTAAAAAGGGTTTAGAGGGATATGGGCTGGATACTGGCAAATGGGACGATATGAGATTGGGATATCTGGTTCGGCATGGACAAGATGGACCAAAGGGTCCGTTTCCGTGCTGTACATCTCTATGACTCTACTCTGCGGCCTCATTGTTAATACTGGGCTCGAAAACCCGATTAATGACCGATGTCAGGCGAACTGCCTTATGATTTCTTGTCTTTTGCCTCCCTACTTTCCTTGCACAGAGATTTTACATTCCGATTTTCCAGATCTCTGTGACGTTTCCTGAGGACATTTATTTCTGAAAATCCACCACCACTGCCTCCACAATCTTCTCTTCTATTTCCTTCAGAACTTTGCATTGTTATCCTTCCAGTCTGTGTGATTTATCCATCTTCAAACATTGCAGCTTTGCACAGCACCTTCTCATCAGCACCGATCACTACACTCATCTCTCGCCCTTGGCTGTCTTGAAGTTCTGGAATGCTGCTAGTTGTCAACCATTGTGAGGACTGATGCAAAACACCTATTCATTTCATTCTCCAATTCTTTTCTTCTCCGTTTCTCTGTGGCTGGCCGCGTTTTCAAGATGCCCAACGTTCACTCTTGCATCTCTTCCTGTTATAAATCTTACCTAAACGCTTGCAGTTTCCTTTCCTATGGGGAGCTAGCTTATACGTTCCATATTCTCCACCTTATTGTTTTTTTTAGTTATCCTCTGGTGCTGTAGAAAGGCTACCCAGTCTTATCGAGACTGAGGGAGAGCATTCCAGGGAATTGACTGAAGAAGGCAACATGTAACTACGCTAATCCTGTTAGCCATCATTGGGTGGCATGATGACACAGCTTTGCTGCCTCACAGTGTCAGGGACTCGGGTTCAATTCCAATCTCTGGAACCTATCTGTGTGGCGTTTGTACAATCTCCCCATGTTTGCATTAGGAGCATGAACTCCTTTCGTCTCTCCACTGTCTATCTTCGTGTTTATGCCATCGTCAGTATTTCTGCTTCAGATCGATGAAGCAAATGCAACCGATTTTTGTAAAAGAGACCCTGGTGTTCAGGCTGCCCTGGGTGTTCAGGAGACTTGCCTGGTGACTGCAGTGACACTGGTTCCCGAGCTATCCCTCTCAGTCCCTCAGTCCATCCACTACTGCATGCAGCCTTTCCTCGAATCACTCCTGAGACTCCTCAGAACTCATTGCCTGGCACTGGATGCTCCCTAATCAGGAATGTGTACCCAAAGACACTGGGCACTTTGTGACCAACTAGGGATGATGGGTAATGACCCTGCCATTGAAAGGAACAGAATAACTACAATTCAGTTGAATAGCAAAGCAGAGTAGACGGGCTGAATGGCGTGGTATTCATCCAAACCGTGCTTGGACCAGAGTACCAGGGGATCGCACATCCAGGGCTGTAGACAGGGCTTTAAACTAAATAGGGCGAGGGTGGGCAAGGTTAGATATTGGTGGAATTAGAAAACCCGAGTTAAAGGAGGAGGTAAGAGTGCTGAATTCAGGAGAAGTTATTAAAATCTCCAACACACATAAATATGACAGAGTGTATGGAGAATTTTAGCAATCATACTTCAAGCACACGGAACAAACGAATGACAACGTGAAGAGGAACGGTTAATACAGGACTGAAGGCGTTATATCTGAATGTATGCAGTGGAAGGAATCGAGTAAATAAGCTTGTGGCGCATATCAGAATTGGCAAGTATGATGTGGCGGGCATCATGGAGACATGGCTGTAAGGGAATCAGGATTGGGAGCTGAATATTCAACGATATACATCTTATTGAAAAGATAGGCCAGTGGGCGGAGGAGGCGGGCTTGCCTTATTGGTAAGAAATAAAACTAAATCAATAGTAAGAAATTAAGTAGGGTCAGATGATGGGGAATCCGTGTGGGTAGAATTGAGGTATCGAAAAGGTGAACAAAAAACATAATTGGAGTCTTCTACAGGCCTCCAAACAGTAATCAGGAGCTGGGGCACAAGATACACCAGAAGAGAGAAAAGATGTGTAGGAAAGGCAAAGTTAGAGTGATCATGGGGATATTAAAAAAGAAAGGTTATTGAGAATAAGGACGGGCTCAGCCAGTTGGACGATGGTGGTGGTGTTTGGGTGCAGTTCAGGCCATGTGTTCCAGGAAGAAGCGGAGAGTCCTGAGACCATCCTAGTGGGGGTGGGGGTTAGGAGGGTGTCGGTGGATGTGTAATGGGATGATACGTCCATGGGAAAGAGGAGGTGGATGGAACCTGCAAAATGGAAATTCTAAAATGGTGTAAAGTGTCAGATGAATCACGGATATACGTGGGCAGGGACTGTACCAGGAGGGATTACTGAGTCAAAGTAGGAAGAGATGAGTTGTTTGTAGCATGTGCCGACTGAAGTAATGTGTCTGCCTGGTCTATCCTGTTTGTGGATGTCTGGAGGAGATGGAAGCGACCTGTGCTATCAGAGGGCCATCAGCTTGGGGACATTGACTGGTGTTTAGGAGGGCAGTGTGGAATTAGTGGATCACCAGGAGAAATTAGATTAGTTATCACAGTTGATGCAATGGCCTGATGTGCCATAGTGGGGATCATGGTCCAAGAAAAGACTTGTTATATGTTTTTTCTATCACTTGATTCTTGTTCAGATTGTGCAGGTATTCTGAATTTCTGTATCTCCATCAAGTGCAGACGACATGTCTTTTCTCGCCTCGTGTGGCGTCTCAACATTTCTTAAACTTTTTGTTTACAGTATGTGCAACAATGGGCGTTTGTTCTCATAATTTATTTCCAATTCAAGAAAAACGTGAGAATATGATTTTGAACTCCGGCAGTGTGTCCATTACGTGCAATTTAATTGAATCTTTATCCTCATCACACTCACTCTTTCAAGCAAACAATGAATGAATCCATAAATTCTGCAGTTTTTTTTTCAGCTCTGACGATTATTGGGAATGTTACAAAGGACATACTTCAGTGTCAAGGAAAATACAAATGTTCCAGTGCAAGATGCCAAATCCTGGTCCATCCTAAATTATTCACAAGCTTTATAAATAAAACATGCAAAGGTGGCAGAACGTACGTAAAAAGAGAGTTCAGCTCTGTGTTCAAAATGCTATTTTAGACTCCCTCATAAAAGACCTTCACTACATCACTCCGTAAATTCCCAAAAATAAGAACAAGAGACTGTCCCACTATTTCCATCGCTATCATGTGGTGAGGAATACAATCTCCAAGGTTGCACAGCATCCTGACTTGAATCAATATCATTGTCCCTTCACTGTCACTTGTTCAGAATCCTGTGGCTTTCTTTGAAACATATCAGTTGGTCTCCCTGCAACACGAGGATCACTGGGGTTCACCACCATATTCTGAATGGAAGTTAGACATAGGCAATAAATGCTGGTCTTGCTAACGGAATTCACCTTACAAGAACAACTGACAGGAATCTGCTCGATTAAAGGCATCCATTCTAACCTATCTGATTTCTAACGCAGTTTTAATGAGGCTTTTACTTTGACGTAAGCATCTGATCTTTCCATAACTCCATGAAACTTCCACAAGTGCTTTCGTAGTGCTGATTAAAAATCACATTTGCAAGTTGTGCTCATCATTCTGAAAGGGAGAGCCTTTGTGCGCTTGAGAATGCTTTCATTATTTGTCAGTATCTAAAGGCAATAGCAACGTTGAAACTAAGATCAGGAGTAAGTGATTGGACAATTTGAATCATGTCTGCCATGTGATAAGATCATGGAAGATCTGATTGTGGCCATAAACACACATTCCTGCTATGCCCTATAACTTTAATTCATAATTCATAGCCGATAAACTGTCTGACTGTGTCTTAAGAATATTCAATATCTCACCTTCCATCACTCTCTGGGAGAGAAGTTCCCACGGACGCAGAACCCTTTGAGATGGTTAAAACAACTCCTTCACTGGGATATTCTCCAGTTTCGAGGAGTCCGTCCATTTGTGGAAATCTCTCGCACAAATTGAAATATTGTTTCAGCATTCAACTTGAATAGACTACTCAGAATATTATGGGTTTAAATGGGATCATGCGTCATTTGCCTAAACTCCAATTGAACCAATCTGACAATGTTTCCTCCAGAGATAAATGCTCCTCACAGGAATCAGTTGAGTGAATCTTCTCTGGACTGCTTTTCATGTCATTGGGCCCTCAGCTCTCCTGAAGTAGTCTCACCGTACCCTGCAAAACTGTAGGAAATCTTCCCTTCTCCTGGATGTATTCTCTTTCGAAATGTTTTAAAATTTATATTGCCTCCCTATGATGTGCACGCAACGGTTTTTATTTGCGATCCAGGTGCCTGATTCCTGTGTGCCTCAGACTTGCAATCTCTCCATTGGATTAATGTACTGTTTTTCCATTCAAACCACCAATCTATTCAATCACAGACACATTTTTCCTGCTAAGCCCCATATACCAATATATCATTCACTTGACCCACTTCGAACTCTCTATAATATTATGAAATGGAGGTCAACATCCATCTGATAATTAAAACCAATGCACCCAGCGAAGATCTCCTTGCCTTATAATGTGGTAAGGAAGTGTGACACGTGATGTAACCCACCTGCTTTTTGACACCCAGTTTGTTATAAAGGAGTGGTTCAATGAAATGGAATCCTTTCACGCATTGTGTAATTAACAATTACTATTTGCCTGTCTAGGGGTGACACTGTGGCTCAGGATCGAGCACTGCTGCCTCACAACACTAAAGACCCAGGTTCGATTCCAACCTCTATGTGGAGTTATCACATACTACTCGTGTCTGCGTGGGCTTCAAACACGTGCTCCTGTTTCCTCTCACAATCCAAAGATGTGCAGGTTACTTGAATTGGGCATTCTAAATTGTCCATAGTGTTCACAGATGTGTAAGTTAGGTGCATTAGTCTGGGGTAAATATAGTTAATAGGGTAGAGAATGCATCTGAGTGGTATACTCTTTGCGGCGGGGGGGGGGGGAGGTCAGTGTGGTCCTTGTTCGTCTGAAGGACCTGTTTCCCTACTCTAGGTATTGTATAATTCTAACTTTAACAGTGAACAAACCACTAACAAATTGAGCAATCTCTCTGTAACTAATTACTTATTCTGGAATAAAACAAGATTTTCCTGATATGCAGTTTCACTAATGCAGATTCTACTCATAAATCCATTATTACTAAGAACAAAATTAAACTTAGTTTCTCAAAGTTCATCCAGAATAGACTGTCTTGAAATTTATGTATCTTATTCCCTCGTCTTTCTCTGTCTCAAATGTCTTTTTTAGTTGTTTTCTGGTTTCAAGAATATTTGCTAAGCGTGTTGTGCACCTTTATTGATGGTTAGAGCTTTTTAGGCAGAGCATGGAGATTTTTTTGTGAGACCCCAATATGTATTTTGCAGATGACACTTCCCTATCATCATTTTTTTCAGAGAGCAGTGGACTTTCCACCTCTGTCCAATTGCTTCTCTGTTATATATATCTCCTTGACACAAGAAATTCTTATTATATGATTGGTTTCATATTGTTAACGCTAAAATGGATCCTTAATCTCCAAGTGCCGTTTTAAGTTAATTGGCAGCATTTGACCTGTTGCCTGGATAAAAATGCTGTTAGGGCCTGATAACTGAACGGGTTTGATCCATTGTGTCAATTTGGGCACCTGCAAACTGCTTACCCACAGACATTTGTTCTTCTGTTTAATCACCGAAAAGCACTTTACCTTTTCAAAGGTCATCAGGGTCAGCCCAAAATTTTGCAAGTTCGCCGTTTTTACGTACCAATAGACTGATATGCACACTGATACCTCCACCTCTATAATAATAATCCAGTCAAAGAATACTGATTACAATTTTTAAAAAAATCTTACTTCAAAACCAGGCAGCTATCGATTCTTCACCATATTCCTGTCTTCTTTCCTTATTCTTGGGGATTCTGCTTCCCAGTTCTTTGGTTGATAAAGGTCCCTGTCAGGGAGCAGATCTTTCTGCTGCCAGGCTGGACTTGTTAGCGGCTTGCTGCTCTTTGCCGCTCTGGCCAACTGTTCAAAATGTTTGATATTTATACCCCAAAAGATTGGATTGTTTCATAGGTTTGACTAGAATTTGTTTCATAGAATTTGTCTCATAGCAACCCAGATACTGCGAGCTGTTTGACCAAATATTGCATTTTTAATTTTTCCAGTACTCTGGCCAGCCTTTCAACTCTCTTGAAGGTATGGTGCACTTAAAAATTCATAACACTGTCCACCGTATCTAACCCTCTGATTGTCTTTTCTAGATCAATTCAGACAGCTCTCAACCTTCTTCTCTCGAATGAAAACAGCGGCAACTCCCTCAGACTTTCCTGATAAGACCTTCCCTCCAAATCAGGCAACATTCTCGTAAACCTCTTTTGAACCCTTTACAAACGCTCCACGTCCTTCCTGCAATGTAGCAAGCAGAAATATACAGCACTCCAGGTGCGGCATGATCGCATGGCTCCAAAATTCTATCCCTCTTCCAAGTAAATCTAACATACTGTACGCCTTCTTAACAAGCCTATTAACCAGATTGGCAACTTTCTGTGACCTACGTACATTGACACCGAGCTCTCTCTGCTCATGGACACTGCCAAGAATCTTACCGTTGGCACAGTAGTCTTTATTCCTTTTGCTCCTTCCAAAATGAATCACCTAACACATTAAACTCAAATTGACACCTCTCAGCCCATCTCTGCAGCTTACCTATGTCCCTCTGTAAACTGCAACATCCTTCAGCACTATCCACACTTCACCAACCTTAGTATCAAAATTAAATTTACTTACACATCATTTTATGCCCTCATCGAGGTAATTTATAAAAATGACAAACAAAAGTAATCCCAACAAGATCCTCTGTAGGAACTACAGTTTTTAGTATAGTCTGTGAAAACAGAAAGCATTGCTTTTGTGCCTTTGCCATTTTTGAGTTTCTCATCGTTACCTTGTCAGTTTCATCACATAGTTTCACTCTGCGATTCTTTTTATGTACTACTGAAAGCTACTGGTTGCAGTATTTATGTTTCCGTTCATTTCCAGTCATAGCTTCTTTTAATATTGTGTGTTAACCGTTTTCTGATATTTTTGTTGGTTTTCATTAATTCACAGGAAGTGGGCATTGCTACGTAGGCCAGCATTTACTGCCCATCCTTGATTTCCCAGAGGGCAGTTTGGAGTTATCTACATTGTTGTGGGTCTGGAGTCAGATATCTCTCAGACCAGGTAAGGATGGCAGTTTCCTTCCCCATAGGACATTAGTGAAACAGGTGAGCTTCTCCTGACAAACTATTCATATTCACCATCAGTTTGTTAATCCCAAATTTGAATTCAGACTCCACCGTCTGCCATGGCAGGATCAAACCCAGCTCCCCATAACATTATCTGGATCTTTCGATGAAGAGTTCAACTATAATGCACGAGGCCACTGTCTTACACAATCCCGTGGAGTGTGACAAACTTGTGCAGTATGATTTGCCCTAGTTTTTTTTTCCTCATGCTGTCGATGACTTCCTTATCGAGACATGGATAATTTTTCTATGTCATGAAATTCCTCTTCTCTCAAAGATATACTTTAATTGAGAGGTATTTAGTATCCCCTTAAGTATTTGCCAAATTTCTTCATCTGTCCTGCCTTTGACTGATCCCCCCACCCCCCACCCCCCATCAACATCTTCCTTAGGCCACTGGATGTATCATTCCCCAACACTAAGGCTCTCGTATGTGACTCTGTTCTCACTCTTTCAATCTGAATTTGAAACTACAGTATGTTGTGATCCTTCTTTCCAAGACAATCCTTAACAGCAAGATCGTTTTTCATTCCTTCTTTATATCAAATCTAAAGTACCCTGCTCTCTGGGTGGTTCCATGCCATCTGTTCTCAGAAACATTCCTTCATATATTCTACGATGTGTACTTGGAGCCTACCCTTTGCCAAGTTGAGTAATTGATTAATTGATTCAATATACACGTTCATCCCACAGTTGTTAACTTGTCACGAGCCCTCATTATTTCTGAACTCAGAAATACTTTGGGGAGACGGTGGCTGAAAATTACTCTTCCCAAGAGGTTTCTTCAGTTGGTTTTTATTTGCACCTGGACTGATCTTCATTTTGTTCCCTCTTGCCAATATCATTTCTTAATATAGCCTTGATATCATCATTAACCAACACACCAATTCCACCTCCTTTACCTTCATGTCTATCCTTTCGGAATACCAAGTACCCATGGACAGTTCACTGTTCAGTCCTGATCTGCCTGTAACCATGTTTCAATCATCCTTACCAGGTCATACCCATTTATATCTGTATCTACTGCCAGTTCATCAATTTTATTCCAAATGCTTTGTGCTTTTAGGCCTAAGGATTTTAAATAACTTCTTTGGTTTGTTTTTCCACTTTAATGTTTTCTTGAGTATGAGCTTCCTGATCTCACACACCTCACTCCTTCACGTCCCCCATACTTTCCATCTTCATTTGTTAATCTCTGATAAACATCTCTGTCATTTATTCCAACCTCCAACTCACATTTTGGACTGACTTGATTCCTTCTCGCAGCATGGCCATGAGACTGGCCGTGCCTGATGTCCTACTCACCTCTACCTTCTACTCAGTTCCTTTCTGGCTGCTTTGTTTCCCAGCCTCCTGGTTTATTAGTTTAACTCCACCCAATTTGCACGAGAATACCTCCCCACCAGGATGTTGGTGCTTGTCCAGTTAAGATGCAATCTGTCCATTTCTTAAAGCCCCCACGTGTCCTGGAAGAGGGCCCAATGATCCAGAAATCTGAAACCATCGCCCCTGAGCTAGCTCTTTTACCATATGTTAATCGTTATCTAATCCTTACCCCTTTTACACGAGGCACTGGGTGTAATTCAGACATTACAGAGAATTGTGTTTTCTCTCTCTCTCTCTCCCTCTCTCTCTCTCATACACACACACACAAAAGAATACCTGTAACCTTATAAATAATCAGAATGATAAGTGGAATGAAGAAATTAGTTTAAAATAGGATGCGAGAAATTAGTGTAATGAAATTATTTTTTATTGTTCAGAACAGACGAAGATGTGAACTTATTGCAGTGATCAAAATTATGAAGAGAAAAACAGGGTAAAATAACAATACTCCTTTTCTGTTAGCTGGCATTACAGCATCATGATCATCAGCAGAAGACCTCGGAGTGAGATAAGGCAAAAGTAATTTATTGAGAGAGTTGTTAGGATTTGGAATGCCCTGCCTGGGAGATTTGCGCATGAAGATTCAAAAAGGAACTGGATATATATTTGAAAGTTCCGAAATTAAAGGGCAACAGTGATACAGGTGGCAAATGGGAAAATTTGGAAGACACTGCACAAGCTGATGCATACACAGTGGTCAAATAACCTCCTTGTGTACATTAAAGTTCTGTACTCTGTCATGTACAGATGCAAGTCAAAGCCAGTATCAGATTATTTCCAGTTGTAAATGTTGGCAAATATCTGATCAATTTGCTGCAGCATAACCATATAAAATGCAAATATTGCAAGGTCAGCTTGATGATGAAGTCTAATTAGTACTCAGCACACGAATATTTTAAATCATGTATCCCTACAAATAAAACAAACATTTCCTTTGCTTTGTCACAAAATTCTTTGAAAATGTCTGACGGTTCACTCACACAGATGTATGTTCATCGTTCTTTTTCACATTTCACATTAAATACCATTCATTCTAAAAATTGCAAGGTTTCAAATGATTGTCCACTTCAATTTAATAACACAAATCATTTATTCAGACTAATTTTCTCTGTTCATGTTGAATTATAGTCATTTTTCAATTGTTGGTAAAGAGCTGAACCTTGCACATTTAGTGAGAAATTAAACTGATTGATTATATATAAATGTGTAAGAAGGCTATTTCTATATGATAGATCAATCGTTTTCTCACTAGAAAAATACAATCATTCAGAAGCCAACGACTTTCCATATATTGAAGCAACGGTGTATTCTTTTGAATACTGACAATGAGTATGTAATTGTTGCGAGTTTTGAGAATATTTGTAGCTCAGGTTGAGGTTTTGGATGTAGGCTTGCTCGTTGAGCTGGGAGGTTCATTTCCAGATTTTTAACCATCTTTATCTTTAGTGGGCCTCAGACGAAGCAATGCTGAAAATTCCTGCTTTCTATTTATATGTTTGGGTTTCTTTGCATTGGTGATGTCATTTCCTGCTGTTATGTTATTTCCTGTGGTGAAGTCACGTCCTGTTTCTTTTCTCAGGCGTGGTAGTTCAGGTCTAACTCCATGAGTTTGTGGTTAGAGTTCTGGTTGGAATGCCATGCTCCTAGGAATTCTCGTGCGTGCCTCGATTTGGGTTGTCCGAGGATGGATGTATTATCCCAGTCGAAGTGGTGTCCTTCCTCGTCCGTATGTGAAGATACCAGTGAGAAAGGATGATGTCCTTTTGTGGTTAGTTGGTGTTCATGTATCCAAAAGTATGTAAATGTGATCAGCACTATAGTCAGATAACATGTTCTTTGTTCGATATTCTATAAAATATACATTCTTTATTTTTGTATCATAAAATGTTGGCAGGAAAGTATATTTTATTTACATAAATATAATATCAACCTAATTGTTTTCAGAGAATTGTTTGGTTGAATAATGATAATTCACATTTTTGTGAATCACAATTCACAAACATAGCAAATATCTGATTTTTTTCAGATCAGTTTGCAATCATAACCTACATTGGAAAAAGATTTTGAAAGATTTGAATTCAGTCACAGCTGCCTGTGATACTGGGTAAGACATTGTTCTGCTCTTAAATTAATGCAGAGAATTCCACCTGGGTCAGGGCAGTCATTCAATCATTAGTTCTCAACAAATTAGTTCGACTCCATCTTCGGTCTGAGCCTTACTCGGGAGCAGATGAATGTACATGGAGTGTCAGAATCACATCGCACAAGTTACTTATGGTGATGGCATCTGGCCTGCCCACCAGACTCCAACCATCTGCGACCTGGACCAAGCACTGGGCGAAGACGTTATGACATTGACAGTATTCTGCAGCACACTGTGTCTTGCAATGAAACCTCTGAAACCGTGTCCAACAAATTTCACCTTCACATTCATCAGTATCAAAATGAAATTGCATATATCTGTTGATGGAAAAAAATTAATACATGGGTCACCCAACAGAATTTATCTGAAGAAAACAGCAGTAAATTGCAAGTCCAGCATCACGTCAATAAATGAACTTGACGGATTCTGTCTGGTGTAGGTCGTCACACACATATTGTATTGGTCCTCACGTGACTGTAAGAATGCACACCATAAGTGGACAACTTGGCTTAACGCCCCTACAAAGCTTCCTGATCTCACACACATCATTCCCTCACACATTCAACAATTGATAAGAATCCTCAAGCTGGGTGAAACATGAAACACAGAACAGTACAGCACAATGCAGATCTTTCGGCCCTTGACATCCAGCCAACCTTTTTCTCCTACTCTAAGATCAGATTAACTTACATACCCTTCATTATGCTATCATTCATTTACCAATCCAATAGTCGCTTAATATATTCCCAATGCAGCTGACTCTACTACAGTTGCCAGCAGTACATTCCACCCATTTAACATTCTCTGTGTAAGGAACCTACCTCTGACATCTCCACTAAGCCTTCCTCCAATTACATTAAAGTTTTTCGCCTTCGTGATAGATATTTCCACTATGGGAAAAAAAGTCTCTGGCAATCCACTCTATCTTTGACTCTCATCATTTTGTACACATCTATCAAGTCATCTCTCATCCTTCTTTGCTCCAATGAGAAAAGCCCTGAACTCTTCTTTGTTAGCATGCTGATAAATCTCCTCAGCACCCTCATTAAAGTTTCCACATCCTTCCTACAATGAGGTGACCAGAACTGATCACAATATTCTGAGTGTGATCTCACCAGGTTTCAAAGAGCTGCAGCATAACCTCGAACAAGATCACCCTGTTCCTCCACAATGCAAGAATCCTGCCTTTTTTTCTGCATTCAAATTCGACCTTCCAAAATGAATTGCTTCACACATTTCCAGATTGAACTCCATCTGTCACTTATCAGCCCCGTTTTGCATCCTGTCAATGTCCCATTTCAAACGACAACAGCCCTCCATACAATCCACAACTTCAACAATATTTGTTATATAGACAGACTTACTAACCTACACTTCCACTTCCTCATCTAAGTTAGTTATAAAAATCACAAACAGCAGAGGTCCCAGAACTGATCCCAACCAAACACCACTGATCACTGAGTTCCAGACTGAATACTTCCCATTTACCACCACATTGTGTCTTCTATGTGCCAGCCAGTTCTGTATCCAGACAGACAGGTTGCCTTGCATCCCATCCCTCCTTCCTTTCTGACGATACCTACCTTGGGGAATATCATCAAACGCCTTGTTAAAATCCATGCATTCCACATCCATTGCTCCTCCTTCTTCATTGTGTTTGATCCCATCCTCAAAAATTTTAATAAGTTTTATGAGGCATGACCTGCCCCTTACAAAGCCATGCTGACTATTTCTAATCAATCTATGGTTTTCCAAGTAATCATAAATTCTGTCTCTCAAAAACCCCTCCAATACTTTGCGCAATACTGATGTAAGACTGACTGTCTGTAATTCTCAGGATAATCCCTAGTACCTTCCTTGAACAAGGAGTAACATTTACCACCCTCCAATCATCTCGCACTACTCCAGTCGACAGTGAGGATGTAAAGATAATCGCCAAGGGCGCAGGAATCTCTTCCCTGTCTTCCTGTAGTAACTTCGGGTTTTGTCCGGTTGGCCCAAGGGATTTATCAATTCTTGAGTTTGTACTTGAATTTAATCAGTACTTCACCTCAAAATGTCTACTCCCTGTCCAAACAAATGATTGACTGCTTTCCATTTCAGGACTATATACAGTGCTGCTTTCTGGAACACGTATGATGCCCAATATCCTGTCAATCGTGAAATGGAAAGCATGGGAAGGTACCAATTCCTTCCTGATGAAGGGCTGATGCCCAAAGCTTTGACTCTCATGTTCCTCAGATGCTGTCCCACTGGTTGTGCTTTGCCAGCGTCACACGTTTCGATTCTGATCCCCAGGACCTTCAGTTCTCACTTTCTCCATTACTTAGAGCTGTCCACTCTGCACACTGAACAGCGAATTAATCAGCAGAAACTCATTGCATGTGGAGCTGCCTGTTTATTTCTGGAAAGTTGCATTTGATGAATACGTTCATTAAAAGAGAAATTACAATTCAACAAATATTCATTCATTCCCAGAGTAACTGTTTTGTTCATGAATTGGGCAGCTTGAGAACAAACAATGAATGACCGAAGAACTATACGTCATAGCGTATTCCAGGTGTTATATCCAGGCTGGATGTCATTTACCTCAATGCTGGGAATATTATCTGACAGAGAGATATGATAACGTAACAAGGTGAAATGGGTAAATGTGACATTTTTACCATCACAGAGATGTGTTTGAGGGAAGTCAGGGCTGACAATACAATATCCAGTGGTACAAGAACTATAGGCACGACAGGAGAGGTGGTAAAAGAGGAAGTCTTTCACATTATTAATTTTGGAGTCAGTTGCTGCAGTAAGAAGGATCTTCTAATGAGGCTTGGTGGTTAGAGCTCAGGATCAAAACCATGACAGGCACACCGCTGGGGATATATTGTAGACTCCCAGATAAAAGAAAGTACAGGAGCTTATATAAAACCAATTTCCTGAGGTGTGTTAATATAACAATAGGATCATTATATTCAGGCATTTCAATTCCAAACATTCATTCAGGCAGTGATAACATTTTTAGAGGGGACAGATGCCTCGAAAATTATTCCACAGAGCTCCTTATATGAACGTGTAGCAGTTACAACAATGGGCGGAGCTGTGCTGGGCCTCACTGTGGGGAAAGAAGCCAATAAGTTGTTGCAGGCAAGATTGGGAGAGCATGAAAGGACGAGTGGCTGTGACTCATATGTTTTGAGTTTGCGAAGGAAAAGACCCAAAAATGTTTGAAAAATAAAAGCTTTTTGGATTTGGAGACTGACTTTAGGAAAAAATATAACATGATTTGGCCAAAGTGCAGTTGCTTCTGGCTGAAACTGTAGCAGAACAGCGTGGGGCGGGGGGTTGAGGGATCACTTGATCAAAATGGAATTGATGACATTGTCGGCCCAGCATGAATTAGGAAAACAAACCAAGAGAACCTCAGATGTCGACACAAATTTCGAACAGAATTAAAAAGGATAGTGAAGCCTATAGCTGTTACAAAGTGAGCAGGTCAATGGAGGTCCCAAAATAATATAGAACGTGAAGGGCTAAACATAAAAACTCAGTAGAAGAGCAGAAGTGGAGGCGGGGAATTAAACCTTCGAGAGTAAGATTAGTAAGAATTCAAAGACATTCTTTCGGTTTATTAAGGGGAATAAACATAACGCGGGAGAGAAGTGGGAGTATTGTGGACCAAGGGGGTGCACGGAGCCAGAGAATATGTTAAACAGGGACTTTCTTTCGGTCTTCAGTTTGAGGAAGGAGTTCCTGCATTCAGGGAGCGAGACCGTGTGATCCTTGAGTGAATTGATACAGAAGCTGACGAAGAATTGGAAGTTTATGCGGGATATAGAGTGGGAAAATCCACAGATCAGGAAGAGCTGTATTTTAGGCTGACGTGGAAGTCGAGTGAGGAGATTACAGTCTCTAATCCTTTCATTTTTGTTTTGCCACTGGCCACAGAGAAGATGTGATAGGACAGGATAATATCTAATATTGGTACAACTTTCAAACAGAGTGCTAGAAATACCGCATGGGGTTAAAGACCAACATGTGTCACATCAGTGAGAGGGAAAAATTGTAGAAGATTCTGTGCGCTGTTGAGGCTGGCTCATTAAATATTAACAGGGTTGAGGCAGACTGATTTTTATTCAAGGTTTATGGGGAAAATGTAGAGAAGTGGAATGGGTTATTATCAAAATAGATCTCATCAAATTGAGTGGAAAAGCAGACTCAGTGAGCGGACAGAAATACTGTTGTCCCTATGTCGAATTGTATCATTTTTACAATAGCCTTGTATTCACTGGAACGTCAACCTCTCTCGCTATGGAGTGAGACACAGTTTGGAATGCAGTCGACGGATTCCAGGAATTCATAAGTGCAGTACAATTGGACAGAAAGGACCAAGGGATTGTGACAATGCGGATTGGCTGTCGGTATGAAGATTAGCATCAGCACAGTCAGCACTACCAAGAGGAAGACCTCAGTCAGACACCCTCCAAGACCAAGCAGTGACTTTGGCTGGAGAGCAGGTAGTTAGTGGTAAGGTGTCAAGGAGTGCTTAAAGCTCAAGTGCTACATCATTGCAGTGTCTCCATCTTTCCCTAACCAAAAGTAAGTGCGAAGGGGTTGAGACACACTTCTGGTACCAAGAGTCAGTAGTAATGTTTAGCTCAAGATGTTTTGCAAAACAACAGCTCAGCAAAACCTACAGAGAAGCTCAAGTAAAGCTTTAGTGTTGCAGCAGTGGTAATAGCAGTTAGGATAATTGCACGTTCCTCCTACAGGATGTGGGATCTCAGGTAAATTTCCACTATTCCCTGAAGGCTACACGTGTGGAAAGTGAACCCAGCTTCAACTCCTGGGAGACCGTGTTCGGGATCTGGAGCTGAATGTATTTAGGATCATCCGAGATACTGAGAACTTCATAGATAAGAGCTTTCTTGTTGTGGTCACACCCAAAACCCACACAATTATGTTTCTGCAATGACTATAATATCCCAGTTCCACGGAAAGATTCATGCCATGACTTCATCAGGTTTACCTGTCAGTCCTGTTGAATTTAAATAAAGGCATTTTAATCCAACAGGCAGTCCTTGCTTCCTGTTGTGTTCAAGAAAGAGAGGAGGTGGGCGACGACCTGGAATGGCGAACGGAGTAGGCAGAGAGTGCAGGAATCTCCTGTGGCCATTCCTGTCGAAAGCAAGCACACCGTTTTGTATACTGTTCAGGGGAATGACGGTTCATGGAAAAGCAGCAGTAGCCAGGTTGGTGGCATTACCATTGACTCTGGGGCACAGTAGGAAAGGGTAACGGTAAACAGGACCTTAGAGATAGGAGAGTCGATTGATAGAGGGACAGATCGGAGATTCCGTGGCCTCAAACGGGAATCCAGGATGGTGTGTTACCTCCCAGGTGCCAGGATGTCTCCGAGTAGCTGCAGAACATTCTCAAGGGGGAGGGGGAGCAGCCAGAAGTCATTGTGCACATTGGCACAAATGACACAGGTAGACATAGGAATGAGGTCCTACAGAGTGATTACTGAGAGCTAGGAGAAAATTTAAAAACTAGGACCTTGAAGGTGGTAATCTGCTGATTACTTCCAGTGGGATGAGCTAATGATAGTAAGAACAGGAGGATATGGCAGATAATTAAGTAACTAAAGAATTGGTGTGGGGGTGGGGCCAGAGAGATTCACATGTTTAGCTCATTGGGGTCTTTTCTGTGACAGGGTTGACCTGATCAGGAGATGCAGGTGGCACATGCAATGGGGAGGAGACCAATATCTTGTTGGTGAATTTTGCTAGTGCTACAAGGGAGGGTTTAAACTATATTGGCGAGCTGGGTAATTTCATAATCAGGGAGTCAAGTGCGAGGCTGCGAGGAGATACAGTAATCAGAAACAGTAAAGTGAAGAGACAAGTTAGGCTGGAAAACGACAGGGAGCAAGGATTGCTTGTTGGATTAAACTGCATTTATTTTGATGCTAGAGTGCTGGCAGGTAAAACCAATAAATTAATGGCGATGAAAGGAAGGTGTGATTGGGATAATACAGCCTTTATAGAAACATAGCTAAGCGAGGGACAAGACTGTCTGTTTAACGTTCCAGGGTACAGGTGCTTTAGGCGGGACAGGGATGCTGGAAGGAGGGGAGGAGGAGTTGAATTTCTGATTAAGGGGATTATCACAGCAGTAATCAGAGATAAAGTAACTGACCAATCACCAGTGAGGCTTTGTGGATGGAGCTGAGAAGGAGGAAGTGGATGATGACGTCAATGGGTTGTACTATAGGCCTTCAAATAGCCAACGTGAATTAGAGTAACAAATATGCATGGAGAAGGGAGACATGCAGGAGCAATGTGGTTGTCATAACAGTGGATTTTAATTTTTGTAGCAGACTGAGACTGCCGGAGCATTAAGGAATTTGATGGAGTGGAATCCGATAAGTGTGTTCAGGAAAGTTTCCTCAAGCAGTATGTAGAGAGTCCTACTTGGGAAGGGTCAAAACTCGAACAACTCTTGAGAAACAGAGCAGGACAGGTGACTGAGGTGACAGTAGGAGAGCACTTTGGGACCAGTGACCATCGTTCTATTAATTTTCAAATAGCTATGGAGAGGGACAAAACTATGGAGAGGCTCAAGTTCGAAATTGGGGCAAGGTGAATGTTGATAGGATTAGACAGAAGCTTGCAGGGGTCAACTGGAGTAGTATGTTTGCAGGTGAATGGTCCCCTGGCGAGTGGGAGGCCTTTAAACGTGAGATAGCTATAGTTCAATGGTTTTTATGTTCCTGTGACACAGAAGGGCAAGGTTGGCAGGAATGGGGAACATAGCATGACAAGAGATATTTAGGCTATGACTGAAAAAAGGGGAATGCGTGGCTCAGGTACAGGCAACTGGAATCAAGGGAATCCCTGGCAGCATATAAGGGATATAGGAGTCTACCTCTGATGGAAATCAAGAAGGGGACAAAGGTGCGAAAGAACCTTGGCTGAGAAAATTAGGATGAATCCAAAGACGTACTTTAAGAGTATGAAAGGAAAGCAATAATTAGTGAGAGAATAGGACCCCTCAAATACCAAACTGGACATATATGTGTAGAACCATAAGAGATGGACGAGGTCCTCAACAACTATTTCTTCAATGTAGGTACCGTGGAGAAAGACATAAATACTTAGGAACTTGAGGAAGTTAGTGATAATATCTTAGGGGCAATCCATATTACAGTAGAGGAGGTATTGGGCCCACAAGGATGTTTGACGGTGGATTAATCTCGCGGTCCTTAACAAGTATATCCATGAACACTGCAAGGAGCTAGAGAAGAACTTGCGGGGACCCTGGTTAAAACTTTTTATCACCATTAACCAAATTTGAGATTCTGGAAGACTTGAGGTTAACAAATGCTGTGCCTTTATTCAAAAAGATGTGTAAAAGAAATGTCTGGGAACTATAGACCAGTATGTTTAACATCATTGGTAGGTACATTACTGGAGAAGATACCAATGAATAAGATGTATATGCATTTGGAAAGGCAGGGTCTGATTAGGAATAGTACGCATGGCTTTGTGCCCGGAAGTTCATGCATAAAACCGTTTAAACGTAATTGATGATGTGACCCGGAATGTTCACTTTGGCTGGGTATTACACGTCGAAGCCAGTTGGAAGCTGGAAGAAGGGTGTATCAGAGGAATGGAAGGGAGATGGATGGGCTAGGAAGCGAGTGGGAGGGATTGGGAAGGGAGTCAGCAGATTGGAAGGGAAGTTATTTGAAATTGGAGAACTCAGTGTTCTCGAGACACTCGAGACACTGACACATCAAAAAGAAGTAACCATTCAGCCCCTCCAAACGGTGATACTGAAACAGGAGGATGTCTTTGATGCTGCAACATGACAAACTAATGAAACAGAGACTGCACAGGCCTACTGCTCCATGTTGTTCCTCCTGGCTCCATTGCTAATGCTACACACGTGTTATGTTAACATCGTTTGCTGACCGTGAGGAGGGAAAGTGAATGATTTGTTACAAGTTCCAAAGAGGCCTCTTCCATCACCGTGATGTTATGGACGAGTCTAGATCACTCCAAACATTCTTAAGCAAACAGCCCAGAGCATACCTTTGCAATTTGTTTCAATAAGTGTACAATGAAAATTACGTGGTGTAGTTTAGCTATGTTGACTACTGGATTTTAAAACAGACAAAAGCTTTATTCACAAAAGTACACAATCAAACACAAAGAACAGAATAAAGTACCTCTACAGAACTCCACCGATCCAGCTAGACGTAATTATTCTGTTCCGAATGCACATAACAGTTCGAATACGCAAACTCGCTTTGAAAACCAGTATAAATTGGAACACAAGCTTACAGGTTGAAGTTGAAGGGCAGAAAAAAGAGAGATTTTCCACAAAGCTCTCTGTTGAACATTCCAGTTCAAGACTCAACTGAAAGCTGCTCAGCTCAGCTCAGCTCAGCTAGTTCAGCTAAATGAGCTCAATACTCCCCTTTCATTATACAGGTCAACTTCTAAAGCACAACCGCTTTGGCCTGAAGTCTCAACTGTTTACAGATAAACAAAAGGCCACTGAAAATCCATTTAGTCTCTTTACCAAGCCAGACTGACCAGAATCAGGCCCCTTTTTGTTGTCCCTCTGAAAAAATCAAGGACAGAGTCCACCTGAGCCAAGAAAAAGCTTCTTGACAAAAAAGGGACTAGCTTTGTGTCGGCTCCCCCCTTAAAAATTAATACCAAAAGATGGCTGCATTTTTAACCATTCAAACCCAGTTGGTAGTCAAAAAAGGCTATAGCAACTGTAAACATGCAAACATGCACAACCCCATGCAAATTCAGGCCGTGGTACACCTACAACCATACGCCTCCATATCTCATTCAAACACATTTTCAGAACATGCCACATGCACACTTGTCATAATGAATGGCTGCAATAACAAGCTCCATCGAAAGAGTCTGGCATTTTTGTCCTTATTTTTTTCAGCAAATATGAATGGGTTGTTATCAGCGTATACAATTCTCTCAGATGCATCGCTGGTGATATAAACACTGAAATGTTGTCAAGCCAACACCAAGCTTAAATTCTCTTTATCCACTGTTGAATATTTCTGTTGATGAAGTTCAACTTCTTGGAAAAATATCTGACGGATCTTTTGCTTCCCTCGTCATCTCCCTGCAGGAGAACCGCACCGACCCCCACATCACTGGCATCGATAGCACCTTGAAAGGCTTCATGTAATCCAGTGGGGCTCATACTGTGGGCAGTGGTTAACAAAGTTTTTAGGCTGGGAAATGCCTTTTGACAGTTTGCTATCCACTGAGAGTTCTTGCCCTTTTTTAATAATTTGGTGAGTGGAGCAGCCACACTGCTAAAGTTTGGCACAAACATTCAGTAAAAACCAGTCAATCCCAGCAACCGAAATACTACTTTTTGTCAATGGTGTGGGAATTTTCCCACTCCTTACGTTTTTGTATCTCATGGGGCTATTGGTCCATTTCTAAGAACATGGCCTCGGAACGTGACTTGGGCTTTCGTAAATTCACTTTTAGCTAGGTTTGTAACAGTGTTGACTTTGTCATAGTCCCCACATGATTGTGGGGTACCATCTGGCTTTGGCATCATGACTATAGGTGAGTTCCAGTCACTGTAACTCACTTCGATTATGCCACCTTGGAGCATTCACTCTATCTCTTTCTGAACCTGTGCCAGCTTTGGAGGGTTATGCCTATAAGGATGTTGCTTAATCAGAACAGCATCGCCCATATCTACATCATGCACAATTATGCTAGTACTTCCCAGTTTACTTCTGTATATATCCCAAAGTGCTAAAAATAAATCTTTTAGGTCATTTCGACTTTCTTGTGGAAGGTAACTCAATAATATATCCTAATTTTTGAAAACTTTCTCATTGTTCAATTTGATTTGAGGAATGTCCCATTCAGAATCCTCTGAATGTGGTTCTTCCTTCTGAGTTATAATCATGAACACCTTCTCCTCTTGTTTTCTTTCACTATCAAACTATCTTTCGCGCACATTCACATGACACACTTTGTGAGATTTCTTCCTGTCTGGAGTCATTAGCAAATAGTTCATCGCACTAAATTTCTTAACAATTTGATAAGGTACACGAAACCTTGTTTTTAAAGGCTCACCTGTTACTGGAAAGAACACCAATGCCTTATTCCCACTTGCAAAATTGTAATTTTGTGATTTCTTATCCACTTTCTGTTTCATTGTATGCTATGATAGTTTTAAGTTCTGTCAAGCCAACTCTCCAGCTCTATTTAATCTTTCTCTAAAATTTGACACATACTCCAAATGGGTGGCCTCTGAATTCTGACTTATTAAATTATTCTTCATCAATTTTAATGGTCCTCCTAGTTCTTGTCCAAAAATTAATTCAAATGGACTGAATTTGGTCGATTGATTCGGTGCATCTCTGATCTTAAAGTTCAAAAGGAATTTGCTTGTCACATACATCTGGATAATCCTGACCATAAACGCTCAGCATGGTCTTCAGTTTTTGATGTCATCTCTCTCGTGCTCTCTGTGACTCAGGGTAGTGAGCAGTAGATTTGAATTGTTTTATTCCCAAGTTATCCATCGCCTCCTTGAATAGTTTGAATGTGAAGTTTGATCGTTGATCTGACTGTATCTTTATTGGTAGTCCGTATCGAGGAAAAATATTGTTTTTTTTTCTCCAACCTTTTTCGCTGTGATGTTGCATAATGAGATTGCCTCTGGATATCTCGTCGACACATTCATTATTGTTAATAAATACTTATTCCCACCTTTTGTTTGTGGTAGGGGACCTACGCAGTCAATCAAGACTATTGAGAAAGGATCGTCAAATGCTGGAATAGGTATTAAAGTTGCAAGTTTTATTACTGTCTGCGTGAAATGTTTGACACGTCTGGTATAATTCAGCTACATCTTTGTATAGTCCAGCCCTGTGAACAAATCCTTTTATTTTAGCTGGTGTTGTCCTCACCCCAAAATGACCTCCAACTTGGAGCTCAAGTCCCATTCGCTGCACCTCCTTTCTGTACCCAACTGGCAAAGCAATTTTATGAATTTCTGCCATGTCTGATCTGATTGAAATAGTGGTGGTCTCTATTTCTTCATTAAGACATAATTTGTTCAGTAATAACAGACAGAAATGCTTTCTTTCTTGCTTGCTGAATGCCTTTTGAAATAACTGTTTTAATTCCTCCTCTTTCTGCTGCAAGTCAATCAACTTAGCAGAGCTAAAAATACTTGCATGTTCTCCTACTTGCTCCTTCTCTGCTCTACTTATCTGATCAAAATAAGATTCGGATAACTATACATCAGCTTTCTTTTGATACCTCCTGCATCAACCTGAACATTGTGATCTGTGATCACACAGTCAGGGAATATTCCTGGATAAACATTCTCCACGTCTTCCATTACCTGCATCTCCACTGGATTCTCAACTAGAGTAGGCAGCACGCCTACCAGCGAATCAGCTATATCATTTGCAAGGATAAATTTTATTCCTGGAGCTGAGAGTTTGGGGTCCAGTATTCCTATCACACATTAGCGACTCTTCTCCCTTTACATAACTGAGCACTTTTTGTCTCACGATGAATTCTTGCTACCAGCACATTTTCTGGCAATAGTCTCTCAGACGTGCATATCTTCTCATCCCTCAGTGTTTCAGACTGAGAAGATTCTGTCTCCTTCAATATTGGAACGGCCTTACCTATTACTCCTGGCCTATCTGAATAAACTTAACCCTTGTATGTATATTTTAAGCATATTTGGCACATATTCCTTGATCAACGTCTGATCATCTTGTACACTCTGAGGCAGTTGTCTAACTTCCCTTATGTTTTTCGTGACTGGACCAACAAATTTTCCAGGGTTGTCTGGTTTTCCTACATCTAGTTTTCCGAGCCCACCAACACTGTCATTTTGTGTGGCCCATTTTATTACAATGAAAATACCGGGGGCATTTCGCAAGAAAGATAGTGAATGCATTCCCATCTGTTACTACTTAACAAATGATGTCTTAATGAGGAAATGGTAGCCATCACTTCTTTGCCCCTCTCAAGGGTTTCTTTATTAATCTGTGGTAAATTATCCTTATTGTCTTCACCTTTTCCTTTCCACGTGAGGATACCTTCTTGCTCCAACTTCTATCCCCCATGGACTGAAATAGATTCTGGAAGCCAAACTGAGTTTATGGACCAACTGATAATCATCAGCCATTTTAGCTGATAACTTTGCTGTTTTAACTCTCTTTTTATACACATGAGGTCGCACTGCTTCAAGCAGTGATTATTTGAATTTCTCCAAATTACTTATCTCTCGAAGTGCAACATAGGATTGCTTGCTTTTTCAAGCTTCTATTCATCTATCAAAATTACTCTGTTTGATCTTTTCAAACTCAATGTAGTTTTGACCAGGATCCCTCATTAAATTCCAGAAACCAGATCCGTCCTCTGATAGGGATGTGAACGCCTCACTAGCCTTACCTAAAAGTTTCGTTTGGATGAACAAAGCCCACATTGACTCTGGCCATTGCATTTGTCAAACCACTTTTTCAAGTGAGTTGAAAAAGCCTTCCATATCCTTCCCATCAAACTTAGGCAATGCTTGACTGAGAATAGGCTTCTGACTACCAGGGGTTTGCTCATCCTCACTCATTTCCTTACAAACCCTACCCTCAACCTTTATCTCCAGTTCCTTTACGCTGACTTTCCTTTTTAAAGTGTCAGTTTTTGCTGTTCAAAAGCTCTCTCTTTCTTTCTCCTCTGCTGCTTTCTCTTTTTCCATCTCTTCTGCTGCTGTTTTCCTTCTCTTCTGTTTTTAAACGTAACTCTAACTGTTTCATTTCTGCTGCCCTTTCCTTATATCTCGCCGCTAACTCAAGCTGCCTATTTTGCAATTGAATTCTTGCCAGCTGTGTAGATTCTGATGGTTTCTCCAGCAAGTTTAATTGACGAGCTACTGCTGTAAGTATCTCTCCTTCCCTCACAGAAGCAGGCAGGTCCAATTCCAGCTTCACTGCTAATTCCTGCAGCTTGGTCTTATACACTTTTTTCAAACCTTCAAAAGTCATTGCATCCACATCCAGAAAACGTTTGGCGACTGGAATAGCTATTGCTATCCAAAGCTTCATCTACCCAACAAACCCAACACCCGAAATAAAGACACGATCACCTCACACTCGCTGTGTGAACTCCCGCAAAGAGCCCCTGTCCGTTATGGACTGGGCTAGACCACTCAAAGCATTCTTAAGTAGGCCGCCCAGAGCATAACATTGCAACTTGTTTCGGTAAGTGCACAATGTAAATTACCCCGACGAAGTTAGCGAGGTTGTCTACTAGGTTCTAAAACAGAGAAAACTGGATTCAAAAAGACAAAAAATTACACAATGAAATACAAAGAACAGAATAAAGAAACCCTACTGAATTTAACCTATGCAGATAGACTTAATAATGCTGTTCCAAATATACACAACAGTCACAATAGGCAAACTCCATTTAAAGACCAGTATAAATGGAGCACATGCTTTCAGGTTAAAGTTGAAGCGCAGAAGCCTCATCTGTTTACATATAAGCAAAAGGCCTCTGGAAATCCTTTTCATCTCTGTACCAAAGGAGACTGATTGGAGTCAGGCCCCGTTTTATTGTCCCTCTGATAAACATCAAAGACAGGGTCTCCATGAGCCAAGGAACAGCTTTTAAATCAAAAAAAGAACTAGCTTTGTGGCAGAAAAAAATAGGCTAGTGTTCTGTACGGGGGTCAGTAGCTGGTGGGAATGGCGAAATCTATCAGAATTCGACTGCTGACAGATTTGTGAAAAACATAACGTTCAGTGCAGGCTTACACACCAACTGCACATTGAGATGATGAGAGTTCATTCAGGACCTGGACCTCCCGCTCAACCAATATGGTGGGGTGGGGTGGGGGGGCGCAGTGTCCAGAGAGCTATGTACATTATCATGGTGTCATAGAGTCTTATAGCACGGAGACAGACCTTTAGCCCAAACTGGTTCATGCTGACCAAAGTATCCATCTATGCTCAGCCCATTTCCCTGCACTTGGCCCATATCGTTGTCAATGTTGCCTATCTATATATTTATCCAAATGTGAAGACGTGTATTGCAGAAAACACACTATATTTCACTCTATCAACGTTTTGTTTTGGAAATAATGAGTGTTAGTCCATAACGCTCAAGTTTTAATGCAATCAGTTTTAATTATTTTTGTAGCATTACAGATTGAACACTAATTTCCTTCACACTCTTCTCACTGTACTATCACTGCAGGGATTAGTCTGGTGAAACTCCTTTACTCTGTCTCTATGTCGCAAGGAAATCATTCATTATCATGGAGAGAAAATCTGTTCACAGTGTCCCACGTACTTTCTCAAGAATACTCTACAAATGCAAAAAGATGGCTTCACTCTTACACTTTAATAATTTTGCAATGAACTTACTGTCAGTGACTCATGACCAAGGACATCCATTCAGCTCATTTTCAACAGGAGCACTTCCAATTATCTCGCCCTCTCATAAATACAATATGCAAAATAATGATATGTTTATCAAATTATTTCTTTGCCTTATGAAGCAAAACCACTCAAACAGCATCATCACTATTGACATTGGAGATGGTTGTAGATGCTGAGGAGGCAATGGCCGAGCTGTATGATCTCTGGAATATTAATTCAGGGACCCAGGTAATGACGCAGACCCCGGATTAGAATTCCACCGCGACAAATGTTGGAACTTGAATTCAATAAAATATCAGGAATTAAGAATCAAATAAAACAATGGAACCATTGTCGATTGTCCTACCTGGCACCCCCATGCCCTTCAGGGAATGAAATCCAACATCTTCACCTGATCGAGCTTACATGTGACACCAGACCCACAGCAATGTGGTTAACTCTCAGTTGCAGTTTGAAATGGCCAAGCCAGCCATTCAGTTATATCAGTCACTATAAAGTCTCAAAGAAATGAAACCGGACAGAACTAAGCACTGACTACTTATTGCCCTCATACTGCACTGGTCAGCAAGGAAGCTCACAAATATCTTCTCAAGGACAATGGTGAAAGGGAATTAAATATTGGCCCAGCATCCTATTAATGAATAAAAGAATATGTTTACACTCAGGGAAGAGAGACAAAGCGACATATCTCACTTTAAGCGGTAACTCTGATGTATACCTTACATGGTCACAGTTTTCAGTAATATGGTAACAGGAGAAAAATAAATAAGGTTAATCTCGTTTGTTTTCCATCCCAGCTAATCATCAAAAATCCGTTTGTTTGCTTCTTTCCCTCTGTCGTTCCCTTTCTCTAAATATTCTACTTAGTCTTTCTCCCCTTTACGACAGACGTCCCTGTCACCAATATCAATCCCACTATTTCCCAACGGCGCACACTTCTGATGTCTGGTCATGGGACTCAAAATGCCAATTCTTTTTTTCTCTCGATCTGAGTCTGCCAAATCTCAGTTTCTCTGGCACTTTCTCGTTCTTTTTGATTCTGATCTCTTGCATCATTCTTTGAGTTATTTCACCTTTACTGTTCTTATTACATGGGATGTCTGCATCGCTGACAGGTGCAGTATTTGTTGACCCTTTACTGTGAGCTTAATCCTGAAGGTAGTACAGAGCCAAGCACATAACTGTGGGTCTGATGTCTGTCTTAATACTAGATTTCTGTTCCAAACGACATCAGTGAAATAGATAAAATTATAGACTAAATGCTGGTGATGTTATGGTCATAATTATTGAAAAATAATTTTATGTCCAATTCTTGAAATTTGAATTTACGTTCTGAAATAATTTGTGGTAGGATGTGAACAGTGCCTTTATCATGTGCCTCTGAGTTACATTTCTTGCAACAGTATTACACTGACACAGCGTCCCTATCATGAGGTTACTTTAGAGACCAGAACAAAGTAGTGATCGATATATTTGCAACTGAAATCATGAGGAGACCTGTAACCATAAAGGCATGAATAATGGTTTATTAAGCGTCAGCACTGATGCCAAGATGGTGACTGGGAATATTATCGAGCTGATCGTGGATAGGTTTGATGATGGACAGAATACCGAGACATAAATGAATTCCGGGTAAAAATGTTCTTCAGGATTGTGAACAAACTTGTTCTCAGGTGTTTGTGAGGGCGCGAGTGTGGACGGTTCTGAAATTTGTGGATAATGAATGGAATTTGCATTTTAAACTGAAGACGACATTTGCAGTCTTTGCCAAATACCATTGTCGATTGTAACAGAAATAGCAAGGAAGTTCGCCATGGTTTATGGGATTAGTAAATGGATAGAGATGTAGGTACTTACCAGGAACACCAACAATAGCGAGCATGGGATAGTAACCTGTCTGAATAATCAACAGTACACCGTATATCCAATCTGATAAAGTCGACTGATACCAGGAAAGATAGAAAAGACCGGAGGACAAACTCCTGTCCATTGTTTCAGCATTCCAGTCTAATATTCGTAGATTCTGATCCATTAATGGAACATTCCAGACTATTCTCAGATGTCGACCTCTCCTCTTCCTATCTCTGCAGCTGCTGATCACTGTTAGCGGCGGATTTGATGCACCTGCTGATACAATGGCATAAAGCATTGCAAGAAACCCCTTACTAATAGGAGAGGGAAACCGTCCAGTGACATCATTAAGATCCATGGAGACTGGCATCAATCATAGTCACTGAACAAACAGGCGTTGTTCATTTGCAATAGTGTAACCGCCTGTACCTCCACCACCACCCCTCTCAAAAACCACAATCCAGATGTTGTTACCGTGCTGGTCGCTCCTCGACGAGAACAGGCACTAGCCAATATATTTACAGTGGCTACATTGACACTCCATTATACAGGAAATATGGATTTGACTGGGCATTCCTTTCATTGACCTAATGAGGCAATTTTGTATCTTCAGCACACAATCCGCTTCAGCACCTTTTTAAATATAAACTCACAAACACCTTAACACACTTTATTGGCTTCAAAGCAGAAAGACTTGCATTGTTTGTATTCAGTCCAAAGCCACATGTGTCATATGTTGTCACTAAGCCAGTCCTTCTACAAAGATATATAATCCTTGAATTTTCTTCTTCAGTGTGGTTCCAAATGACCCATGATTCCAATATGTCTGAGATTTGAAAGGTTCATTTGGGGTCCTTTTGTTTATACCTAACTGGTTAATGCCTCAGACAGAACGCATTCAAGTCTTTGTATAATCAAGCGGACGTGGCCGGCTCTCTAGCTGGGCAGATCGATTCCGTTTGGGGGTTATCTGAGTTCGGGTCACTGTTGAAATTGGACGCTCTCCCCCTCCTTCTCTTCCGACCTCATCACCTGTAAGCTTTTTGTATCAGATTTACTTTTTGTGATAAAGAATTTTATTTTGCAATTCTTGCAAATATTTTGGAAAAACATCCTAAAGTCAGGATAGCCTCTTGGTTGGATAAAGCAATTTCGCTTAGTATTCTACTTTCAGTTTCATGTGCTTCATGCCGTAATTTGGTAAATAAAGTCTGTGTGTTTAAAACTCTGCAGTCTGACCAGCTAATTCACTCCGAGAATATCAACTATACACAAAGTTACGTTTGGACTACCTGCTTAAAAATGATTTGAAGGGTCGGGCCTGGTCCATAACAAATTGGGGAGGGGCGGTGGGGGGGGGGGGGGGGGGCTTTGCCGAATTTAGACAGCGAGTGGTAGGTTTTACAGTCTCGTTTCTTGTGTGTTGATTTTGTGAGTAAACAGAGCTTCAGAAAATAGTAGCTCTTGCAGTCAAAAATGGTGTTTTGGAGATGAGACAATCGACCTTGGGAGTTTTACAAAATGCACGTAAATCCAAGCTGCAGGAATAAGTAGACAAGCTGGAGTTGACGCTACCTCCCAATGTGAAGAAAGGTGAGATGATTGCAGCAGTAGCTCAGCATTCCAATTCACTGGAAACTCCATTGCGTTCTGTCGAAACAGCTAAACTCCAATCACAAATAAAGCAGCTTCAGTACGAAGCAGAAATGAAGCAGTTTGCGTTATGACTAAAATTAAAAGAGAAACAAAGAAAATGAATTGGTTTTATCGAGAAAAGGGAAAAAAAGAATGGCTTTATCAGGAGAGAAACAAAAAGCGTGAGCGTTCGAGCTTCAGAGATGGACACTGAGTGGAAAGTCAGCTACAAACAATGGTGATGAAGGCTGAAGGTAAGCTTAGTTTGCAACAGCGTGAGGATGAGCAAACCCATGGTAGTCAAAAGCCTGGTGAGATACTTTTTAGATACTTGCCTAAATTTGATGAGTATGATATGGAAATCTTTTTCATTTCATTTGGAAAAGTGGCTGAACAATTGCAATGACCAGTGGCCATGTGGGTTTTGTTGATCCAAACGTAGAGGTAGTGAGGTATCCTCAACAATATCAGAGTAAGTATCTGGGGGGTATGAGGTGGTGAAGAAAGTGCATATGAGCTTGTGCCAGAAGCTTATAAACAACATTTCAGGAACCTTAGGTGTGACCCTTGTCAAACCTATATTGAGTTAGAAAGGGTCAAAGAAAGTAATTTTGATAAATGGGTAAGAACTTTAAAAATAGAGTAAATCTATGATGCACTTAGAGAAATAATTATTTTCGAGGATTTCAAAGATTCATTGCCTGAAGTAGTGCAAACTCTTGTGGAAAAGCAGAGAGTTAAAACAGCAAGGTTATCAGCTGAAGAGACAGATGATTATGATTTTTTCCATAAAACACATTTTGGCTTCCAGAATTTCCTGCTTTTACTCATTTTCCTCAGGGAGATGGACTCAATATATTGCTCTCAGCGGAAAGGTGGCTTCTGTCAGTCAGTCAATGCATCAGAGGACTGAACTTCGGTGATGATGGATATGATATTCGCTCCTGCCTGGAAAGTTCCAGAATTAATCCAGTTTAATTCATGGTCAGCATCAGCATAGTCCTGTCACTGGTGTGAAGCTACATGGTATGCTGAACGAGGGGACAAAGCTGAGTGACCATCTCAAATTTTAAACAAACTGGTCTCATACCTTACACTTGGCCCAACTTAGACAAATGTCCCGGGAAATCACAGGGAGAATAGTGCACTGTCTTGCTCCTTCCTATATATAGAGCTTCCCTTCTGTGGAGCCTCATCTCCATTTGTTCACCATGGACCCAGACACTCTGTAAATGCAGTGTACAGAGTGTGATAACCAGACCCAGCAGCTGACAAGACAAACCCGAGATAAGCATCCACTGAAACTCCACTGATTTTCCAAAGTCAGGAACAAGTCAATTCCCCACACGCATGGTGCACGCATTCAGTTTTGAAAACTATTTCCACTCCTGAGTTTCTCTTCCTCGTTGAGAAAACCGTTGCATCTCTGCACAGTCCAACAGTAAACGTTCTCTCCTCAAAGAAACATTTGACAGTGTAACATTACCTTTCTCTGTATGTCAGCAACTATAAGGGCAGCACCAGTATTGCCAATGGATTTGATCATGAAACTCAGAGAAGAGAGATAGAGGGAACCTAACTCACTTAAAACAGGGCCATATCAAAATGGACGTGATATTCAGGAATTTGGGAAATGCGGAAATGTGAGAATATCTTGCCATTTTGTTTTAATTTCAGTTCATCATCAGCAATCCCTTTGCTCACTTTTCATTTATTTTCCACTCTTTTTCTTGCAATCTCTCCGTCCATTCTATTTAAACCTGGCCCCCACATCTCCCTCCAACCTAACCATCCCTGATGTTTGCTTTCAGTTGTGAAGCAGGGTGACTGGACTCCAACCGTTATCTGCATTGCTCCTGACAGAGGCTGCCATCCCTTCTGAGATTCTCCAACAATTTCCGACGCTGGAGAATTTATTTTCGATCTGTAGCACCCACCGTTCCTTGGTTTATTTCACCTTTAATGCTGCTGTTTCACGGGACGCCAGCATCACGGGCAAAGGCAGCATTTGTTGTCCATCACTCATTGTCCTTGACGACGCAGCCATTTGTCAAGACAAAATGGAGTCCACAATTTTGTTGTGGGTATGAAGTCACACTGAGTTCAGACTGGGTAATAATGTAAAATTTCTTTACCAAAGACTACCAGTCAAATAATAAAAATAAATCCTGACGGTTTCTGGTTTCCACGAGTGAAATTAGATTTCATTCCAAGTTTTGTCATTCGAATTTAAGATCTGATATGGGCTGTGGTAGGATTTTAAACACTGCCTTGTAGTCACAGCCCGTGCCTCTGAATTACCCGTCTAGTTATATTATCACTCTGATACAGAGTCCTTATTCCCTAATCCGTATTCCCTAGTGCCTGCCAGAGTGAGTTGGCGGGGAAATCAGTTTAACTAGCAACAGTCAAAAGGATAATGGGAAAGAAGAGAAGGAGAGATTGAGAGACAATTTCATGCAAGAGTACAGATTTCAAAATGCTGAAATGAAGATATTTCGACAGCATTCTGCAACACGAGCCTCTATTCCTTTAAAGATAGATGAAGGGGACATTGGTGTTAGTAAAGATGATGGAGAGTTTTGGATGAACATTTGTCCTGCAACTTTGTAAATGGGTGTGAGGTCAGCAGAATCTTTGACTCATTGGGCTGCACCTAACAATAATTTGTCTCAGTGACATTTTTATTGAGTGTGACGGGGGATTGTCTGTACGAGGCTGAGCTAGTTTCTTGGTGCTATCGTATCGAACTCACCTCATTAACTACCCACTCAATCTCATAGTATTCCACTCATTCAATGCCAGCCCAATTCTCCAAACCAACATGGCTGGAGTGATTTACCATCTCACTGATGCCCCTGGATATTCCGTGATCACTGCTATTGGTGCCATCTTTCAAACTGTTGAACTTTCTCACTATGGAGCGACCCTGTGCAGGTGACCCCGCACATCGCGGATAAGGGGAATTAACACAAAAATTTTTCATCTCTCTCTCTCTCTCTCCACTTATGTTATATTCAAACAAATAGTAATTCTGGCTCACTCCGTATCACTTTATTGTATTCAGCCAAACACTGCTTCCAACACTTGTCCCGTTATGAAATACAATTTTAAGCAGAAAACGTTTTTATGCTCAGCTGTTATCTTGACGATTATCTGAATTGTACCACTTTTCTTGTAATGAACGTTTCTTTAGCCCTTTAACTGTGACTGTTTCTGTCTATAACCGTTACACTGTCTCCCACTTAGTTGGCTGGACGGCTGATTTGTGATGCCAGCAGAGCAGATTCAATTCCCCCACACTGACAGAGGTTACCATGAAGGGGACCTCTCTCAACAATGGGCAATCTAGCATGGCCAATCCACGCTAAAATGTCCATCTTTGTACATCTGGGAGGAAACTGGAGAATTGGGAGGAACCAATATAGATACGTGGTGAATGTTCAAAGTCCACATCGAGGGTCACCTGAGGTTTGGAATTGAACCCAGCTCCTTGATGACGTGAGGCAGCAGTGCTAACCACATATCCATTATACTCCACAGTAGGTTCTATGAATTACCTGTAGCTGACTAAAGAAATCTAACTGAGTTGTTCTGATAACTGAACCTGTCTTAGACCTTTTGCATTGGCCATATTACCAGCCTGGTTACAATTAAAATCTGCTGGGAAGAGTAGAGGAGTGGGACTAGAAAGGGAAACAGTGGCACCCTCCAACCTCAGTCAGAACCGGAGTGAAGAGAAAATCGCAAAGTGGGAATTCATTCAAGTGGGAATTCCCTTTCCTAGAAGTTTGGAAGGGCAGAATCATTACATTATTTTGAGGCTGGCTTAATCTGATTGTCCATAGACAGGTGAATCAGGGATAATAGTGCACGGAGAGAAAAGTGCAGCTGGGAACACAATGAGATGAGCCATGAGCTTATCGACTGGTGGAGTAGTGTCAAACGGCCGAATGGCCTACTCGTGTCCCTCAGCCCTGAGTCCTGATGTTGCTGTCAGCCCTTCGGACCTGCTGCACAGGAGCAGAACGAGGCCACTCCGAAAGTTAGGTGTAGGTTGGGAAATGTACTTGGAAAATTCAGGCTGGGTCAGGAAGTGACATCCCCCCACCCCACCCCAACCCCTGTTTCCAGGCTTCCCCTCTCTGTAACTTCTACTCCAGATGTGGGTCATGTTACAGACCCAAATTCGCTGTGAATACAGCCCCCATACCCCACACAAGGTCAACTCAGACAAATCCTCTGCTCTCCCTGAATGCAACATTTTACATCATGACTTCCAGGAAAATAACCAGTTATTTTCCAAAAGCATAACATGAGAATGTACGAAAGAGGAACAGTAGCGGGCTATTCGGACGCTCAAGCCTGCACTGTCAATCAATAAGAACATGGCTGGTCTACTCCAGGGCTCAACTCCACTTTACTGATAACACCTTGGATCTCTCAAATGGCAGATATGTCAAAAACCAATCCAGACCGCCTGTAAAGACGTTCAGTGTCCCAGCCTCCACACTCTCTGGGTTAAGGAATTCCAGCCATTCCCTACCTTCTGAAAAAGATAATCATTTACATCTCAGTTTAAAATCAATATTCCTTATTCTGTATCGACATCCCTGAGTTCGAGATTCTGCCCTGGTGTGGAATCACATTCTCAACACCTACCTTGTCAAGCCCACTCTGTATTTTGTCTGTTTCAGTAATGTCACCCTCATTTATTTAAACCACAATGAATAATCGCCTCAGCATTTTTGATGTATTCAATAAATCAACTCTTTCATCCCAGGAACCAGTCTAATGAATCAACATTTTTGCATCAGCATGCTGACGTTATGTTTCATATACAGGAACACTCCAATCCGTTGTATTGCTCCCTTTTTTGGGAGTTTCCCCATTAACTTTTGAACTCTTCTTACATACATGGAAAAGCTCGTGCTGCTTGTTTTTATATTTCTAGCCAATTTGCTAACATCACATCTTTTCTTTCCCTTTCTTCATTTTCTATATTCATACAGTCATATCGCGCACACATTTTCCTGTGCCAAATCTTCTCACAAACTCCATTTTCCTATCCTGTCGGAAAGACCTTGGCTATTCACACTATCCATGCCTCCCATGGTATTTATAAACTTCTAGAATGTCACCCCTCAACCTTCCTCACTCCATCTGATTCTAGCTTCAAGAACAAGCATTTAGAGATAAGCACTGCAAATTTGAAACAATATTAAAAATGATAGGTAAACAGCACTCAGCCCAAACTTCATATTGTTATTTGTTTTCTCCATGTTACAATACTAAGGCAGCATGAAAATCTTACGACTGACAATAAAAAAGTCAAACCCCTGAATTCCTTTGTCTGATGGCTGTGATGATCTCTACAGTGAAAATGTACCGCTGGCCAGATCTATATAATACCACATGTTCAAAATTTTCTCTCCTGGCCTCCCCGTGAGCTTGTGTGGTTGTGTCTTCTTTATCTTGCACTCAATAGAGAGAACCCCTTCCCCCCATTCATATTTTACCTTCACCCATTTTACATCATCTTCTCGTTCACCACTGCTAAAAGCCTGTTTATCTGTTCTCACGCCCTCTTTTGCCTGTCACTTACCCACGCACCCCACCCCACCCCCACCTCTGCCAAGGGACTAAAATGCCCAGCATGCAATCCTTTTCAGTTCTGAAGAAGTGTCACACTGGACTTGAAATGCTAACTCTGTTTTTATGTATCCGCAGATGCTGCCAGACCTGCTGAGTTTCTCCAGAAATAAATAGGCACAGAATAAATTTTCAATTAAACAAGTAATTGTGGATACTGGAAATAAAACTAGAAAAATTGCTGGAGAAATTGGGAAGGGTCACTGCACATGAAAGATGAACTCAGCTTTCATGGCACAAGATGCAACCAGACCTGCTTAGTTTCTTCAGCAATTTCTGTTTTTGAACAAGTTCCAATAAACTGTGTCAAATCTGCTCAAACGCCCTGTCCAGCACAGAGCGCTGTACATTTGGAAGTGAACAATAACGCAAAGTGCACAGTCCATTGGCTCTGAAACGACATAAGGCTGGCATCACTGACACGACAGAGGTCATAATCATGGTCAGGGAGAAAAACAGAGGGAAAAACATTCACTTCAAACACAGAAAATGGTATTACGGGAAAGTAAACGATTCTGGTTAATATGTTAAAGTATCGGAGTAATTTAACACATTGGAGGCATGACATCAGGGAGAGACCCTCACCAGAATGAGAATATGAAACTGGAAGTGTTTGCACATTAGAAACCAGGATAGGTCACTGAGTACGGGTCTGATGGGTGAATGGGTGTCAGTGTGAACTGGGGGAAAGTCAGTGGAATTGCAGATATTGCAGCTCACACTGGGTTATCATGTGATGCTGTAGATCACAGCAGCAGCCGCAGTACAATTGCATTCAATGACAATCCATAACTTTTTCCCCAGGTTAATCCATCAGTCTATCATTATCATCAAGACGAGTGATGTTTCAGTGGCGAGTTTGGGTGAACATGCCAGAGTCAGAACCATGTGTATCTAAACCTGATGACAACCCATTAAAGCAACCACAGTTGACTAGTTACATTCCAAACAGCAGAATTACCATCTGATGGAGAGGGGGAAATGATCCCCGGACTAACAGATAAGATCGAGGCTCTGCAGTCCTGTCACATTGAGTCATCAATGTCCATGGACTGTTAAACAACTTACTGGAGGAGAGGACTCTACAAATATCCCCATCCTAAATAACGGCACGGCCCTGTATATCAGCGTAGAAGACAAGGATGTAGTGTCTGCACCATCCATAGCCAGAAGTGTTGAGTCGATAATCCACCTCATCCTCCTCATGATGCTCACAGACTCATAGATGCCAGTCTTCAAACGATTCGATTTGCTGCACATGACATGAAGAAACAGCTGAACACACAAAGGCAATGGGCCCTGACCCCATTCCTGTAATAGGACTGAAGTCTTGTGCTGCACAACAAGCCGTTTCCTTGGGGAAGCTGTTTCATTCCAGCTCCAACTCTGACATCTCCCTGGCCACGTGGAAAATTACTCAATTTTATCCAGTACCATATCAAGGGATTGACTACAGTCTGACCATTTACCACGCCCTCAGTCCCGTCGCGATAGTCACATTGGTGGGAGTTCTTTTTGACAGAGCTGCCTAGTAGCACAGAAATAACCTGCTCAGTGTGATTTCTGACAGGTCCCCATGAGAAATGGTGCTGTTGTGGAATTGTCACTGGATTACAAATCCAGAGCAGGATAATGCTCTGGCAGCTGGTGGAAATTAATAACTATTAATAAGGTATTGAGATCTCAAATCTGGCGTCAGTAACAGTGACCTTGAAGCCAATGTCGATTGTAAACGCCAATTTCCTTCCCCGATATACTTTCAGGAAGTGAATCTCCCGTGTTTTCCTAGTCTGGCCTAAAAGTGACTCCAGACACACAGACATGTGATACACTCTTCAATGGTCTCTGAATCGGCCAAACCGGACAGAACACCCAGCACCAGCCTCGGCATTGGGAAAGGGAATCGGAAACACAGTCCCGTCATCCTGCAGAGATCTCCTTCCTAACATCTGAGAGCTTGTGACAACAGTTATACAGCTTTCCCACAGACTGCACAGAAACATCGGGAAATGAGGAGGTCTTTAGACACATTGAGCTTTCTCCATTCTAGTTCATGGTGAAACTTTTCTCAATGCAGTTTTCCCCACACAGTGTTCATAACCCTTAGTATGTTTAAACATTGGGACATATAAAATAAGAATTACTGCAGTCCCTTTGGTCCATCAATTTTGCTTCTCCATTCAATATACAGACAGTTCTCCAATAATGTGGGTTTAATAAAAACGATTTGGCTGCAACACGATTATGAATTGTGCACCTTTCTTTATAAAGTGAGCTCTTGTTCACTGTGACGTAATTCCATTCCCGGCCCCAGCTGAACAGCAAAACCCAGCCTCAGGATCCTCTGTCTGCCAAATGCACCCTCAATGTGTTCAGCTAAACCAGGAATGTAATCCGCTCTGCAAGCCTTGAAACTGAAACTGAAACTGGGATTTGTTATCGAGTTTTGAGAAGATTTGTGGTTGAGGTTCTCGATGTATGAACCTTCCAGCGAGCAAACCTGCATTCTGAACTGGGAATTGTAGTCGACATTTAGAAGAAGCTTCATTTCAAACCAAGGGATGAATCTTGGGGAGAAATCTTGGGACGACAGAATGGCTCAGTGGTTATCACCAGGGACCTGGGTTCAGTTTCCTCATTGGGTGACTGTGTGCAGTTTGCACGTTCTCCCTGTGACTGCGTGGGTTTCCTCCGGGTGCTCCAGTTTCCTCCCTCAATGTGTTCAGCTAAACCAGGAATGTAATCCGCTCTGCAAGCCTTGAAACTGAAACTGAAACTGGGATTTGTTATCGAGTTTTGAGAAGATTTGTGGTTGAGGTTCTCGATGTATGAACCTTCCAGCGAGCAAACCTGCATTCTGAACTGGGAATTGTAGTCGACATTTAGAAGAAGCTTCATTTCAAACCAAGGGATGAATCTTGGGGAGAAATCTTGGGACGACAGAATGGCTCAGTGGTTATCACCAGGGACCTGGGTTCAGTTTCCTCATTGGGTGACTGTGTGCAGTTTGCACGTTCTCCCTGTGACTGCGTGGGTTTCCTCCCGGGTGCTCCAGTTTCCTCCCATGTGCTAATCAGGTAAATTGGTCATGCTAAATTGGACATAGTGCAAGGTGGGTTAGTCACGAGTAAATATAAGGTCGAGGAATGGGTCTGTGCGGGTTACTCTTTGGAGGGTGGTGTGTACTTGTTGGGCCGAAGGGTCTGTTTACATACTATCGGGAATCTACTCTAACTGTAAACCAGCAGCAGCATCACGTGGTCAGTCAGCTCGTGTGCTTTCTGGTGAAGACCTTGTTGAAAGGTACAGTGCTATAGTCGGTAACTGCAGTGTGAAAGTGGTACATTTACAGCACTATTACATTACAATATATGGCTTAAAATTTACGTAGACTGTGCTGTTGCTTGTGTTACGTTGACTATTATTTTGGTGTTGATATTTCCTGACATTATTGGGCGTTCGCCCCATTCCCGCTTTTCCCCATAGCCCCCGTTATTTATATTGCACCGCTTGTTATCATTCGGTGTTACACAGGAACACAGCTGCCGTTTTATCAGAGAACAACCTGTAATGATTGCTAGTCCTCTATCGCCACAGCAATCTCCTGCTCTCTTCCCATCCCTTTCCTGTCTAAAAATCACTATTTATATTCAGTGCTTTGTCTTCTACAGACTGATCTTGGAGAGAATTCCCCCGGTTCAGCAGTCTCTGAGTGCAGACATTTATTCTCATTTCAATGCAGAGTGGCCAGCCTGTACCTAATACTGTGGGCCATTGTTCTAGACGCCCCAGACTGGGGAATCATCATCCCTGCTTCCATACTGTCTCCCCCTGTCAGAGTCCTATATATTTCACTCGTTTTCCTAAAGCTCATGGAATACAGGCCCAGTCACCCCAAACTCTGCTCCCACAACAAGCCTGTCATACCAGAGATTGATCTGGTCATCTTTCACTGCTCCCCCTCAATGTCAGTTTGTCCTTTATTAGGCTAGGACACTAAAACTGCACACAATACTGCACAATGTTTGAAATTGGGTCTCACCATGGCTCTGTGCAGCTGCAGTGAGATGCCCTTATTCCTGTACTCAAGTCCCCCTGAAATGATGGTCAACGCACGACTTGTCTTCTTAACTGCTTTCACCATCCATAAACAAACAATCACAGAAGCATATAATCTGTACTGTCAGAAAAGCAATACGATCTACATTAGTCCCACTTTTACATGAGATCTGTAGCTATAAATGTTATGAAACTTCAAGTACATTTTAACGGTTGTGAGGTTACACATCGCAACTATCCTCTCAGGAAGTTTAATACTGACCTAACACCCTCTGGGTAAAAGTCAATCCTCATATCTTGTCTAAACCTCAACCTTTCACTTCAAAAGTGTGCTTCCTTGTTCTTGTCCCTTTTTACTAAATGGAACAGCTGCTGTCTATCCCCCCTGTCCATGCCTCTTGGAATCCCATCCTTCTGAATAACGTCCCCCTCAGCCTTCTCTGCTCCAAGGTAAACAACCCGAGATCATCCAGCCTCTCTCCATAGCTGATATGCTCCATCCCAGGGAACATCCTGGTGAATCTCCTCTGCATCCCTCCACTGCAATCGCATTCTTCCATAATGTGACTCCCATAACTCCACACAGTATTCCATCTGTGGCTGAATCAAAATTTTGTACAACTCTTACAATCTATGTCTCGATGAATAAAGGCGATGCCCAGAGGTGCATGTGACTTCTGAACTAACGTATTACTCTGCCTAGTGACATTTAGGGATGTGTCGAGAAGCACCCTCGGAGCTTCCCAGTGTGCTGTCATTCATTGAGTCCTCCCCTGTCTGGTTTCTTCTTCCAAGGTATTTATATTTATCAGGGTTACATTCCATCTGCCATTGCTCTGTACATCTGATCATTCCGTCTGTATCTTCCTGTAACATAAAACCTTTGTCCTCACTGACAACCACCCGGACAATCTTTGTGCGAATCGCAAACTTACTTAACACACTCTCCCCACGCCCCTACATATTAACATCTAAATCATTTCTGACTACTACAAATAATAAGGGACACAGCACTGATGTCAGTGGCATGCCAGTGGAGACTAGTCTCCAGTCACACAAATAATTTTCTACTCTCTATCTCCTGTCAGTTAGACAATTTGAATATAACTTACTAAATTAGACTTGATAGAATGACATTGTACGTTGTTCATTAGTTTCCCATGCGGGGCGTTGACAAAGGTCTTGCTGAAAAACCATATAAATGACCTCTTCCAAAAAAAAATATATAAGATTTGTTCGGTACGTCTTCCCTCTGATATCTTCATGCTGGTGATCCTGATCAAACATTGCCTCTCTAAAAGAAGATCAATTTTCTCCTTCCCTATTTTCTCCAGTAGTTTCCTTGACACTGATCTGATACTCACTGATCTACAGTTCCCTGGTCTACCTCCACCCGCTCTCCTGTAAAGGTTCATGTCCTCTAGCAACTCCCATGTGACAAGATCCTTATTAAACATTTGAGTCAGTGCCTTTCCTCCCTTGTCTCCAACAGCAGCCTGTGAAACAACTCATCCAGACCTGGGGACTTGTCCAATTTTATGCCAGACAAAACCATCAATCCCTGCTCGCATCTTACATCAATCTGTTTAAGAACTTCCGAGTCTATCTTCTTGAAATATGTATCTGCCTCCTCATTCTCCCAAGTAAAACAGATGGGAAGCTCTCATGTCACAATTTATCAATGTTTTCCAGCTTCGCACACAGATTGCCCTCTTGGTTTCTAATGGGCCCTGATTGTTCGCTGATTATTCTGTTCTGCTTGATGTTCTTGTGGAATATCTTGAAAGCCTCGCTAATCTTGCTCACACCTTTCGATGCCCCATATGTTCGTCATTCTCCTCTGAGTGATATTTTTAAAGTTTCATTTCGATCACCTCTCATTCTCTGAAACTCTACAGCATACAGGCGGAGTTCCTCATTGGACTATCTTGCCATTTGGGGGATTAATCTGGAAAATGTCCATTCAGTATATGAGATCAGTATGATTTACTTGGATCAGGAAATCAAAGCTGTACTCAATACTCCAGGTACAGACTCACCAACATTCTGTGTCACTGGTGCAGAACATTTTTACTCCTAGTCGGTGCAAATTACTTCAGAAGCTGGAATCTGTTCTGAAACCAACACATGCTGGAGATCGCAGTGAATCAGACATCATCCGTGGAAAGAGAGCATAAAGCCTTTCATCGCCTATATTCTGATTGCCTTCAAACAAAGGTAAACTTAACTTTTACCTTCCCCCATTTGCATATGTTCCTCCCAATACAATTTTCTTTATTGTTTTAGGGATAACTTACTATATGAATTCTTTAAAAATCCTCCTGATATCCAACTAAACAACATCCACTGGTTCTCCATTGTTTATATCGACAAGAGACATCTTCAAGCAAACATTTGGTAAATGTTGCCTTCCCTTTCAAAAATCTAGCATCATTCTCTAGACTTTGCTATAATTTTCCAAGTGTCCAATATCCATTCTTTATAATAAATTCCGACAGATTACCCACTGTGAACAATAAGTTAACTGGTCTGTAGTTCACCATTCTCCCTCTTCTTCACTTTGTAAATCCTTAGAATGCATTTATAACTTTCCAAATTGAATACGGGAAAAATAGAATGATTCCCAGTGCAATTATTATCTCCATTTCTGCTTTCTCTGAAATTCTGGTATGAAGTACATTTGGTCTGTCAGACTTATCAATACAGTTATGTTTTCAATGCTACCTCGTCACTGATTTTAGTCTTTAGTTACACAAGTCTCATGGTCACTTGGTATTCCTGGGAGATATTCTGGACCCTCCTCCATGAAGACAGATATAAAATAACTGTTTAGTTTCCCTATCATTTTTTCTGTTCTCGCAATAAATTATCCTGTCCACACATTCACTCTTCCACATTTGAGCTTGTTTTTATTTTCCTTTCAAATATTCATAGAAGTTTTCGTCAGTCTTTTTGTTTCTGGTTAGTTTGTATTGCTGTTCTCTTGATACTTTACTTATCAGTTAACAGTCCTCTTTTGTTGCGTCCAAAATTTCAATGAATCCACAATATATGACCCTTTTCTAAGGCACTTTCTTCGATCTAATGTAATTTTTAACTTCTTTTGTTCACCATCGTTGAATCACCTTTGTCTTTTGCGAATTATGCCTTGGAGGGATATATGTATACTACAGACCTCACAGTGCTTCTGTAAATAACAGATATTGTCTGTCTTTCATTAAGTCATTTTAATGTACTTTCCAAATTCACTAAAGCCAACTTTACTCTTGTATCTTAATGATTTGCACGACTCAGGTATATACCCGCAATATAAGAAAAAGAACTGCTTGCATTCAGATGTCATGTAAAATTCAATATATTAAGATCACTATTCCCCAACGATCCTCCAGAGCAAAGTATTCGATTTGCTCTTCTGATCACACAACACCAATTCCAAAATTTCCTGATCAACAGCTCGGTGCTCAACATACTACTAAAGCAACCCGGCTCATACACACTCAGCATTAACATTCACTTGGATAAACACTGGTTAGATGTAACTTGAAGCTGTCCATTGTTACTGCAGTACCCACAAACCTGTATGTCTAATTTCCTGTTTTATAACATAGCCAACATTTGTATTGCAGCTTTCAATTTGATACGTAACTCTCATGAATGTTTGCTTCTCCTTGCTGTTTCTAAGATCACTTCAACAGATTCTGTGGAATCTGAGTGACGTGGGCTCTGGCGAGGTTAATGGAAGATTCAGGTGAGATGTTTGGCGTGGAATATCTCAACATGGATATTATCTCACCACCTCTTACCCGTTCTTCTCAAGCGGCATTGTAAGATTTTCTCCAGATATCCCGTTATACTGGTGTAGTAGAGCAGGACAATGATCTTTCAGCAATGCTGTGTATTCCCCAGAGAGCTGAGACTGCTCCAATCTGGGTGGGAACCTTATAGCAGGCTGGTAATTTGCTCCTGCTGCTGTACAGGATCTTTGAGAGATCACATCTGGAGTCGTGTGTCCAGATGTAATCTCCTCACTGAGGAAAGAATATTGTACATAACTCAAAGATTGTTCCCTCAACTGACTTCTGCAACAAACGTGTTACTCATCGAATTTCTCCAGAGTGGAAGCAGACCATTTGACCCATCGACAACACACTTATATTCCGAAAATCATCCCATCCATTCCCCACCACCCACCCCACCCAATCTTTATAACCTGGCATTTTCCATGACTGATGCGCCTAGCTTCCACATCCCCGGATATTATGGGTAATTTAGCTTGGCCAATCCACCTAACCTGCACATCTTGGGACTGTGGGAGGAAACTGGAGACTGAAATTGAACTAGGATCGCTGGTGCAGTGAGACAGCAGTTCTAACCAGTGTGGGCAACAAAACGTGCCTGCATATTTCAGCCCTTGAAAAATAGCATTTGAGCAGGGAGATTCCATAAGTCACCAAAACTGTGATTAAACGACAGGAGGAGAACATTGAGATCTTGAAGTAGGACATGCAAGTCCATTGAGACTATAATGTATGAACATCAGGAGGACATTCCGCCCAGCGAGTGTATAAAGCAGGAACAGAATGAGTCCAATCAGCCACACATGCCTCTTACACAGCAATTGGAACAGATCTTTTACAGCCTTGCGCCTGTTACACAGGAATTGTGAAAGGGAACATAATGGTTATAGAAAGGGAAGAACTTCGAATAACCAGCTTCACTCGGGAATGATAAGTGGTGAGAAAATTATTGGGATTGAAGACGAATTGTTAAGATGTGTTATGACAGAATTAATAAAAGGACATTTCGTAAGTCAACCCACAATCCAGCACAGTCAACATAGTTTTATGAAGGATAAATCATGTTTGAATGATTTGACTAACTTTCCTTAAAAATTCATAACAAGAAAGGTGGATAATGGGGGTTGTATAGATGTATTATATCTGGACTTCCAGAACACTTGAGAATAGGAACAATTTACTTGCTAGGGTAGAGGATTAGCTAACCAGTAAAAGTCATGATATGGAGCCGTTTGATTTGGACTGGGTTGGACAAGGTCAAAAATGAAATGAAGCCCATTAGAGTCCAATGGGATATTTGTAAACACAAGGTTTCACTGTGCTGCTCCTTCATCAGTTGTAAGCCACAGGAAGACCTTAAACACAGAAGATATAAGGAAAAGATTAAAGGGTTGTACAACTCATGCACATGCATTGTACACACACATAAGATGGCTCTTAAATACTTAATCAGTTAGAGTGGAGGTGCGAGTTGATTGGTTAATATGCAAATTGCCGAATTTATGTCAAGTCACTGCCTTGAGATATCTTCAGGTAATATCGATGTAAATGAATTAACACGTGCGGTCAGGCAATATATTCTATGCGTGAGGCCTTGTTTGGACTATGTCTGTGTCTTGACCTGGAGTTAGACTAGTTTTATTTACAAAGTACGATTTGTCAAAAAACACATTGACTGAATGTCTACAAATTGTATGTTTTGGAACAAAATAAAATGCATCTGCAAATACAAATGGGAAAATGTAAATTCAACGCACGGATTTATATTTTCATTCATGTGTGTGCGTGTGCATATGTGTGAGAGAGGGGCATGTCTGTGTGAAGGGGAGAGAGAGACATTGTATGTATGTCAGAGACAGTGAGGTGGAGTGTGGGTGTGAGTGCGGGAGGGAGAGAGAGTGGTTGTGTGTGCATGTGTGTGTGACAGATTGAAGTGCGTGTGGGAAATGTGAGAGGGCGGAGTGTGAGTGTGTGTGAGGGGCGGAGACGGAGAATGTGCATCAGTGTATGTAACGGGGAGAGTGAGAGGGTGTGCTTGTCCAAATTAAAAGACAAACAGGTATGGCTGGTCCCTTTCCCGACACACACACTCACTCCATGGTTTCAGAGCTTCCCCTCTCTGCAGCCTCTGCTCCATTTGTTGTTCATGTTACAGACCCATATGCTGTTACTACAGTCCTATGCTACGTCCCGAGCTGGAACACCAAATCCTCCAGTCTCCTGGAATGTCTGAAGCAGCTTACAGCACAACTTCTATCAAACAATCCCCAGTACCTCCACTAACAGGAGGCAGTCAGAATCCCCTTAGCTACAAGTTAGATGCCTTGTCCTTTGCAATTATACTCAAAGATCTTCCTTGCGTTACTGACCGCACCATCAACTGAGAGAGACAAACTGAGGCATTTCATGGAAAGGCACAAGTTTCAAACAAGTGAATCAAAACTCCTGGAACACGCTTGTCCATGGAGCACCACATGGGACACATTGAGAAGTGAACAACAGCCTTTTACACACAATTACAATGTTTCTGAGCTTCAGCATGCCATCACTCGATACACGACGGAGTCAAAAGCCAATGCCAGTGAAAGACGCAGAAAAAAAACAAATAATTAATTAACTGATAACTTGGTGAAAATATGGATAAGGAGATGGAGGGATTGTAATAACTGGATAAGTGAAACAACGGTGGGCCCAATCACAAGAATGCAAACATTGAATAAATACATTCCTAGATCAGCTGAATTGGTCTATTGCCTCACATTCGAAATCTGCTTCACAGAACCAGCCCAGACATCTTAAATTGGTGCAAGGTAACGGCCGAGATGGAGAGCTGTGCAGGTCATGCTAGTGGATTACTCCATAAACTGGACTATCTGCACAGCATGTGGAGCATTGCAAACCTTTGCCAGGATATTGCAACCTCTACCGCCAATCTCTGTCTGGAACTTTGATTAAATTTTGTATCCATATGGCTAGTTTTCCATGTATTTCATATGAACCAACCTTGTCAAACAGATGACCATTCACAATGTTGTTCAAGACCTTACTGATGTCCATATCGAAAATGTACACCTCTCTACCTCAAATAATCTTTTTAGTCACTTCTTCAAACAAATCTCAATCAAGTCAGTGAGACACAACATTGCTTGCACAAAGCCATGTTGACTATCCCTAATCCGTCGTTACCTTTCAAAGTACGTGAAAATCCTATGCCTCATCATCCCCTCCAACAACTTACCCACCACTGATGTCATACTCACTGTTTTTCCTTATTACCCTTCTTACATCCTTAAGTTATGGCACCACGTTAGCCAACCTCCAGTCTTCCGGCACTTTACCTGTGGCTATTGATGATAGCACGGGGACCAGTAATCACTTTCCTCGCCTCGCACAGAGATCTAGCGTACATCTAATAAAAGAAGGAAATGTTTTAAGACCGCCAGCACCTTGACTGTGATACAGACACTTTCCAAGATGTCATTGCTTATTTCCCAAATTATCTAGCTTCCAGATCCTCCTCCACAGTAAATACTGATACAAAGTATTCGTTCAGTTTCTCCCCCATTTCCTGTGGTTCTGCATATGGGCAGCCTTGCTGATGTTGAAGGATGTCCTATTCTTTCCACATTTACTCTTTTGTCCTTGAAGTATTTGAAGAAGTCAAAGCTATCACATGTCCCCTCTTTACGCTCCCAATTTCCCTCTTAAGTATACTATTGTTGCCTTCAGAATCTTCTATTGATTCGCTTTAAATCAGGAATTAAGAGGCTAATGATGACCATTCCAATTGTCGAAAAAATCCATCTGGTTTAGTGATACCCCTTAAGAAAGCAAACTGCCACTCTTACCTGTTGTGGCCTACATGTGACTCCGGACCCACAGCAATGTGGTTGACTGTTAACTGCTCTCTAGGCAATTAGGGATGGCTCATGTATGTTTGCCGAGACAGGGACGCCCTCATCCCGTGAATGCATTAAGAAAAAAAACCTCAATTTTTGCTGTCGAGACCTGACATATTCTTCCCTCTTATCCGAGACCAGATCCTCAATTTCACCAATCCTCCAGCATTCCTTACACCTACCAGCCTTACCCTTCAACCTAAGGGGGACATTCTGTCTCTGTACTCCTGACATCACATGTTGAAGGCTTCTCACTTCACAACTGACCCATTTCTTGGAGAATATATATCCCAACCGACTTTGACATTTTCATTGAGTATGACAGAGGGATTGTCTGCATGAGGCTGAGCTAAATGATGCTATCTTATCAAACTCACCTCATTAACTACCCATCCCACCCCATGGAGTCCCTCTTATTCAATGCCAGCCCGATTCTCCCATTTAACATGGCCGGGGTTTCTCACCATCACCCAGATGCCCCTGATACTCCACGATCCCTGGCATTGGTGCCATCTTTAAAAGGCCAATGGGCACATGGTTGAGCTTTCTCAGGTTGGAACAGCCCTGCATAGTTTATCCTGAACATGGCAGATAAGGGGAAATTATACCACTGTTTGTCGACTGGGACCCGCAGATCTTGGTGGATTGGCTAGTACAGAGAGGGAAATTCTCTCCCAAAAGGGGGGCCACACCACCAGACCCAACAATCATGGTCTGAGCTCAGTGTAGTATCTGCAGTCTGAAGAAATGTCCAGCAACACAGGACAAGAATCAATGACCTTCCCCACTCTGTCAGGATAAGGTCACTGTATTTTCTCTACTCCCTCTCAGTCACTGTATATCTGTTATAACACCTACCCCGGAACAAGGCTTATGCTCCACCACTCTCACTGCTGCATGCAGCACCTTCCCTTTCTCTCTCTTTCCCCTCGACTATATCTCCTTCACTAATAACACTGCATGGATACAACACACTTGACTGACTCCCTCTTCACATGTCACCATCTCACCAAGCCCCCCCCCCCCCCACCTACACCAGCACTAACAGTAGTGTCACCCACTCCCACCCTCACTGAATCCTTCCCCGTCTCCTATTCCAGGAGAAACAGCTCATATTGGATAGAAAGTGTGAAGCCGGGTAGTGGATTGGTCGATATCCACCTCCCCCCACCCCCTGTATTTGTGTGACTGTATTTTTCTCTGTGAGTGCCTGCATGTGGTTGCAGGTCTGGCAGTCTCTGTGGTGCTTAAAATGACACAATCTCTCATTTAGCTGGCAACCACACCCGACTGCAGTGATGGTGGCAGAGGGTGATAACCTTCGATGATTCAGTCTGAGTGGAAGAGAAGGCACCAGCGCACAGCACGATCCAAACTGACAGCAACATCAACGCACACACCTCCCCGCCCCCTACACTCCGCACCCCACCACACACACACACACACACACACACACACACACACACACACACACAAAATGCTGGTAGATGGAGAGTTGCAAATATACTTGGGGTCGTCAGAATGGAAATGCTCACCTCTGAGTGAACCATTTTGTCAGGAGATGACATGAATTGATTTCTGATTCTGTGACTTGCAATGCTTAAACATTACGTGGAAAAGTATTGAAAATTCCCAAAAAAGGCCTGGTAGTCTTGATAATGATGCAGCCACAATATCGCTTGGTATCAGACAAAACTGGTCTGTGTTTCCAAAGATATTATTTGAAAAAATCAAACGCATGTGTAATTTGAGAGATTCACAGCAAAGGATTTGCTGTCTACTCAGAGTCAAAAAATGTGACACTGATGCAGTGGCGTGGGGAGGCCAGCAGAGGGTAGTATTGGATGAATCCAATCATAAAACTGAGTGGTTCGCACTCCCTCTCTAAGGATTAGACATGTTGGCCTTACAAACCTTCCGAACATTCCGTGGAAGAAAAAAGGGAGTGATCGATAATTTTCGTCTCCATGGAGACGATGTTCATGAACTGGATACATAAAATTTACCTTATTTGAGTTTATATATAGAGGAGTCATATTTAAAAAGCAGAGTTCATAGAGTAACTGTAAAATCTTTAGGTCACCCTTAGTGGGAGCATTGTGTGTAATCCTTGACCTCGTTCTCCACCAAAAACATGTAAAGAAGTTAGAAAGGGCACCTACGCTGTTTCCTGGATAGCAAGATATTAGAAAGCCAAGTGGTGTTGTTTACTGAGACATAAATATATCAGAAAGGATACAACCGGTTTCATCTGGATGATAGAAAGAATGAAGGAGTTTATTCACGAGATTTGGAAATGCTGGAGCAGAAACACGCAAGTTTGAAGTAAACAAATGAGATTTTCACATAACGCGAGGTTTGAATGACTATATCAGGGAAGTTCCCTCTTTCGAATGAATCAATAACTTTCGTTAGAGCTTCAAAACCATTAGTGAATGATTAAGAAAAGTTTGGATGAGAGTTTCTTCCACTCAATAGAGTTATTTAAATCGTGAACGACTTTCCAGAAATAAAGCGTAGAAGCTGATTTCACGGTGTTTTAAAAGATACACGAACAAACATACAAGGAGGGAATTTACCATTAAGAGAAAGTCAGTGCGGTTGCGTAACAATTTCGAATTTGGTTGACTTCAGACACAAAGACATTTCATGAACACGTACAACTGAATAAGATTGAACAGAAAAAGTTCATCGATTGATAAAGTGTGACGTATTATTCAAGGTGAAACTCTGTAAATGGAGCTGATGTCGTAAAATAACTGCAGACAGAAGTGATATCCTAATGAGTAGGAATTGAATCGTCACTTGGAGACGCAACACCTTCTTTAAAGATTTGACCACATTCACATGATGTTATGTACATTTCGTACATTCTTAACTCCACCCAAGAAATCCACCAAGAAGACTCTGTCCTTTTGTATTGTTAACCCTCTGTACTTCTCTGCAGCACGCCATTTAAGATAAAATATGCTCAGACCAAAATTCAGTTCAATACAATATTCAAACGGTCCTATGTGCTTTTTATTATTATTGCAATAACCTTTGTGAGTTTGCAACAAACTATGTAACATGAAAACAGTTCAACATCTATTATCCCAGAATTTAACGCAGTGCACATGGGAAACGTTATCCATCTGCTGAAAAATCACCTTCGGCTCTCTCTCCACATATGTCTCTTCACGTTTTAGATACTTGCAGTATGTTTGTTGATCAAGGAGTTATTATCCAGAAGAGGTTGTTTCTCAATCCACAAACACGGGTATTTTCCCATAAACTTGGCTTTGCTCAATATCACCTTCTGTCCGTATCCCTTAAAACGACGACAAATTGAAGCTGCTTCATGTGAGGCTCAAAATTAAAACTTCAGCACAGCACAGCCCACTATAATGGAACAGAGATACCGTGCACTGGTCACCTGCAGCACAGGAGCAACACATTAATGATTACCTCCACATTCCTGGTTTTACCGTAACATTTGGGAAACCGACTTTCTCTGATTCCATGGCGAGTAACGGGGATTATATGATCATCTTCACCAGTAGTTCTGACCCCGAGTGAGGAAAGTGGTGAGGTCCTCATTGTAAGGATGGATAGATTGATGAAATGTACAATTTCATCTTTTGCCTTCACTAACCCATGAGCTTTTTATTTTGTTTTGCGTCTGTAGAAATCTTAAAATCTTCATCTTGAACAGACTCAATGACAGCTCTCCATTGTGTCTCTGGCATCAAATTTCAAAGTGTAAACCCCCTCTGAATTCTTACACCGCAGTCCGCTGTTTGGGAAGTGTTCCTGTTGTGGGAAATGCACTTCCCCGTGTGTCAACTGCTGTTCCCAGTATGTGCTCTGGCACCGCACTCATTTTCCTTCTGACACTTGCTCACTGTGTTGCTGTGATCATACAGTGACTTGGTGTCGCACGGCCCAGGAAAATGATACAGATCATGGTTTTTGCATTGTTGAATTCAGTTGTCAGTTTAGCCTTATTTTGGATTTTGAAATTGTCTGTTCTGTACACAAGTGCGTGTCAAAAACATCTGAGCGGAAGTTAGGTGTTCTGAATAATGACATTGAGCACTATGCACTCTCCTCCAGTCTGGAAAACAATTCCTCACAGGCAATTTAATATACAATAGACAGCAGGTGCAGGAGTAGGCCATTCTGCCCTTCGAGCCAGCACCACCATTCATTATGATCATGGCTGAAGATCCTCAATTTGTATACTGTTCCTGCCTTATCCCGATAACCGTTTATTCCACTATCCTTAAGAGCTTTATCCAACTCTTTATTGAAAGAACACTTCCTGCTGTCTCGGGTTCTTCATTCCGTTGACTTCAAATCTTCACAGAAGTCAACAGACCTTGTTACATATTCATTTCCTCATTTTTGTTCATATCACTGTGTGCATCGTGTGACAGTGGGAGTGCACTTTCCCCACAACCCAGGGGTCAGACCATAGTCTTGGAACCGTACTGTGTTATTTCTAATTTCACCAACACCAGGGTGAAATATCTGCTGCTCTGCATAATTTATGCAATTCAATTATTCATAAGGTAATAGCTTTTCCAGCATCTGTGACGAGGTGGCCGAGAATTTAAGGCGATGGACTACTGATCCATTGTGTTCTGCACGCGTGGGTTCGAATCCCACTCTCGTCGCTGTCATCAACGGCATTTCAGTGGTGCTGTTTTCAGATGGTCGCAGCTGTGTGTTGAAGTTGGAGCTCCAATAGTCAGTTCGTATGCATTGACAAAATTTCAAAGAATAGTTTAAGCCTGTTGACTGAAATGTAGGTTGCATTGGGATAATGATAAGGAGTGCAGTTTTCTTTGTCAAGTCAAGTTGCTGTGAACGTTTTTTTGTATGAAAGACATCCAGGAAAATCAAATACCGAGAGCTGCGAAGTGCATGTCATGCAAAGGGATTCTTAATGAATGTTTTGTCAGATGAAATCTGAAGGAGGTTGAGTAGAAGTAATTCATCCTGGTGAGAAGATCACAGCGAGACAACACAAAATAATGGAGATATTTCAAAGGGGCAGGGCGTGGGTGTAGGGGCACTGAGAACTGGCTATAAATGCACAGTGGAGAATTGCCAGTGTGGGTGCCGTGCATGGGCATGGAGAGATTTACACATTGGTCTCGCCCTAGCCCCTTGCTCTCGCCATTGATGAATGCTGGACATAAGGCACAGATAAACACAAGATGTGGGAAGCAAGCACCCTCACGTTATGCACACACTGGATGCAACACATTGACCTATGAACAACTGGAGAAATCAGCATGTTACCTATAGGGAGTGAAACTAAACTGTAGATCAATAACCGCAGATTCATACAACATAAACATGAAAAATGATTTAAAATGTAGGGTGTAGGGTTGCTCACTGAGCTGTAACTTTGATATCCAGACGTTTCATTACTTGGCTAGGTAACATCATCATCAGTGGCGACCTCCAATTGAAGCAAAGCTGTTGTCTCCTGCTTTCTATTTATATTTTTCTCCTCGATGGGGTTCCTGGGGTTTGTGGTGATGTCATTTCCTGTTCGTTTTCTGAGGGGTTGATAGATGGCATCTACATCTAAGTGTTTGTTTATGGCATTGTGGTTGAAGTGCCAGGCCTCTAGGAATTCTCTGGCATGTCTTTGCTTAGCCTGTTCCAGGATAGATGTGTTGTCCCAGTCGAAATAGTGGTATTTTTAATCCGTATGTAGGGCTACGAAGGAGAGAAGGTCGTGTCTTTTTGTGGCTAGCTGGTGTTCGTATATCCTGGTGGCTAACTTTCTTCCTGTTTTTCTTACATAGCGTTGGTGGCAGTCATTGCATGGAACTTTGGAGATGACGTTGGTTTTGTCCATGGGTTGAACTGTGTCTTTTAAGTTAGTTTTTGTTTGAGAGTGTTGGTGGGTTTGTGTACTACTAGGATTCCGAGGGGTCTGAATAGTCTGGCTGTGATTTCTGAAACTTCTTCGATGTATGGTAAGGTGGTTAGGGTTTCTGGCTGTGTTTGGTCTGCTTGTCGTGGTTTGTTCTTGAGGAATCTGCGAACTGTATTTTTGAGTATCTATTCTTTTCGAATACGTTGAATAGGTGGTTCTCCTCTGTTTTCCGAAGTTCGTCTGTGCTGCAGTGTGTGGTGGCTCGTTGGAATAGTGGTCTGATACAGCTTCGTTTGTGTGTGTTGGGATGGTTGCTGGTGTAGTTAAGTATTTGGTCAGAGTTTGTCGGTTTTCTGTATACATAGGTTTGTAGTTCTCCGTTGTCCTTTCTTTCTACTGTGACGTTCAGGAATGCGAGTCTGTTGTCGGTTTCTTCCTCCTTGGTGAACTTTATGCCTGTGAAGGTGTTGTTGATGATGTCAAATGTCTCTTCTTTCTTGTTTTGTTTTGTGATGACAAAGGTGTCATCTATGTAGCGGACCCAGATTTTTGGTTTGATTGTTGGTAGGGGTGTTTGTTCTAGTCTTTGCATTACCGCTTCTGCTATGAATCCTGATAGCGGAGATCTCATGGGTGTGCCGTTGGTTTGTTTGTAGACTATGTTGTTGAAAGTGAAGTGGGTGGTGAGGCACAGGTTCACTAGCTTCATGATGTTTTCGTTGGTAATGTGATTGATGGTTGTTGGTGCGTCTGTGATGGTCTCTTCTAAAAGTGCGGTAAGTGTTTCCTTTGCCAGGTCGATGTTGATGAAGGTGAACAGTGCTGTTATGTCGAATGAGATCATTGCTTCTTCTTCCTCTATTTTGGTGTTTTTGATGATTTTTAGGAATTCCTGAGTGGAGTGGATGGAGTGCTGTGACTCTTCTATGAGGCATTTCAGTCTTGCATGTAGTTCTTTGGCCCGTCTTTAAGTTGGTGTTCCGGGTAATGAGACTATGGGTCCGAGGGTGGGGGGGGGGGGGGCTCCTGGTTTATGGATTTTTGGTAGTCCGATTCGACTTGGGAAACACCTTGATCCTGGGACAGTCTAAGCAAAGACATGGCGGAAAATTCCCAAAGGCCTGGCACTCCAACCACAACGCCATAAACAAACACATAGATCTACATGCCATCTATCAACCCCGCAGAAAACGAACATGAAATGACATCACCACAAACCGCAGGAACCCCATCCAGTAGAAAGATATAAATAGAAAGCAAGAGACAACAGCTTCCCTTCACATGGAGGTCGCCACTGATGGTGTTACCTAGCCAGGTAATGAAACATCTGGATATCAAACCTACAGCTCAGCGAGCAAACCTACACCTTAAACCTCAACCTGAGTTACAAACCTTCACAATCCTTGCGATTTAAAGAGGCTATACGCATATCAGTAATAGACTTTTTGATATAATACCCGTCTGGTTGAAAGAAGAAGACACCACATTTCAAGATGGATGACAACGTTACCAATGTTGTTTTGAAATTGAGATCTATTTGATCATTTTACGCAGTGAACAAGTTCATTTTAAATAATGCAAACCAAATTCTCTCACCTGGAATAAAAGTGTGTTTTGAAAAAAAACTTTGTCCTTGTTAACTCGCAGTTACTCAACATGAGAAATAGGATATAATTTTTATTAAGCATACATCAATTAGCACCATTATCTTACTTCGGATGGACTACAGTATGCACATGCGAAATAAGGTTTAAGAAAGAATGACTTTTGGAAATAATGATTCGGTGGTGACTAAAAATAATATTAGGTTCTCATGATGTGGTTACTCCACCAATTGGTCCAGTGGTGGGGATGTTCAGTGGGCAGTATTTCTATGATGGTACAGAAGTATGTGAGCTGCCAGGGATGGGAGCTCCCACTTCTTTTGGAGCAGCGTCTTTTGACGTGGACCAGAGAGCATTGTGACATCAGTCTGGGAGTTCCAACCACACCTGGAGCAGCTTCCATTGACATGGAGCAGCAGGGAGCATTGAGGCATCAGGCTGGGAGTTCCAAACACAACTGGAGCAGCTTCAGTTGACATGGAGCAGCAGGGAGCATTGGAACATCCGAATGCAAGATCTAACCTCATTTGGAGCAGCTTCAGTTGACATGGAGCAAGGAGCTTTGCGAGATCCATCTGGGAGTTCCACTCTCACCTGGAGCAGCTTTTAATGACATGTAGCAGTAGGGAGTATGGGACATCAGAGTGACACATCCAACCTCAACTGGACTGCTTCTCTTGACATGGAGGAGGGAACTTTGGGGCATCAGACTGGGAGCTCCAACCTCACAAGGACCAGCTTTTAGTGACATGTAACAGCTGGGAGCATTGGGACATCAGAGTTGTAGGTCTAACCTCAACTGCACCACTGGTAATGACATGGAACAGGGAGCATTGGGACATCAAACTGGGAGCTCCAACTTCAAGTAGAGCAGCTTCTATTGACATGGAGCAGCAAGGAGCATTGCAACGTCAGGTTGGGAGCTCCAACATCACCTGTAGAAGCTTGTATTTACATGGAAGAGGAGGGAGCATTGGGACATTAGGCTGGGGGAAAGGATATTCAACTATTTTAATCTAAAGTAAAACATGTTTCAACACCTCATATGTTAATTGATTTATGAAGAATCTTTCCCTGGAAAATAATTAATTCTTTAGATAGTAAAGACAAGTCCTGCAAATATTCAACTTAGGAAAACGCATTGGTACAGATAGAAATGGGAGTGATGCTTCATGTCTTTGTCTTTTCATTTCTGGCCGACTCTGCGCTCGATTATGTCATCGGAAGGACGTTTTCACTCATTTCCTGCAAATTCGGACAGGTCATTAACGATATCTAAATATAAAAAAATAATGGGAATATGAGATGTTATGATTAGGCTGGAGTTTACCTCAAATTATGGTGAAAACGCAGAAAAGTCAGTTGCAATTTCCAAGATCAGCAGTGACCTCATTGATTGGCTGATCAGATTGTGAATCCTCGTTGTTTTGAGGACAAATTGAAGTGAATCAATGATAGTGATTATCTTTGTTCTTTGTTCACCTTGTGACTGTTACTGTTATTGCTCATGTCCTTGTTAACACCACAGCTCTGCAGCGTGTAAAATCTCAGCTGTGCATCTGGCCAGTGGTACAACCATTCGGAGAGCTGGCCACGAATCAGACAATTATAAGTTCGACTTTTACTTTGCATAAGCGCATTGTGGAGATTCATCACAAATCCAACCTAATCACTTTTGTTATGCTGAGGTGAATAATATTTGAAATTTTCTTCTCCACGAATGAAAGTTCTTTCACTGTCTTCGATCAGTTAAACATTACCAAGAGCTATCAGAGTAAAAATCACACAGCACCAGATTGTATTGAACAGACGTATTTGGAAGCACCAGCGTTCCATGCACTGTTTCTTCATCAGGTGTTTGCCAACTGTTGGAATCTAAAATGGCTTTGTGTGATTATTAAATGTATCCACCCCAGTCCAACACCAACACCTCCAAGTCATGGGTACCGTCGACACCACGAACGGTCGGTTAAAGTTCAGATGATCTTCCAAAAGAGCGCGCATGTTGACACACACACCAAGTTTCTGCAGGAAAACACTTCACCTGATGAAGGAGCGGCTCTCCGAAAGCTAGTGCTTCCAAATAAACTCGCTGGACTATGCCCTGATATAGTGTAATTTTTAACTTTGTCTACTCAACTCAAACACTGGCACTTCCATATCATAGACAACATCAGTCATGTCCCAGCGCTGTCAGAGAAGGCAATCCTGGAATAGCCCAATACATTGCACATAGGTACGTTTCGTTTTCAGAAACCAACGCACTTAGTCGCTGCAGCTCCGATGGATGAAAAGCACAGAAAAGAAATAGCTGAGACTCAGTTTTAACATTATTTTGAAATATTTTGGAAAGTGGAATCAGAGGAGAATAAAGGATGAACTGTCCGACTGTGCAGAGAGAGGGAAGGCACTTTTCCCTTCTTTGATGAGCTGGGGTATTGACTGATCTAAGGCATGGAACAGATTCCTGATAGAGCTGCGCTCTCTGCATCAGGAACAAGAGGTCCTGATTTCCTGAACGGTAATGAAACCCAAGCCACTCAGTTAAAGCGCTGAATACTAACTACTAGACCACCAGGGATGAGGGCAGAAGCCGTTGCACCGTTTCTTCAGAACACAGTTTTTGGAATTATGTCACTGCAGATATGTTTCACCTCAAAAATGACTGAATTATGTAGTGTTTCCAGCACAGAACCGGGTCCCTTCATCTCATTTCCCAGCACTTGGTCTGTAACCTTGTAAGCTCTGACGTTTCACCTGAATACTAATTTCTCTGGAACGTTTTAATCTCGTAAAACACAATAAGTGGAATTAGAATTTGAGATGGGAACTGAACCCCATTTTTACCCATAGACTGAAGCACGCAGACACATTTCCCCAAGTGTGACACAGGCCTCTGGAGAAAACAAGCAGAAAGTAAGATTTCACCGACTTGTCTAATGTTGTCCCATTTCAGAGTTCAACACCAATGTCTGTTTACAGCAAAGAAAGGAAGCATTCAGCCCCTCCCGTCCCAGTGTTCTTTGCCCATTGTTTCCCCATTACTCTGTAGTTTATACTGCCTCACCTCGTTCTTGCTGCCAAACTTGATCACTGCTCACGCCCGCTATTTCCTGTCCTGCCAAACGGTTTGCCTCAAGTTCTTGGAATGAAAAACAGGAATGGCCTATTTCAAGCACTTTTCTAGTTTACAAGGACAGTTTTATCACCACTGAGCAAGCACATTGCCAGCTCAGAGAGAAGGTCTCATCCTTTAGAAACTGAAATGCAAAGATGATGGATAGCCTCAGTATTGCAAACCAACCAACAAGACCGGAATCGGGCTGAGGGGATCACGCACAGAAGGATGGGAGAATAGAATGGCGAATCTCATGGTGTCCAGGGTGATTTTAACAGAAATCTTCCCTGGTAGTTTCGTGATGAGGATTCAGTGATTTCACTGTCATGGCTTGTTAAAGGTTAACGTTTACAGTAATCAATATGAAATACTGCCTGATATTTCGAAGCAGAATGGTGATGTGCAGCAGAAGGAATCGTTTCACTGCATGACCTAATAAGAGAGCTCAGAAGAGCCAGGAGCAGACATGAGAGCCAGGAGGAGACATTAGAAGTTGTTGGCGGATAGGATCAGGGTTAACCCTAAGGCTTTCCATAGGTATGTCAGGAAGAAAAGAACGACGAGAGTTAATTTAGGGCCAATCAAGAATAATAGTGGGAAGTTGTGTGTGGAGTCAGAGGAGACATGGGAAACACTAAATAAGTATTTTCCGACAGTGTTCACTATATAAAATGAAAATATTGGCGAGGAAGATACAGAGATACTTGCATCTCGACTCGAAGAGATTGAGGTTCACAAGGAAGAGGTATAAGAAATACTGTAGAATGTGAAAATAGACAAGTCCTCTGGGCCAGATGGGATCTATCCTAGAATCCTCTGGGAAGCAAATGAAGAGATTGCCGAGCCTGTGCCATTGATACAGAAATCATCATTATCGACAGGAAAAGTGCCTGAGGACTGGAGGATTGCAAATGTGGTTCCCTTGTTCAAGAAGGGTAGTAGAGACAACCCTGGTAATTCCAGACCAGTGAGTCTCACTTCAGTTGTTGGTAAAGCGTTGGAAAAGATTATAAGAGATAGGATTTATAATCATCTAGAAAAGAATAATCTGGTCAGGGACAGTCAGCATGGTTTTGTAAAGGTCGTGCCTAACGAATCTTATGAGTTTTTTGACAAAGTGACCAAACAGGTAGATGGGAGTAAGCATGTTGATGTTCTGAATATAGATTTCAGCAAGGTGTTCGATAAGATTCCCACAGTAGGCTATTATACAAAATGTGGAGGATTGGAATTGTGGGAGACATAGCAGTTTGAATCAGTAATTGGCTCGCTCAAAGAAAACAGAGTGTTGTAGTTGATGCAACATGTTCATTTTGCTGTCCAGTTACTAGCAGGATTCCGCAAGGGTCGATGTTGGGTCCAGGGCTATTCGTCACTTTTATAAATGACCTGGATGAGGGCTTAGAAGGGTGGGTTAGTAAATTTGCGGGCAACACTATGGTCGGTGGAGTTGTGGATAGTGACGAAGGATGTCGTAGGTTGCAAAGAGACATAGATAGGATGCGGAGCTGGGCTGAGAGGTGGCAAATGGAGTTTAATGTGGACAAGTGTGAGGTGATACACTTGGGACGGAGTAATCGGAATGCAAAGTACTTGGCTAATGGTAAGATTCTTGGGAGTGCAGATGAGCAGAGAGGTCTCGGTGTCCATGTACACACATCCCTGAAAGTTGCCACCCAGATTGACAGGGTTGTAAAGAAGGAAAACAGTGTTTTGGCCTTTATTAATAGAGGGATAGAGTTCTGGAATCAGAAGGTTATGCTGCAGCTGTACAAAGATTTTGTACTGCCACATTTGAAGTATTGTCAACAGTTCTGGTCCCGCATTATAAGAAGGATGTTGACGCTATGGAAAGAGTGCAGAGGGGATTTTCTAGCATGTTGCCTGGTATGGAAGGAATGTATTATGAGGAAAGACTGAGGGCCTTGAGGCTGTCCTCGTTGGAGAGAAGATTGAGAGGTGACTTAATAGAGACATACAAGATAATCAGAGGTTTAGACAGGGTGGACAGGGAGAGTCTTTTTCCAGGTTTGGGGACGGCAAATACGAGGGTCACAACTTTAAAGTGAGGGGAGAAAGGGATAAGACAGATGTCAGAGGTAGTTTCTTTACTCAGAGAGTAGTTAGGACATGGAATGCTTTGCCTGTAGCGGTGGTAGATTCGCCAAGATTAAGTGCATTTAAGTCGTCATTCGAGAGGCATATGGACGTACATGGAGGAGTGTAGATCGGATGGGCTTCAGATTGGTATGACAGGGCGGCACAACATCGAGGGCCGAAGGGCCTGTACTGCACTCTCATGTTCTATGTTCTATATGCAACAGTTCCACATCAGCAATGTCATCGGCAATTGCCTGACGTTCAATCAGTTTAAAACAAGAACGGAGGGGGCGTCAGGAAAACGGAAGGGGAATAGTGGTTTGTGAGAGTTAACTACATGCCTCGTGGATCCAGGTTCAATGTAGATACTGAATATCGGTTTTCCTGTTTATCTTGGTATACTGATCACTTCGGATCAATTACCCAATATTGTCTATCCTTTGTGTGCTGTTCTTTGTACATTTCACCTCGGTTCAGCGCTCCGGGGGACCACGCTTTTTTAAAATTTGGCACGTTTTACTCAGGTCTGTTTTGCAGCTTCATATTAAGGCCAACAAGTTTAGGAACAAATACTCACCGTTCAGACCACCAAGTCTGTTCCACTATTGAATGGTTTCACATCTGATCTGATAACCTTGAACTGCACTTTCTTGCCTTTTGCCATAACGCTTGATGTCTTTGCTGTTTGAAGATCTACCGATCTCAGCTTCATTACACCTAATGACACTTCCTCAATCGCCGTCTGCTACAAGAAAGTCCACTGATCCAGAACTGTCTGAGAGAATAAATGCTTCTTCATCTCTATTTTAATTGTGAGATCCGCATTCTAATACAAAGTTAAAAATCGCACAACACCAGGTCATAGTCCAACAGGTTTAATGGAAGCAATAGCATTTGGAGAGCTGCTCCTTCATCAGGTGGCTGTGGAGTACACAGTGGTAAGGTACAGAATTTATAGCGTAAGGTTACAGTGTAATGTCACTGAAATTATACATTGGAAAAATACCTTGATTGCTTGTTAAGTCTTCCATTTGTTAGAATGACTATGTTAGGTTCATTTCTTTCTTATGTAAATCGAAAAACTTTCTTTTGACAGTTACATTCTCAGGTGGGCTTTACCAATTAGTGTCAGCACAGATAATATGTTGAAGGTGCTCGTCCCTGTGTGCTGCGTCCATGCCATAATGTTTAGACTGATGCTCATCTAAACAAAAACCAACACGCTGCAGGCAAGAATGCCTTAAGACATGGTACATTGGTGAAGCTGAGCAGAGGCTACAACAACGGAATGGGCGCTGCACATCAATCAACAGACAGGTGTTCCCCTTCCCAGTTAGAGAACACTTCAGTGATCTAGGACATTCGAACTCGGATCTTCGGGTGACAATCCTCCAAGGCGGTCTTCGGAACAGGCAGCAGCTAAAAGTGCCCCCGCAGACTGGTACCCATGGTCATTGGGTTCATGTCACAGTACAGGTGATCCTATTGCCCTATCTACAAACAGAGACCCTCCGACACTATTGCGCGCGCGCGCGCACACACACACACACACACACACACACACACGTCTGTGGGGTGAATTTGTACTTGCAGAGTTACATTGTACTTTGCTCAAAAACTGCATGAATCCATGTAAGTCTCTGGTAACTCATTTTTATAAATTAGAATCAGTCTAAATATTATGGAACAGACAGCAGCACAGGGGGGCAGACACCAGTTGTTAAACATCACCTGAGAATGAAACTTTAAAATAAAAAAGCTTTGCACTTTACATATGAAAGACGTGAAGCTCACATGGTCATTCTAACAGATCGGAGACTTAGCAAACAATCAAGGTATTTTTCAATGCACAATTTCAGTTACGACACTATCCGAGTGAATCTCTCCTGCAACTCTCCCAGTGCGACTCATCCCTGGACAATTCTCGCAATGAGCCGAATGAACATATTTCTATTCTGTAACAGCATCGGGGGTGGCGCTGCCGCATTTATTGCCTTCCGGTTTGGAGTCACGTGGACGCCAGACCAGATAAGGACGGTAGTTTCCTTCCCTCAAGGACGTCAGTGAAACACATGGGTTTTTCATACAACGTATTCTTAGTTCAAGGCATTTATTGCATTCACAAACTATCATCGTCGTGGCATGGTGAGAATCCAACCCTTCTCCCCAGAATATTACCTGGCTTTGATCTGTTAACAATCCAGCGATAATACCACTAGGCTATCGCAGAAAGCCCTCACGGGGGATCTTTTCCAATAGAGTCTCTTTTCCCAAATTATTCCTTATGCCCTTTTATTGAGCCTCACACTCCAATAATCTCTTGTCCATGTCAGTAAAAGCTGCTAAAAGAGAATTGATGTCACAGCCAAGCTATCCCAACGGATCGAATGATTTGAAGGTGCCAATGGAGAGATTGGGGCAACAGTGAGTGCAACGGCACAGACTGGATGGGATCAACGTGAAAGTGTATGTTAGATTTTGCAATGCCTCAGTCAAATGGGACGCGAGACGGAAAAGAGAGTTAGGGAGAGTGCGAGGGAGAGACATCTTCGAGAACTTTTGGCTTAAAATCATGATACATGAAACGCAGAAATATCAGAGAACAAAATTCTATGGAAAACCGATCATCACCTCGGAGAATATTATCTTGTAAAAACGATTAATTTCTGACCGTGTTTCACCAAAAGTAAAACTTTGAGAGAACTGACTGCCATGATGTGGATTCTAGCCGAGGTCGCTGCAATCGCAACATAAAATACGAACTACTAAACGGTTACAGCATTCCACATAGCACGCTTGCAAACTGCAACCTGTATGGTAGCAGAGGAAATGTCAGGAAGAATGTACAATATCAGGACATAGCGACAGGCATGTGGGAAAGCAGAATGAACCGAATCTTTAACTTTAGCGTCCCCAGAGACTGTGGACTTTCCATGAATGAGCGTACAGGAGAATGGGATTAATGAAACTCTCCAAACTCTTGGGAGATTGCAGAATATTGTTGAAACGTATGCTTCAATATCATTATATTTGAACATCGGCTACTTCATCACTTTCCCCACACAAGGCAGGACCAATTGCTGCATGAAATCACACATAATCCTAGTTCCAGAACCGGAATCAGAGAAACTGTGTGAAGCATGCACGAAGATCCAATTGGAAACTGGGATGGAATGACAGGAGAGAGGCGCATGTATTTCCGAGGTTGGGACAGCTCCTGCTCAAAAGCGGGGCGGAAGGGAATACTTGCCCCCATTTATAATATTATGACCATAAACAGCACATGTTGCTAAGACAGCCGATTGGCGCATCCAAAGAGTGTGGAGACTTTAACTTTGGGGTGGCAAGGTTCGAAATTTCATTTTCCCATTTGGATCGTTGGTTTTGACAATGGCATCTGCTTTTGTTCGCATCAGCTCAGAATCAGCTTCTTGTTCCCAATAAATACTGCAACCTGGAGAAGGTGGTGTTGTGGTTATATAATAAACTACTCATCCCTGGGGATTCACACACGGAACTGGTAATGTTAAAGTTTGATGAATAAAACCTGGAATGGAAGCCTGATCTCAGGAACAGAGAACATGACTTTAATTTCTTGCCATCCCATTCATGCATGTCACTTATACAGGGGATGCTACCATCTTTACCCAATCCTGCCTACTTGTGTCTCCAGGACCTGAACAAAATAGCTGACCCTTAATCCGAGAATGACGACCGTGTGGGACACTATCCCTCTGAAGCACATCCTATCAGACCCACACTCCATACCTATTCAGTCCCTTCATTTCCCATGGCTGATCCCAGTAACCTACACACCTTCAGACTGTGGGAGGAAACTCACACAAGCAAAGAGAGAATGTGCAAACTGCACACAGTCACACGAGACTGGGATCGAATCCATGTCTCTCGAGCAGCGAGGCAGCAGCGAATCAGGAAGAACAACAAATGCTGTCCTGACCAGCGACATCCACACCCTGTGGATATATCAGGAAGAATAAAAACACATTCACAACATGGACAACGGTACTTGCGTCTGCATGGACATGATTTGAACCAATCGTTCATCCTGGGTAGATACAAAGACAACGATATCACAGAGAAACCAGCGCAATGCCGGATTCAATTACCTGCTGAAGTGGAATCTCAACTACTCAGTCAAACTGGGGACAGACTATTCAACAGTCCCGTGTGTGGGAAGGGCTCATTGAGCAGAAGAACCTCCACAGTAACCAACAAGATTACATATCCCAGAAGGAGATCAATTAAACTGTCAATGCTGCTGTTAATCCCAACCAGCTGCCAGTTTCATAGCGTCAAAGTCATAGACTCACAGAGCATGAAAACAGGCCTTTCTGTTCTCCCAGCTCATACTGAACATAATGCCAAACTAGACGAGTCGCATCTGATGGCTCTTGCAACTGCTGAGGGTTAACAATGGCCTTGTGATATTATTACTGCATTGTTAATATGAATGTCCAGATATAATTCTGTGGACACGGGTTCAAACCCTGGCAAGGCAGATGCTGGAATTTTATTTAAATAAATTCCTGGAGTCTAATGATGATGTTGAATCAGTTGTTGTAGATCTGATTCACTAATGCCTGATAGGGAAGGAAACTCAAAGCTTGGGAGAAGATTTGTAGCTCGGGTGCTCATTGTTGTGGTTCTGTTCGCCGAGCTGGGAATTTGTCTTGCAAACGTTTCGTCCCCTGTCTAGGTGACATCCTCAGTGCTTGGGATCCTGTGAAGCGCTTCTGTGCTGTTTCCTCCTGCATTTGTAGTGGCCTGTCTCTGCTGCTTCCAGTTGTCAGTTCGAGCTGTCCGCTGTAGTGGCCGGTATATTGGGTCCAGGTCGATGTGTTTGTTGATAGAGTCTGTGGATGAGTGCCATGCCTCTAGGAATTCCCTGGCTGTTCTCTGTTTGGCTTGCCCTATAATGGTAGTGTTGTCCCAGTCGAATTCATGTTGCTTGTCGTCTGTGTCTGGCTGGTATGTGACTCCAGATCCATAATATCGTGGTTGATTCTGATCTTCCCTCTGGGCAATAAATGATGTACTAGGCATGAATGAATAGCTTTTGTTAATCCCACTGATACTTTCCAATTCATTTATCGATCCAAATATCCTGTAAATATTGCAAATGTACTTTCATTCATCACTGCCTCAGGAAGTGGATTGCACACATAAACCATCCTCTGTTAAAAAAGCCTCTCATGTCTAATTTTAAATCCCTCTTTTCACTTTAAACATTTGCCCTCTCGTACTGAGGGCCCCCCTCCTTGGAGAAAAGACAGTTACAGTTAACTCCAGCCGAACTCTCAATAATTTGTAAATTTCTATCAGATCGCCTTTCAAACTCCAGTGCTCGAGTGAAAATATTCTCAGCCTATCCAACCTTTCGTTATAATACAAACCTTCCCCACTAGCCATACGCTGGTATACCTGTTCGAAACCTACTCCAGCTGAATAATTTCCTTGCTTTTACTGGGCGGCAAGAACTGGACACAGTATTCCCGAAGACGCATCACTCAATGTCCTATTCAACTTCAACATAACGTACCAACCCCTACGCTCAAAGGACTGCGCAACGAAGGCGAGATGACATTTTTTAACCATTCTGTCTATATATGAAGCAAACTAAAATTAATTATGTACTTGCATTCCTGGCCTGTGTGTTCCATAGCACTATGCGATGCCCGATCATTAATTGTATAAGCCCTACTCTTATTTGATGTAGCAAAATGCAATACCTTCCATTTATCCAGATTGAACTTCATGTGACATTTTTCAACCCAAAGACGCAATGGATTAAGATCCTTCTGGAATCTTAGATCACCTTCTTTACAGTCTCCAATTCTGCTGTCCTCTGCAAGCTTATGAACCATGGCTTCTATGAGTTCTATTGTTTACTCATATAGGTCAACGATTTTTAATTATTTGTCGTGGCCATCATTTAGCTGTTTGCAAATCAGGTAACAATTAGTCATGTCGTTAACCATGAGGAAGAAAGCCATAGACTGCAGGGAGATTGGAAACAATTAGCAAGAAAATGTGCTGAAAGGAATTCAATCCAGTGAAGTGGGTGATAATGAATTTGAGGACGCACAATGAGTAAAGTGTGAATACTGAGTGGTTTAAAGTAATAAAAGAGAAACTGGAGTAGACATTCACGAATGTTTGAAGGTGATTGGACAAGGTATCATGTGATCTCGATGGGTTGGAGATACTTTCTGTTCTTGACCGCAGGTGGGAATATAAGAGCAGGGAAATGATGCTGGAACTTTAGCAACGGCCTATTCAAGATCAATAGACAGGGGAATCAGATGGACGGAAGTGCGTACTGCAGGTGCTGGAAATCAGAATCAAGATTAGAGTGGTGCTGAAGAAGCACAGCAGGTCAGGCAGCATCCGAGTTGCAGAAAAAACTAACGTTTCGGGCAAACGCCCTTCATCAGGAAAAAAGGTGGGAGCCTCGTGGGTGGAGCGATAACGGGAGGACTGGGTCTGGGAAGAATTTAGCTGAGAGTGCAAGAGGTGGATAGAGATGGGGTTAAAGGTGATAGGTCGGAGAAGAGGGTGGAGCGGATAGGTGGAAAGGAAGATAGACAAGTGGGACAGGTCAGTAGGATGGTGGCAAGTTAGAAAGTTGCAACTTGGATAAGGTGACCGTGGAGAGATGAGGAAACTGGTGAAGACCAAGTTGATGCCCTGGGGTTGAGGGTCCCGAGGTGGAAGATCTGGCGTCTGGTGGTGAGGGAATGGCGGTGGAGGAGACCCAGGAACTGCATGTCCTTGGGAGAGTCGGGGGACGTGGTAATTGATGTTTTTGGTCATGGGGCGTTGGAGTTGAATGTTGCAGGTTCCCTGGAAATGTTCTCTGAAGCGCTCTCCGAGAATGTGTCTGTTGGCCCCAATGTAGAGGAGACTACATCGCGAGCAACAGATGCAATAAACGACATGTGTGGAAGTGCACACGGACATTTGATGCATGTGGAAGGCTCATTGGAGCCTTGGCAGGATGTGAGAGGGAAGATGTGGGTGCAGGTTTTGCAATTCCTGTGGTGGCAAGGTAAGGTGCCATGAGGGGAGGGTGGGTTTTTGGAGGGCGTCGAGTTGACTCGGTAGTCGTGGAGGAAAGAGTCTTTTTGAAAAGTGGATAGGGGTGGGGAGGGAAATATAAATTTCCCTGTCACTGCAGGAATTCCAAAACCTGCACCCACATCTACCTCCTCACCTCTATCCAAGGCTCCAATGGAGGCTTCCACGTCCATCAAAGTTTCTCCTGCACTTCCACACATGCCATTTCTTGTATACGTTCCGCCCGATGCGGTCTCCTCTAAGTTGGAGAGAAGAGATGTGTTCTCACACAACACTTCAGAGAATATCTCCAGGATACCCGCAAGAATCAACCCCAGTGCCACATGGCGAAACATTTCAACTCCTCCTCCCACTCTCCCGAGGACATGCAGGTCCTGGGCCTCCTGTATTGCCACTGCCTCACAACCCGATGCCTGGAGGAAGAAAGCCTCATCATCTGCCTCGGGACCCTTCAATCCCATGGCATCAATTTGGACTTCACCCGTTGCCTCATTTCCCCTCCCCCTACCTTACCCCAGTTCTCACCTTCCAGCTCAACACCGTCCGCCTGACCTGTCCCACCTGTGCATCTTCATTCCCACCTATCCACTCCACCTACTTCTCTGACATATCATGTTCACCCCACACCCGCATCCACTTACAGCACTCTCAGCTACCTTCTCCCCAGCCCCATACCCATCCCATTTCTCTCTCCCTCCCATGTGCTCCCAGTCTCATTCCTGAAACCTTTGCCTGAAACGTCCATTTTTCCTGCTCCTCAGATGCTGCCGGACCTGCTGTGCTTCTCCAACACCACTCTAATCTTGACGGGAGTCAGTTGATTGAGAGGATTTTTCAGATATTTTCTATTGTTGACCACAGGCTGTTGATGATATCAGAACTTTCGCAACCACCAGTTTAGGGAACAGCTAAAGGACTGAGCACAAGTCTGGTCATGGCATAAATCAACATTTTTCTTAAAATTGTAAGACAGAAGATGGAAGGCTGAAGTATGCAACTTTGCCCATCAAGACCATTTCAGCAATGATTTTCTCACTGATTCCTTTCCACCTCAGGGTGCTATGGGCCTTGGAGGGTAAGTTGAAAATGGTGGCGTTTCGTTGCATCTTCCAACTTTGTCCTTATCGTTAGTACAGCTGTTGAGCTTTGAAGGTTGTCAAAAATGCCCGAATGACTTACTCCAGTGCATCGTATAGTTGGTGCACTCTGCTGCAATTGCGCCTTAGCGGTGAAGGGAATGAATATTGCAGGTGTTGAAGAGGGTACACACAAGTGACTGCATTGTCGTAGACGGTGTCCAGTTCCTTAACTGTAATTGAAGTTACACCCATCTAGGCAAATGGAGAGAGTTATATTAACGTCTCATTTGTGCCTTGCAAAAGATGTAGGATTCACAGAACAATGAGTTGAGTTTATAATCAAAAAATGTCTCAAGAACATGTTGTTGTCAAAGTGTTTATGTCGCCAGTTTCTATAAGTTTTTTTTCCCCCGAAATAATAGCTCTGTGGACGACTGCACGGGGTAATTTGTTTACAGTAAAGTTATTGAATGTCAATGAAATATGATAAGATTCTCATTTGTCGGAGTGTTCATTACTCTATTTCGTCCTTGTGTGGAAAATCTGATTCCAGTCGCTGCCTGATTTCAAGTTCCAATTCCCGTCTGTGCTTGAAATTCCAACCGTTTATTAACATAAATGTCTCCGCCTGCCGTAAAAATATGTAAGGACGCTGCTGGGACAGCAGAGATTAATGAGCATGTTGTCAACACTGGAGAAAATGGAGCTTCGTGGAATGAAAGTCTGGGATTATTCTCCTTGAAACAAAGAAGACGGAGGGGAGCTCTATAATCACCTTTATAAACGTTCAATATTCAGGGTAGTTCCGGGCTGGTGGTTCACCCTCTGGTAGGAGGAAAGCAGAATTAGATATTGCCTGTTTAGTTCAGAAATTAGATTAGTGTGGAAACAGGCCCTTCAGCCCAACAAGTCTGCACCGACCCACCTACACCTAGCACTGCAGGCAATTTAGTATGGCCAATTCATCTAAACTGCACATTTGTGGACTGTGGGAGGAAATCGGAGCAAACCCATGCAGACATAGGGAGAACGTGCAAACTCCACACAGCTAGTCGCCAGAGGTAGGAATAGAACACGGGTCTCTGGCGCTGTAAGGCAGCAGCGCTAACCACTTTGCCACAGGGCCGCACAAGACTATGGGGCATTTTCTTTGCTCAGGGGCCAGTAAATCGATGGAACTCCTTGCCGAAATTGTTGTTGAAGCTGAATTGTTGTGTATTTTCAAACTGTGCCACACAGATATTTAACCAGAAAGATGATAAAGCTTTGTCGAGGCAATGCTGGAGAATGGAGTTGAGGATTATCAGATCAGCCATGAGTTCGTTGAATGGTGGAGCAGACTCGATGCGCTGAATGGCCGACTTCCAATCCTACATCATTTGGTCTAACGCCTTATTTTATTGATACCTTTAGAATTCTGAGGGGAGGGGATGAAGTGATAGAAAAGGTTTCTCAATCTGATCAGACAGATCAGGAACTATGCTCATAAGTTCATGAACAGGAAATGTGTTGAGGCCTGGATAAACAAATAGCACTGGGCACACCGCAGATGGGTATGTGCAGATGTTGTGATTGCTAAAGAAAATTGGTGGATCTAATATTGTTGCCAACTTGGTGATCACGCTGTATGATGGATCGCGGTATGATTCACACAGCAAATGGTTGTCAAAGACTGAAAGATTCATTTCATTGGAAAAGTTTTCTGCGGTTCCAATTCAATTGACTGTTTAAAATACTGATCAGAACTTTGTGTGGAGTATTACATTAAAATTCACAATCCCACTGGATAAACTATTGCACTCGATCTTTCCTTATTTGTTCCCCTTTCATTCGACGTAAATTCATAGAATGTCAAGATGGAATGAAAGGAGAAAAGAAACGTTTGCACTCCATTTCATTATCCCAATGTAACTTATAACAGTATCAAATTGCTTCACTTCGACTTTGATGAGGTACCGATTTCTCACAAATCTCCGGTGCAATGAAGGGCAAGAGCAAGATCGTCCACGTTCAATGTTGAATTCAATTTTGCTCCGAATTTATTTCAGCTGAACGAAAATACTGATGAGAAAAACAGAAGGTTGAACGACAAAACAAGATGGCAGTTTTGATGCTCAGTTACATTGGCAGATTTCAATGGGTATCAAATGAACCCAAAATCATGGCGTTCCTCCTCCCATCTTTAAGGCATGGGATTAAAGCAGGAAATCGATCTCCAAGAGACGGGTCACTTCCTATTCATTATGGAATAGCTTTCCTTGACAATATACCAAATCTGCTCAGTTCCATTTATTATGCTTCATGTGGAATATTAATAGAAATCTTTTAAAAAACACTGAGTTTTTTTGTTGAATCTTACTCAGCTGCAGACATTTCCGATATTTCTTTGCATCTGAAGTCATCCAAATTAGATATTGTTTCCTCGCACCTTCTACCCCCTCCACCCTCCTTTACACTTTTACCTGGCCACACGCTGTCTCTCTCCTGTTGAAACTCACTGCTTGTGTGTCTCTCAATGTGCCTTTCCAAATATTTTGGAAACAGATTGTCTGAGTGACAGAAATTCTGCCCCCATTATTTCTTTGTCCTACATCGATGGTTTTGAAATCTTGACTTTCAGAAATTTATGAACTTGAAAAAGTGAATTTGCCACATATTTACTCTCTCCAAACCTCAAATACTCTGGAAAACTTCCATTCGGTTTTCCTTGGTTTAGTTTCAAATTTTCCAAAACACAAATAAATAAAACTCTATCCCCACTAAATGCCGTCAGCATCGTCTCCAATGTCTTAGCAGCACAGTAAACGCTGGAAGTGTCCTCTCTAATTGAATCACCGATTCCCTACATTGCAGAAAGTACAGTTGAGTCAATCGTGTCTGTCGGGAGACTATGAACAGCATCTCAACCAGACCTAGCTCCCGTCTCTATCCCCGCAGGCCTCTGGCTTGTGATTTCAAATAAACCTGGTGGAATAAAACCTGGCAACTTGTGACTGCTGACCTTATCACTGCGTTACCCCTGGCTAATTCACTGAACTTACTGAGTTCACTCCCTGGACAGATGAGCGCAATTTAACATGACCAATCCACCTAACCTACAGACTTCAGAGCAGTGCGAACCACTGATCAAATGTAACATCACATTAAACACTATCTGGATCATGTGTAATGGCTTTACACACTGGCAACTCCGCCTAGTGAAAGCAAGCTGCGCCCATCAACCCGAATTCAATACATCCAAACGCGGGTCTACGCTGTACAACCTCAGTAGTTCTGCTGGAAATGTTTCTGCACTCAGATCTGAATGGGTTCATTCTGTTTTCTTCCTCAGATTCCTGCTTTAAATGAAACACATTAGTCAGGAACAACTCTATATAATGGTTTTGATTGCAACACAAACACAATGTGCAGTTTGCTGAAGTTACGTGTTTGCACTTTCACTGACACTCTGTCTCCCCAGGAGCTGCATTACTTCCCCAAATGATTCAGACAGCACTGTCCTTCCTGAGACATGTCCCATCGAGAATGCAAGGCCAGCCATGAATAACCTTCACTGGGGAACAGAGCGACAGGTTTAAAACCTTTACGATGCCCCCAGCGGATTATTGAGCCCTGTGACAGGTGGGGACACTAACCACAATACTGTGGAGGACAACAACGTCGAAGGAGGCCCTTCAGCCTGTTGTGGCCGCACTTGTCAAACACAACTGCTTAACGACCTGAATCAAGTTTTCTATCGTTTAGCCCATGATCTTGCATGTTTTGGTATCGCAAATCAACATCTCAAGTTTTTTATTAAGGTTAGAATGATTTCCGCCTCTCTGACCCTTTCCGCAAATCTACTCAAACCTTTCTGCCTTTTCCCGAAATCTCTTGGCCCCAGTGTTCAATCTCTCCATCAATAAGAAACGCTTCTTTCAGTCTATCCTATCCATATCCCTCAGTATTTAGTACATCTCAGTCATGTCTTCTCCAATCTCCTCTGCTCGGCGACAAACAACCCCAGTCTGTCCAATCTCTCCTCACAACTGAAACTCTTCAGCCCAGACAATATCCCAGTGAATCTCTACTGCACCGTTCCCAGTGCAATCACATCCATGTAGTACTCTGAATTGCAGAACTGCACACAGTAATCTAGCTACGGCCGAATGAACTTTTTTTTCTATTCTGTTCCAGTATGAGGGCGTCGCTGGCTCGGCAGTATTGATTGCTATACCAAATTGCACAGCGGGTAGTTGAGACTCAACCGTATTGTCGTGATTCTGGAGTCACATGGAGGCCCGAGCAGGTAAGAATGGCTGTTACATTCCTTAAATGACGTCAGATAGTTTTGTTTTTTTTTCATCAATTGAACATGGATATATAGGAGTTACTAGATTCGTAATTCCAGATATTTATTGAATCCCAATTCTACCACCGAGCATGGTCGGAGTGAAACCCAGGTACCTGGTGTCTGAATTAACAGTTCAGTGTTCAGTGGTAATAGCGCTCGGCCATTGCAGAAAAGCAGTGAAACTGATCTTATCCAATTAAGTCGATTTTCCACGATACTGTTCTGTGCCATTTTCCTGAGCTTGACCACCCCTACCCACCCCCCCACCCCCAATAATATCTGGTCCGTATCAGTAAAACATGCTACATGAGTATTGATCTCACAACAGTGGTAACTAAATGGATCAAATGGTCTGCAGGTCCCGATGGTGGGGTTGGGGCATGTTCACCCAGCAACAGTGACCCCAGCCACACAGACTGATCGGTATCAATGGGAGAGTCTGTATTAGATTCTGCAATGCCTCAATGAAATAGGAAATGACTCCGCAAACACATGATGAAAGAGCAGCGCTCTGAAAGCTAGTGCTTCAATTAAACCTGTAAGACCATAAACTGGTGTTGGGTCATTTTTAACTTTGTACTCCATAGTCCAACACCGGCATCTCCAAATTAATGAAATGGGGGTATGGGATGGAAAGTTCGGTTAGTGATCGTAGGAGGGAAGAAATCTCTGAGAACGGGTGGATTTGAATTCTGACATATGAAACACAGAGATGTGAGCGAGCAGAACTTGGAGGAAAAAAATCACCTTGGAGAAAATCAAAACTTTGAAACAACTGATTCCTTTGTGTTTCACAAAAGAATGGGACACACAGAGCTATTACTGCCGTGACTCGGAATCGAACCGAGGTTGCTGCGGCCACAACGCAGAGTATTAACCACTATACGATCACAGCACACCACAGACGAACACAGCAAGTGCATGCTCTAAGTACAGTATTATAAGGAATGTTAGGCAGAGCACCAAATGCATACTATCAGTGCTTAGCGAACAGTAGCAGATATGTGGGAACTCAGAATGGTCTGACTGTTTAACATCGGTTCCCCAGTGGCTGTGTTAATTCCATCATTAATGTGTTGAGGGCTGAGATAAATATATTTCTCCAAAACAACAAGGACTCCGGGGACAGTGCAGCTTTTGTTACCTGCACATCCACCAATATCATTTATTGTATCTGTTGCTCCCGGTGCAGTCTCCTGTACATTTGGGGACTGGGCACCTCCTAGCAGAGCGCTTTAGGGAACATCTCTGGGACACCCGCACCAATGAACCACACAGCCCTGTGGCCCAACATTTCACATCTCCCTCCCACTCTGCCGAAGACATGGAGGTCCTGGGCCTCCTTCACCGCCGCTCCCTCACCAACAGAAACCTGGAGGAAGAATGCCTCATCTTCCGCCTCGGAACACTTCAACCCAGGTTATCAATGTGGACTTCAACAGTTTCCTCATTTCCCCTTCCCCCACCTCACCATAGTTCCAAACTTCCAGCTCAGCACTGTCCCCATGACTTCTCCTGTGTTGTCCTACCTGCCTATCATCTATTCCACCAACCCATTCCACCCTCCCACCAGACCTATCACCTTCATCCCCTCCCACATTTACCGATTGTACTCTATGCTACTTTCTCCCCACCCCCAACCTCCTCTCACTTATCTCTCCACCCTTCAGGCTCTCTGCCTGTATTCCTGATGAAGAGCTTTTGCCCGAAACGTCGATTTTACTGTTCCTCGGATGCTGCCTGAACTGCTGTGCTCTTCCAGCACCACTAATCCAGAATCTGGTTTCCAGCATCTGCAGTCATTGTTTATACCAAGCTTTTGTTGAAAGGCATATTTCAATAGCAATGCAGTTTAACATCGGTTACTTCTCGAGTTTCCCCACACAAGGCAGTAACCACTGCTGTCACATAGTCCCAGATCCCAGCCCCAAAATCAGAGGAACTGAGTGGCGCAGTCGCGAAGATGCAACTTGAAATCGAGATGGGAATGAGGTCGCACAGATACTCGATGGTTCAAGTGAATCAACCGGAGAATGCACGGTTTCTATGATGGTTTGTAGGCGCAAGCAATTCCGAGGTTGGGAGTGCTTCTGGTCAAAGGCGGGGCAGAAGGAAAAATCTGTTCCCGTTTATAATAACAGCAATCTACAGTGCATCTTGCTGAGACAGCTGAGTGCTGCAGCTGGTTTGAAGTTTAATTTTGCTTCACTATCACCCACTTTCCTGGAATGAATTGCTTTCACCATTTTTATTTCCAATTGTTTGGTATCTCCCTGTAGTCTGCAGCTTTCTTCCTCATGGTTAATTGCATGACCAACTGTTGTATGATCTGCACACTGCTAAATCACGGCCACTACAAGTAAATAGGAATCATTGATCTATATGAGAAAACACTGGAACTCACAGCTTGCATGCTTCATAGGTTTGCAGGCGACACCAGAATTGTAGACAGTGATGAAGATTATCTATGTTTCAAAAGGATCTTAATCCAATGAGTCGTTGTACTGAAAAATGTAACATGGAGTTCAATCTGGATAAATGGAAGGTATTGCATTTTGGTACAACATAAAGATTATGGCTTCAAGTCATGATCTCTGTTCCTGAGGTCAGGCTTCTTTTTCAAGTTTTATTTGTCGAACGTAAACATAACCGTTTCCGTGTCCCAACCCCCAAGGATGACTAGTTTAAAATATCATCCAACACCAACTTCTCCTGGTTGAAGGCTTGACTGTGTGGAAGAAACTGATACTGAGCTGATGCGAGCAAATGTTGCTGCCACCGCCAGTGTCCGAAACACAGATCCAAACAGCAAAATCATCTTTTAAACCCACCATTGCAAAGTTAAGGGCTCAACACGCACCACTTGTGCCACTCAGCTGTCTTAGAAAGATGCACCGGAAATCGCTATGATCGTATAAACGGGGACAACCATTCCTTTGAGCAGGAGCACATTCAACCGAGGAATTTCTTGAGCCTCTGTACCATCACACGCTCACCTATTGCATCACTGGTAACTCTGCGCACTGATTCCCATCCCTATTTCCGGTTGGATCTGGGCGGCTGTGCCGATGTTAAGCTAAAATGCTATTGAAGCATGCATTTCAACAATATGCTGTCCTGTCCCCCGAGTCTTTGATGTTTTGTCGAAATCGATCAATCCCATCTTTCAACGTTCTCATTCAAGTGATCTCTACAGCCTCTGAGGACATCGAACTGAAAGATTCAGCTCATTCTCAGGTCCCACATGTCTGTCACTGTTTGCTGAGTACGGATATTGTACATTTGCTGTTCTTCCGAACATTTCCTCTGCTAGTATACTTATTGCTGCTTGCAAGCATCCTGTTCTGTGGTTACTGTGATCGTGGTTGTCGGTATTTTGCATTGTGACCACAGCAACCACGATTTGAAACCAAATCATGGCACGAAGTGTTCTCTCCGTTTTCCTTTTTGTGACACAAGCTAAGAAATTAATTATTTTACCTTCAAATTCCGCTCTCTTACATCTCTGCATGTCATATATCAGGATTGAAACACACCCGTTGTCGGAGGTTTCTCTCCTTCCCACGATCATTAAACCTCCTTTCTGTCCCTTCCCCCATTTCTCTGAGGCAATGCCCAACCTATCACTCTCTTTTACATTCACACTGTTCTGTCTGTGCTGCTGCTGCGGTTACTGTTGTTGGGTGAACGTGCCCCAAACCCATCAACGGGGCCTTCAAACAAATCGATCCATTTGGATACCGCGGTTGTGAAATCAATCCCCATGCAGCAGCTTTTACTGATATAGGACAGAGACAATTGGAGCGTCAGTCTCATGGAAAATAACCAGGGCAGTTTTGGTGAAAAGGCATTTTATTGGAAAAGATCAGCTTTTGTGGTTTTCTGTGTTGGTCTTGTGGTAACTTCATAGGACTGATAATCCAGAGACCGAGGTAATAGTCTGGGTACTCGTGCTTGAATCCCACCATGCCAGATTGTAAAATTTGGATTCAGCAAATATCTGCAATGAAGAATCGAATGATTACGATAGATCCATTGACAATTGTTGAATAAAAAACCATTTGGTTCACTGATGTCATTTCAGGAAGGAATCTGCTGTCCTTACTTGGTCTGGCCTGCATGTGACTTCAGACTCAGAACAATATGGTTGAGTCTCAATTTCCCTCTGAGCAATTCAGAATGGGTAATAAATTCGGCTTAGCCAGAATCGCCCTCATACTAATCCAGAAATTTTAAAACAAATGCTCATTAGGCTCAAGCAAGAGTGTTGATTGCAGTTTTGCAAGTCACAGGGATGTGATCACACTGAGAAAATCGTAGGAGATATTTACCGGGACATTGTTTGGGATGAATAGTTTCACTTGTGAAGAAAGACAGGACAGAGTGGAGTGTTTGTCGCAGTGTAAAGGAGATGGAGAGGAGACATGATTGGGTTAGGGTATGGACAGGGCTGACTGAACGAGTTTCCCATTAATGGAGGATTAGCAGGGGGCAGAGATTTAAGAAGAAAGTCAGAATGGTTTGAGAAGATGTGCAAAAGTGCTTTATAAGCCAGTGGGTGGTTGGAATTTGGAATACACTGTCTGAATTGTTCAGAATGGCAGAAACCCTTAGAACCTGAATAAACATTCAGATGTGAACTTGTGATGCCATGACATATAAGGCTGTGGGATAAACATTGTGAAATGGGATTCAGTTCATTAGGCAGTTGTTTTTGACAAGTGTCGACACAATTGGTTGAAGGGCCTCCTTTGAGACTCTTGGTCTCGGTAGTATAGTGGTTCGTGTCCCCGTCTGTCACAGGACTCAATTCTCCACTGGGGACAGTGTAAATATTTTAAAACTGTCGGTCCATTCCCAAGTGCGGGCATTAATACCTGTCCTTCCATTCTCGATGGGGCATGTCACAGGAAGGACAGTGCTGCCTGAATCATGGTGGGAAAGGGCTGCAGCTCTCAGGGAGGCAGAGTGTCAGTGAAAGTGCAACCATGTGACTTCTGCAAACTACACCTTGGTACAGTGTTGGAAAGAAATTAAAAACATTTGGCAGACTTGTTCCGGATTGAAGTGTTGAATTTGTGTTGATTTGCTTTGATGTGGCTGAGTTACCAATTTATAAAACCATTAAAAATGATTCAGGTTTTGCTCACTATAATGGAACATTGGCTCAGTCATTCGCACTGCTGTTCGGTCTGAGGGCTATGTTGATTGGTCAAGTTAAATTGCCCAGTCGTATCCAGGGAATGATTTCAGTAAATTAAGTGAATTAAGTAAAGCGGGGACAAGGTCAGAAGTCACAGGACGCCAGGTTATAGTCCCACAGGTTTATTTGACATCATAATGGGGAGGGTTGCCCCTTCTTCTGGTGAAATATACGTGAATAGGGAGGAGAACTAGGTCTTGGTGAGATGCTTTTCAGAGAGTCGACACCGGCTCGATTGACTGAAATGACCTTTCTACACTGTAGGATTCTGTGATTCTATCAAAGAGGGTAATGACGGTGTTTACTGGGGGTGAAGCCACTAGAGTCGATGCTGACGGGGTGTAATGAGGATGAGATTTTATTCACTTGTTGTCTTCGAAAATTTAGAACAGATATCCCTGAACCAAGAAAGACCTAATCGGGGGTTTTCATGTGATGAAAAGTTTGGACAGAGTAAATAGGTGGAAAACTCCCTATTTCAAGTGAGTAAACATCTGGACGTCAGACATTCAAACCCTTTGATAAAACCTTTGAAGGACAAAGAAATGATGAGAGCAGAATCGCTGTCACTCCGAGAATCTGTTTTCCAAAATATTTGGAAAGGCACATTTGTTGACATACAAGGAATAAATTTCACAAGAGGGCGACAGCGTGTGTCTCAGTAAAGGTGTAGGGGTGGGGCGTAGTCGGTCAGAAGTTTCGGGGAAACAATGTCTAAGTGGGTTGACTTTAAATGTAAAGAAATTTTATGAACGTGTGCAGCTGAATAAGATTCGGTTCCAAAAACTCTGGATTTTCAAAGATTTGGCATAATATTCTACCTGAAGCATTGTAAATGGAACTTTTGGATTTTTCTTATTGTGAAGGGAAGATATTACATAATGAATAAGAAGTGACCAGTTGAGATCGACGTCCTGCTTTAATCACATGTGTTAAAACTGTGAGGACAAACACCATGATGTTTGGTCCATTTTATACTCGGTGAAATCTGCCAAAGCAACGAGCAACAAAACTGGTGGGTTTTCTTTTGCATTTTAACACTCTGATTTTCTAAGCAGTATTTTCCTTAAGCTGAAATAAAGTCGGAACAAGTTTGAATACAGCATCAATCGTTCCAATGAGATAAATCTAATTCCCTTCCGATTATTACAATGAACATTGTGAGGTTGCAGCAAAGTTAAAATGAAACGAACAAAACAGCGTTTCTCGCGATTGAATCCAATTCAGGTTCAGCCATATGAGAAAGGCCATTGAGCCACAACATTGCCTTTAATTCCCTCTCCATGGCTCCTTCTTCACGTGAGAGAGAAAGTGACTGAAGAAATTATGCGTCAAATGTAGGTGTGAATATGACGGAAAATTCTTGTTCTCTGATTCATCCTGACACAGTTCTGATCAGAATGTATCAATGACATGTATTCATTGTGACGAACATGGCTATTTATTGGAATTTGCTCTTATTATAATTCTGATGCAAGCAGAAACACAATGGTGTGGATTTGATTCCGCTGTGCAAATTTCTCATCCTTTACTTTCACCACATGTACCCTGATGAGGTCATATGTCACCCCTCCACAAAATGTGCAGAGGAGACTGAACGATTATGGTGTTGTCTTATTATACCGCTGTGCTCCACATTCACGACTTCGAGTCATACTCTGGTTGCTAACTTCACAAACCGCTCCAGCAGATTTTCTTTGCACCTCACACCTCTGGTATACACTGGATTGAGAATCTTGTTCTTGCCCTTCACTGCACGGAAGATTCAGGAATAATCGACACCACATTAAAGTCGAAATGAAGAGTGAGAGCAGTTATTCTATTCAATTGTACATTAAATTCGTGTAATGAGAAGGAACGCATTTTTCTCTCTGCTCCAAATTCCATCTTGTCTTTCCATGAATTTGCATCGAAAGAAAGAGAAACAAATAACAAGAGAACAGGAGCACAAGTTTATCCAGTGGGGTTGTTCATGATTATTTTAACCTGACACTTCACACAAATGTCTGATCAGTATTTGAAACAGTCACTCGGAATTGGAATCGCAGAAAACTTCTTCACTGAAACGAACCTTTCATTCTTTCACAAATTTCTGCTGTGTGTGAATCATACAACGATCCATCATCCAGCGTGATCACTGACTTGCCAACTGTCTAAGGTCTACCAACTTTCTTCAGCATTCACAGCTTCTGTAAACAGCCACCTGTGCTGTGCCCAGTGTCATTTGTTGTCCCCACGTCACAGCACATTTCGTCTTCCTGAGTTTATGAATCTTGATCCTGATATGTCTCATCTGTTTAATAAACCTTTTCTATCACTTCATCCCATCCCCCCACAATTCTGAACTTATGAATAAAATAAGGCGTTCGACCAAATGTTAAACAAATGGAAGTTTGCCATTCAGCCCATGGAGTCTGCCCCACCATTCAACGAACTCATGATTGATCAAGATGAGATTATCTACAGCATGGAAACAGGCCATTCGGCCCAACAAGTCCACACCAACCCTACGAAGAGTAACCCACCCAGACTCATTCCCATCTGACTACGGGCAATTTAACACGGCCAATTCACATGAACGCGCATCTTTGGACTGTGGGAGGAAACCCACGGAAACGCGGGAATGATGTGCAAACTCCACAGTGACAGCTGCCCGAGGCTAGAGTTAAACCTGGGACCCTGGTGCTGTGAGGCAGCAGTGCTAACCATTGAACCACCGTGCCGCCCCAATAATCTGTAACTCCTTTCTGCTCACTTAACTCGACAAATTTTCATCATCTTTCTGATTAACTATCTAGCAGAGTTTGGAAATACCCAACAGCACAGATGGCACAGATTGCTTGGCCCCTGAGCAAAGAAATTACTCCTCAATTCTGAATTAAATGGGCAATATGTAATTCTGAGATTTTGTCCTCTGGTGCTCTCCTCACAACCTAAGGCAAACCACCCGCCCGTATCTACCCTGTCAAGATTCCACGAATATTAAACGTTTATAAATGTTATTATGTAATTATAGAGCTCCCCTCCACCTCCTTTGTTTCGAGGAGAATAATCCCAGCCTAACCAGACATTTCACGAAGCTCCATTTTATACAGAGTTGGCAACATCCTCGTAAATCTGTGCTGTCCTCTGCAGCGTCCTTACATTTAATGAAGGCATGCGGAGACATTTATGTGAGGAAACGGGTTGAAATATCAGGTGCAGATAGGAATTGGAACTTGAAATCAGAAAGCGATTGTAATCGGATTGATCCACAGAAGGACCAAATACAGCAATGATAACTCTGACAAATGATAATCTAATCATATTCGATTGACATTCAATGGCTTCATTGGAACTGAATTCATACGTGTAATCGTCCTGAGAGCTAGTATTTAGGAGAATTGGAACCTGACCACCCATATAAAAAAATTGATGACAAAAACATGTCTGTCAGTCGTTTTTGTTTGATTATTAACTCAACTCTTGTTTCCGTGAAGCCTACATCATCCGCAACGCACACGTTAGATGTTTAACAGGACTCTCTCCATTTGCCTCGGTGGGTGCTGCTGCAACATCACGAAAGGACCAGGACACCCTTCACGACAATACAGTCACTTAACTGTACATTGTAAAACGCCTGAATATTTATTCCCTTAACTGCTGAGGCACAATTGCAGCAGAGTACGCCACCGAGAAGATTCACTGAAGTAAGTCAACCAGGCTTTGTTGACAGAACCTTCAAAGCTCAAAGGCTGTACCGACCATAATGACAAGGTTGAAGATGCACTGAAACGTCACCATTTATGAATTACCCTCCAAGGCACGTACCAGCATGACTTGGAGAAGAAGCAGTGGTAAATTCATTGAGTGGTGAAGCGGTCTTGATGGGCAAGGAGTTATACTTGAGCCCTCCGCCTTTTATATTACAATTTTAAAATATGTTGATTATTGAATTGACCAGACTTGTGCTCATTCCTTTTGGTGTTTCCTAAACTGGCGGTTGCTAAAGATCGAATATCATTCTCAGACTGTGGTCAACAAAGAACCTCTCGTACAACTGATCTCCCTGTCCAACAATCTTCAGAGGTCAGTGAATATCTACTCCAAGATCTTTGTTCCTGTTCACCACTCAGAATCCTCACTGTTATTGTTTCCACTCCAAAAATTCATTACCACTTACTAGTCTGGATTCAATTCTATTCTCCGTTTTTTTTCCTTTCCACCTGATTGATACATCCCTGCGTCCCTGGTATTATTCATCACAGTCACCTACACGACCAATTGTTGCATCGTGTGCAAACTTCTAAACATGACTCCTACAACTAAGTTTGAATTATTGATCTACATCAGGAAACAGTGGTACTCCACTGGAATCAGCCATCCAGTTCATTGCTGGATGGGATGAACACCTGCAATAACAGCAGAATCGTTCTCTTGCTACCATATGTAATCCTGATGGTAATTCAGCACGTTGCTCTCCTGAATGATTCTTTCTCACATGTGGGAATGGTGAATGAACTGCCCACATTGTGACTGAGGAAGTGAGTTTCCATTTCAGCGGGTAATTGAATCCCTTCCAACAGACCCCGCCCCCATGGACCTGACTTCATGGAGGCGTATGTATCCTTGTGTCTATTCAGTTTGGATAGTCAGCTGAATTTGAGACAATGCTGAGACTACTCCCAATTTTCTCCGTCATCCATGTATCTTTTTTATCCTTCCTTGTTCTCCCCAGGAATGTGGCCATCATAGTCTGAACAGCATTTGTTGTTCATCCTTCACTCTCCTTGCACTGAGTCAGAGGGAATTTATGGGTGAACCGTACTATTGTGGGTCTGGAGTTATATGTTGGCAGGTCTCTTTAAGGAAGGCAGATTTCCCTTTTGAAGGGACATGAATGAATGGGTTTTCAGCAAATTAAAACTTTTTGTCACTCTTCCTCTGAGCGGGTTTATATTCCAGATTTTATTCATCGAATTTAATTACTAGCAGTTGCAATGTTCCAGTCTCCAAGGATTGCTAGTCCAAATATCACCATTACATTTGCAGATGACACGAAGATTGGTGGAGCAGCAGAAAGCATAGGGACTGTCAAAGACTGAAGGAGAATAAAGATAGACAGGGGAGTTGAGCGGAGAAGTGGCAGATGGAGTTGAATCCAGGCAAATGTGAGGTGATGCATTTTGGGAAGTGTAAATCTAGAGACAAGCATACTGTAAACGGAAGAGCCTTGGGTAAAGTTGATGAGCAGAGAGATATGGGAGTTCAGGTTCTTTGTACCCTGAAAGTGGCTGCACAGCTGGATCGAGTGGACAAGAAGGCAAATGGCATGCTTGCTTTCACCGGACGGGGCATTGATTGTAAGAGTTGACAGGTCATGCTAAAAAATACAAGATTTTGGTTCAACCGCATTCAGAATGCTTTGTACAGTTCTTGTCACCAAATTACCAAAACGATATGGACGTTTAGGAGAGGGTGCAGAGAAGTTTTATGAGGATGTTGCCTGGTATGGAAGATGCTAGCTCAGAAGAGAGGTTGAGTTGGTTACGTTTGTTTTCATTAAAAAAGAGAGATTGAGGGGGACCTGATCGACGTCTACAGAATCATGAAATGTATAGTCAGGATGGATAGAGGTAAACTTTTTCCCAAGGTGAGGGATTCAATACTGAGAGGTCACGCGTTCTCGGTGAAAGGTGAAAAGTTTAAGAGAGATAGACATTGGAAGCATATTACACTGAGGGTGGTAGGTGCCTGGAACGTGTTGCCAGAAGAGGTAGTAGAGGCAATCACAGTAGATTCATTTCAGGTGCGTCTGCACAGATGCATGCGTAGGCGGGGTGCAGAAGGATACAGATGCTTAGCAATTGGGTGATAGGTTTAGACATTGGATTTGGATCAACTCAACCTTCGACGTCCGAAGGGCCTGTTCCTGGGCTGTAAATTTTCTGTGTTCTTTGTTCTTCTTTGTTCACTTGTCTGCCAACTTCATCTCTCGCCCTCTAACTTATCATCTTCTCCCCAGCTCCATCCACCATTTGCTTTCCCAGCTACCTTGCATCCAACCCCAACCCCCTCCCATTTATCTCTCAGTCCCCACCCACAAGACTCATTCCTGATTAAAGATTTATGCCAGAAACGTCGATTCTCCTGCTCCTCGGATGCTGCCTGACCTGCTATACTTTTCCGGCATGACACTATCGCCATGGCGAAGATAAACGAGCTCTGCTCAGGCTCTTTATCTGGGAGCGGAGAAGGCTGAGTGAGGAAGTGATTAAGGAGCACATTAAGGGGATTGGTATGTGTGATAGGAACAAACTCCTTATGGGAAGAGTTAACAACCAGGGATCTCCGTTAAACGCAAGGGAGAGGGTGCTCAGATGAGATATAGGAAGAACGTTTTCACTCTGAGAGTATTGTATAATTGGAACTCACTGTTTGAACGTGTGGTAAAGATTTGAGTCATGAAAACATTTCATGAGTATTTAGCCGAATACTTGAGAAGCTAGAGCACACATGGATAAGGACCCGTATTGGAAAATGGGGTGAAGATAAACAGATGTCTGATGAAAGATCCGAACACCGTACAGAAAAAAACAGAGCATGAAAGCATGGGAAGAGTAAAGACACGGAAACTATATGCAATCTGTTACAAGGGGTCTGCGGAATGCTGCACGCGTCAAAAGGTCACTGGGGCAGATGGGGCCGCTGTGGCAGGATGGGATAAGAATAGTGGAATGCTCCTACACCAATTAGCAGAGTCAGACTGAGGCTGAAAGGTTACAATGGCGGGCTGAGATAATAACAATTAGTCAATTCAGACTCCCTACTAAATATCATCATGGTCGGTTGGGACAAGTCGTGACAATAAATAGGAAGGGCATGACGTTAAATAATTAATTGATAGTAGAGTCAGCCTGCTTGAGACGCTTGCAGAAGGATATGACATTATATACATAATCAGCGGTTAGTTAAGTCAGCTTTGGATAGGAAAATATTGTGACAGATGGGGTAGCTGAATATCTTATCATGACAGGTTAGTCTGGGATGGAAGATCATTGTAGCACACGTGGCAGTAGAATACCTAATAGTGACAGTAGAATAATATTAAGTAGAATTAGGTAAAATACATTGTGACAGAAGTAGAACAACAACGGGAACTAACACAATTGATTTATTGTATAGCTGGAGTGAGGTAATTCTGACTAACACAGTTGGACATTCTGATAAGCTAACTAAACATGATGAAAGAAAAGTGATGGAGTTTAATTCAGATTAATGCGAGGTGCTGCATTTTGAGAAAGCAAACCTTAGCAGGACTTATACACTTAATGGTAAGGTCGAGGTTCTTAGCTCCTTGAAAGTGGAGTCGCAGGTGTCAAATCCCAGTCACATACATGGCTGTTGTTCTTAAAGTAATTTATTCTCTACGTGTGTAGAAGTAACACAGTGAGTGATCAATTACAATTGGCAGACGTACATAAAGGGGCGTGTGAAATGCTGAAGTTGTGAGATCAGAGCAGTTTGTATTGACATACACCATTCAATGTTCGAATCTGATACTCAGAAATGCGATTTTGAGTGAAATTTGAGCAGGAAAGCTTACCACATGATGTAACACCAGTTTGTGTGGTTACTCTGTTGTTTACCACATTTGTGTGTTTTGCCTCATTGAGGATTTTGAAGTTGTCCCCCCAACATAAGTTTCGTGCTTCTACACCATTATACAAAAGATGCAGTACAATAACACCCAAGGCTGATTCAGTCTACTTGCACAGATATTAACACCTGGAAACAGCATGATGCACTCTCCTCGAGTCTGGAAAATAATTTGCTACATTCCCACTCTTATGGCTCTTTTCATTCAATCGACTTCTGTTCTTCACCGAATCCGATTCAGCAGACTTTGTCACTGAGTCATTTATTTGTGTGTGTTCAGATCATGTGAGCAGAATATCACAGTGGAGGGCCCTGGGTCCATAACCTAGAAGCCAGGCCTTCCTCAGGGAACCCTCCTCTGCTCTTGCTCATTTCATGAACACCAGGAAGAAATATCTAAGCTCTTCAAAATTTAATAACCGGTTTTTCAGAAGCAAGATAAACAATTCCAGGTTTCTGCTTTTGTTGTCACACGGACCAAGATTGTAAATGCTGGAACCAGTTGTGAATGTCCGCTCACCCACGTCCATTTTCTCCTCAGGAGATGTTAAGATGATGGTCTCAATCGGATTCTTCGAAAAAAATAATCTTTTAATCCATTAATTTCTGGTTTATGGGTCCACCAGTTTCCCCTAGGCCTCTGTGTTAGGGCTGACCACAACAGTTTCCCGCAGTCTTCGGCTTTTTGTAGCATGTACCTTCGAGGATGACATCAAAAGATCTTCACTGTTAATGTGTGATAATCTACCAATGGAGACAGCTCAGTCCGCGGGGATGGGATAAACACCACCACCCCGCTACTGCTACTTAGTTCATGTGACCAATGCCTTTCCACTTGGTCACCGCGCCCTACATCTGCATTGCATATAAATTGACAAATTTATGTTACTCTCTCGGATTGGTAATCAGGAGCTAGATTGTTTGAATTGTTGAAAAAGTAAGATAAACTGAGAAAATACAGGATATTAACTGGGGAGCCGGAAGGAAAAGAGAGAACAGTGAATGATAGTGTTCTGACAAAATTTAAATATTATTGCTGAAGATTCAGAAAATGCTATCATTCACAAACATAGCACAATGTGGAATGTAACTTTTGGTTCAAGCAATGCAAGCAGATTGCAAAATCTTAGTTTGAAAATCTTAGTCTTTCTGAAACTGTTTTAGTTTTAATGAACGCACACATGGGATTCAGTGCTGTAATGATTTTGTAAACTGTAGAAGGAAATACTTGCCTTCGAGGATACGGGGGAAAGTTCACTGATTCATCCCGGTAATGGCAGGACTGTCCTCTGCAAGCATATGAGTACAATTATTCAATGATCCATGGAGTTTCGAATAAGAGGTGAAGGGAAAGTCTCCATTCACAAATTAATCATGCAGTAGATCTCAATAAAAGGACACATGTAGTGATGGACAAAGTGGGCAAGAACACAGAAATACGATACACAATAGCTACGATAATTACTGTGTGAAAAGTATTGAATTCAGATCTATGGTAATGATATTTGATAATGATATTTACTGTCCAGAACTAGTCTACACTGGAATATCTATAGTCCTACTATGAGGTATTTGAACTTCAGTTACCTTTAGAAATAGCTGAGACGCACTCAGGTCATGGACATTTAGTGAAATCATATTTAAAAAGCAAATAGTTCATCACGTAACTGTGAAATCTGTCACCCTCAGTGTAATCCTTGACCTCGTTCTCCACCAAAGACATGTGAGGAGTTTATAAAGGGCACAAACGCTGCTTCCTGGATAGCAAGGTATTAGGAATCCCAGGGACGGGGTTTACTGAGACATAAAAGCATCAGCAAGGATATAAATGGTTTCATCAGTATGATAGAGAATGAAGGAGCTTATTCACGAGATGTGGAAATGCTGCACCAGAAACACGCAAGCTTAAACGGAAACAAAAGAGATTTTCACATAATGTGAGGTTTGAAGTGACTAAATCGGGGAAGCTCCCTCTTTCGAGTGAATCTACCATTTCAGTTAGGGCTTCAAAACCACTAGTGAATGATTAAGAAAAGATTGGATGAGAGTTTCTTCCAGTCAATAAAGGTATTGAAATCCTGGATGACTTTCCGGAAATAAAACGTAGATTTCTGATTTCAGAGTGTTTTAAAAGACGCACGAACTAACATACAAGGAGGGAAGTTATCATTGAAAGAAAGGAAAAGTGTGGGTGTGGATTAATTTCGAACTTGTTTCTTTTTCAGACACAAAGGCATTTCACAAACACACACAGCTGAATAAGATTGAGTATAAAAAGTTCATGGACTTGAAAGGTGCAGCGTACTATCAAGGTGAAGCATTGAAAATGGGGCTGATGTCCTCAAATAACTGCAGACAGAAGTTACATCCAAATGAGTAGCAATTGAATCGTCACTTGGAGGCGCAACACCTACTTTAAAGATTTGACCACATTCACATGATGTCAGGTGTATTTCATGCTTTCTTATCTCCACCAAAAACTTTACTCTGTCTTTTTTTTGTGTTTTTCAACAACACACCATTTCAGCTGAAAGATGCTCAGACTAAAATTGAATATAATATTCAGACAGTCCTATGCGACTAATCTTTTTTTTGATTATTTCAATGACCTTTGCGAGTTTGCAACAAACTGCATAACATGAAGCCAGCTCAACATCTATTTTCCCGGAATTTAACGCAGTGCACATTGGAAACGTTATCCATCTGCTGAAAAATCACCTTCGGCTCTTTCTCCACACATGTCTCTTCACGTTTTAAATATTTGCATTATGTTTGTTGATCAAGGGGTCATTATCCAGAAAAGGTCGTTTTTCAATCCACAAAAACTGGTAGTTTCCCATAAACTTGGCTTTGCTCAATATCACCTTCCATCCGTACCCCGCGACCCGACGACAAATTGAAGCTGCTCCATGTGAGACTCAGACCTAAACCTTCGGCACAGCACAGCCCACTATACTGGCACAAAGATACCATGCACTGGTCATCTGCAGCACTTTGAGCGACACATTAATGCTTACCTCCACATTCCTGGTTGTACCTTAACGGTTGGGAAACCGAGTTTCTCTGATTCCATGGCTGGTAACTGCGATTACTCGATCATCTTCACCAATGGTTTTGACCCCGAGTGAGGCAAGTGGTGAGCTTCTTATTGCAAAGATGGGTAGATTGTTAAAATATACAACTTCAACATTTGCCTTCACTATCCCATGAGCTTTTTATTTTGTTTTTCAAATGTAGATATCTTAAAATATTCATCTTGAACACACTCAATGACAGGTCTCCATTGTGTATCTGGCATCAAATTCCAAAGTGTAAACCCCCTCTGAATTCTTCCACCACAATCCGCTGTTTGGGAAGTGTTCCTGTTGTGGGAAATGCACTTCCCCGTGTGTCACGTGCTGCTCCCATCATGCAATCTGGCACTGCACTCATTTTCCTTCTGACACTTGCTCACTGTGTTGCTGAGATCATACAGTGACTTGGTGTCGCACGGCCCAAGAAAATGAAACAGCTCAAGGTTTTTGCATTGTTGAGTTCAATTGTCAGTTTAGCCTTATTTCGGATTTTGAAATTGTCAGTTCTGTACACAAGTTCGTGTCAAACATATCTGAACGGAAGTAAGGTGTTCCGAATTGAGCACTATGCGCTTACCTCCAGTCTGGAAAACAATTCCTCACAGACAATTTTACACCTTCTGCTGTCACGGGCTCTTCATCCTGTTGACTTCAAATCGCCACAGAATTCAACAGACCCTGTTACATAGTCATTTCTTCAATTTTGTTCAAATCATCGCGAGCAGAGTATCACAGTGGGAGTGCGCTTCCCCACAACCCAGAGGTCAGTCCATACACTTGGAACTGTACTGCGCTAATTATCATTCCGCCAACACCACGGAGAAAAATCTGCTGCGCTGCATAATTTAAGCAACTCAATTACTCATAGGGTCACGTACCACAAAGTATGTATGACGATGTGGTGGCGAGGTAAAGGTGGTGCACTACTAGCCCATTATATTCTACACTAGGGGGTTCAAATCCCACTATCATCGACGTTTTTTGTTGTTGCCATTTTTGGATGACCACAGCTGACTTTTTGAAATTGGAACTCCAATGGTCAGTTTCTATGCATTACGCCATTATAAAATCTCGAAGATTTAATTGGGATAATGAAAAGGTGCGCGTTTCTCTTTCCCAAGTCAAGTTGCTGAAAACTTTTATCGTATGAAAGAAATTCAGGAAAATGAAATAACGAGAGATGCGAAGTGCATGTTTATGCAATGCAATTCTTAATGAGTGTTTTGTCAGATGAAAGCTGTAGCAGGTTGGGTGGAAGTGAATCATCTTGGTGAGAAGAGCACTGTGAGACAGCACAAAATAATGGAGATATTTCAAGAAGGGCAGGGGATGTGTGAGGGGCACAGAGAACTGGCTGCAAATGCACAGTCAAGAATTGCAATTGTGGGTGCCGTGCATGGACACAGACAGACTTAAACATTGGTCTCGCCCTTTCCCCTTGGTCGTGTCATTGATGAATGATGGACATAAGATACAGATAAAGGCAAGATGTGGTAAGCAAGCTCCCTCTCGTTATGCACACACTGGATGCATCACATTGAACTATGAACAACTGGAGAAGTCAGCATGTTAACTGCAGGGAGTGAACCTAACCTGTGTATCAATAACCGCAGATTAATGCAACATAAACCTAAAAATGATTTCAAGTGTCTTTATACGCATGTCATTAACAGATGTTTCAGTCTAATACCAGTGTGGTGGAAAGAAGACGACACCACATTTCAAGGTGGATGACAACATTAGCAATTTTGTCTTGAAATTGAGATCTATTTGATAATTTCACACAGTGAACAAGTTCAATTTAAATAATACAAATCACATTGCCTCACCTGGAATAAAAGTGTGATTTCATTACAAACATTGTCCTTGCTAAGTAGCAGTTACTCAACATGAAAAATAGGATGCAATTTTTATTGAACATACATCAATTAGCACCAATATCTTACTTCGGATTGACTGCAGTATGCACATGCTAACTAACGTTTAAGAAAGAAAATCTTTTGGAAATAACGATTCGGTGGTTCTCATGATGTGGATATTCCACCAATGGTTCCAGTAGTAGAAATGGTCAGTGGGCAGTATTTCTTCGATGGTGTAGAGGTGTGTGAGCTGCCAGAGATAAGAGCTCCCACCTCATCTGGAGCAGCGTCTGCTGACATAGACCAGGGAGCTTTGTGACATCAGTCTGGGAGTTCCAAGCACATCTGGACTAGTTTTTATTGACATGAAGCAGCAGGGAGCATTGGGACATCAGACTGGTAGATCCAACCTCAACTGGACCGCTTCTATTGACATGGGGGGAGGGAGCATTGGGACATCAGACTGGGAGCTACAATGTCACCTAGAGCAGCTTCTTTTGACATGGAGCAGCAAGGAGCAATGCAACGTCAGGTCGGGATCTCCAACCTAACCTGGAGCAGCTTGCATTTACATGGAAGAGGAGGGAATATTGGGACATTAGGCTGTGGAAAGGATATTCAACTATTTTAATCTGAAGTAAAATAAGTTTCAACACCTCAGATGTTAATTGATTTATGAAGAATCTGTCCCGGGAAAATAATTAATTTTGTAGATATTAAAGACAAGTCCTGCAAATGTTCAACTCAGGAAAATATATTGCCACAGAGAGAAATGGGAGTGATGTTTCAAGTCTTTGACTTCTTTTCTGGTCGACTCTGCATTGGATTACATCACCGGAATTACTTTTTCACTCATTTCATGTTATTCAGTTTTCTGCAAATACGGAAAGGTCATGAACGTAATATAAAGCTGAAAATTAATGGGAATATAAAATATTGTGATTAGGCTGGCGTTTCCCTCTAATTATGGTGGAAACGCAGCAAAGTCAGTTGTAATTTCCTCGATCAGCAGTGAACTCACTAATTGGCTGATCAGATTGTGAATGGTAGTTTTTTTTTAAAGACAATTTGAAGTGAATCAACGATGTTGATTTTCTTTGTTCTTTGTTCACCTTGTGAATGTTACTGCTATTGGCTCATTTCCTTGTTTACACCACAGCTCTGCAGCGTGTAAAATCTCAGCTGTGCAGCTGGCCAGTGGTACAACCATTCGTATAGCTGGCTACTTATCAGTTGGTGTAGGTTCGACTTTTACTTGGCGCAGTCGCATTGTGGAGATTCATCACACATCCAAACTAATCTTTCTTGCTCCACTGAGATGGAGTATATTTGAAATTTTCATCTGTACGAACGAAAATGATTTCACTGTCTTCGATCAGTTAAACATTAGCAAGAACAATCAGAGTTAAAGATTACACAGCACTAGATTGTATCGAATAGGTGTATTTGGAAACGCCAGTGTTCCATGCGCTGCTTCTTCATCAGGTGGTTGTCAACAGTGGGACTCTAACCTGGCTTTGTGTGATTTATAAATTTGTCCACCCCAGTCCAACACCAACACCTCCAAGTCATGGGTAACATCGACACCACGAACGGTCGGTTAAAGTCCAGATGATCTTCCAAAAGATCGAGCATGTTGACACACACATCAATTTTGTGCAGAAAGACACCCAGCTGATGAAGGAGCGGCTCTCCGAAAGCTAGTATTTCCAAATAAACCTGCTGGACTATGTCCTGATGTTGTTTTTTTTTGCTTTGTCTACCCAACTCAAACACTGGCAATTCCATATCATAGAGAACATCAGTCATGTCCCAGCGCTGTCAGAGAATACAATCCTGGAAAAGCCCCACACATTGCTCGTAGGTACGTTTCGTTTTCAGAAACCAACCCACTCAATAGGTGAGACTCAGTTTTGACAGTTTTTTGAAACTCTTTCGAAGTGGAATCAGATGAGAATGATGAACTGTCCGACTGTGCAGAGAGAGGGAAGACACATTGGCGAAACCGAGCAGAGGCTACAGAACGGATGAATGGCGAATGCACATCATTCAACAGGCAGGTATGCCCCTTCGCAGTTGGGGAGCACTTCAGTGGTCCAGGACATTCGACCTCGGACCTTCGGGTGACCATCCTCCAAGGCAGACTTCGGAACAAGCAGCAGCTGAAAGTGCCTGAGCAGTGGTTCATAGCTAAGTTCGGTACCCATGGTGATGGCCTCAACCGTTACCTTGGGCTCATGTCAATGTACAGGTGATCCCATTACCCTATCTACAAAAACAGACCCTCCTTCACACACATACTCTCTCTCTCTCTCTCTCTCTCTCTCTCTCTCTCTCTCTCTCTCTCTCTCTCTCTCTCTCTCACACACACACACACAAACACATATACTTTTGTGGGGTGAATTTGTACTTGCAGAGTTACATTGTACTTTGCTCAAAACTGCATGAATCCATGTAAGTCTCTGGTAACTCATTTTTAAAAATTAGAATCAGTCTAAACATTATGGAACAGACAGCAGCACACGTCAGGCAGACACCAGTTGTTAAACTTCACCTGAGAATGAAACTTTAAAATAAAAAAAGTTTTGCACTTTACATATGGAAGAAGTGAAGCTCACATGGCATTCTAACAGATCGGAGAATTAGCAAACAATCAAGGTATTTTTCAATGTATAATTTCAGTTACATCACACTGTAACCTTGTGCTATAAATTCTGTGTCTTACAACTGTGTACTCCACAACCACCTGATGAACGAGCAGCGGTCCGAAAGCCAGTATTTTCAATTTAGCGTGTTGGAATATAACCTGGTGTTGTGTGATTTTCAAATATACACACCCCAGTGCAAAACCTGCATCTCCAAGTCTTTTAATCCGAGGCACTCTGGTCACAGATCCAACCTTTGTGCATTCAACTTATTAAATCCTTGAAAAGACCTGAATGTTTCAGTAATGATCATTTTTGTAGTACTGAGTCTGAGCAGGCAAAGTCAACTGTTTTCAACGTTTATTCCCATTTGAATTCATCTCCGATATGAAATTCTCACTGACTCTGACAGCACTGATACCTTTGCTGTTTTGTAATGTCAGGAATTCATGTTCAATTTACGACTTTCATAAGGAACAAAAAATATTTTTTACCTGATTGAAATCAACATTGGGAAATAGCAGTGAGAGATCTGAATTTCAACACTTTCACAACAAGGAAGACCGATGCAATGCTCGCAAATTTTCTTGGTAACTTTGTTTTTACCTTATCGGTTCAGTTGACAAATTACAGTCATTGAGTTTTTAAGAACGTGGCGGGAGGCCTTTCAGCCTATTGCATCATAATCAGTCATCAAACATCTGGCTTGTAAACACAGTTTCCAGCACGTGACTCATCGCCTGGTGTGTTCTAAAATTTCAAGTCTTCAGTTAAATTGTTATTCAATTTCTTAAGGGCTTAAGTGGAACAAAAACACCTCTGTGAACTAACAGTTCTGAAAGACAAACTCTTTCTCAGAGCCGTTTGTCAGTTTTCCTCAAGGTGCTGCGGAAAATGTTTCTGCGCTCACATCTGAATTGGTTTTTCCTGTTTCTTTTTCAGCTTCCTTTTTCTTTCTATAAAATGGTTTAGATTCCAGTACAGATACAAGGTGCAGGTTGCGGAAGTCACGTGTTTGTACTTTCACTGACACTCTGTCTCAGCGGGAGCTGCAGATCTTCCCCACGCTGATTCAGACAGCACTGTCCTTCCTGTGACATGTCCCATGGCGAATGGAAGGACAGGCATTAATAACCCGCACTTCGGAATGTAGAGACAGTTTTAAAACATTTGCGCTGCCCCAGCGAGGAATTGAGCTCCTATCTCCCGCATAACATGCGGCGACACAAACAACTATACTACCGAGGACAACAGTTTCAAAGGAGACCCATCAGCCCATTGTATCTCCATTTGTCAAAAAACAACTGTTAAACGACTCGAATCGTTTAGCCCATAGCCTTATAGTTATTGGCAGAACATATTCATATCTGAATATTACTTCAGGTTAAGAGGGTCCCTGCCTCTCTGCCCCTTATAGACACGGTTTTGCAAATTTCAACACCCGCCGGCCTATAACGCCTTTTCACACATCTACTTAAACCTTTCTGTCTTTCTCATTAAATTTCTGGTACCCTGTGATCGATCTATCCTTCGACGGGAAACGTTACTTTCAGTCTACCTTATCCACACCCCTCATTATTTTGAATATCTGAACTATGCCTTCTCACAAATACCCCTGAACCGTGACAAACAACTTCAGTCTTCCCTGTCTCTCTTCCTGACTGAATCTCTTCAGCCCAGACACTATCCGAGTGAATCTCTCCTGCACCTTTCCCAGGGTGATCACATCCCTGGACTTATGTGAATTGCAGACAATTGTCTAGGTAGAGTCTAATGAATCTTTTTTTTACATTCTGCACCAGCATGTGGTGCGTCTCCGCAGCATATATTGCCAAGTGGTCTGGAGTCACATGGAGTCCAGAGCAGTTAAGGACGGCAGATTCGTTCCCTCAAGGCCTTCAAGGCCGCAACCCAAAGGACTAGCCACACTACCATACATCAGGAGCATTTCTGAACTGACAGGCAGACTACTGAGACCACTAGGACTCATAACAGCACACAAACCAACAGCCACGCTCAGACAACAACTCACCAGAATGAAGGACCTGATACCAAACATGAGCAAAACCAATGTAGTGTACAAAATCCCATGCAAAGACTGCACAAAACACTACATCGGACAAACAGGAAGACAGTTACCGACCCGTATACATGAACACCAACTAGCCATGAAACGACACGACCAGCTATCCTAAGTAGCCACACACACAGACGACAAGCAACATGAATTCGACTGGGACAACACTACCATTATAGGGCTAGCCAAACAGAGAACAGCCAGGGAATTCCTAGAGGCATGGCACTCATTCACAGACTGTATCAACAAACACATCGACCTGGATCCAATATACCACCACTACAGCAGACAGCTCGAACAGACAACCGGAAGCGGCAGAGACAGGCCAGTATAAATGCCGGAGGAAACAGCACAGAAGCGCTTCACAGGAGGCTCCCAAGCACTGAGGATGTCACCTCGACAGGGGACGAAACGTTTGCAAGACAAATTCCCAGCTTGGCGAACAGAACCACAACATACGTTCCCCTCCCCACCCCTATCCACTTTCCGCCAAGACCATTCGGTCTGTGACTACGTAGTCAAGTCCACGCCCTCCAATGACGCATCCTTCCCGCTTGGCAACTTCCCCTGTCACTGCAGCAATTGCAAAACCTGCACCCACATCTACCTCCTCACCTCTGTCCAAGGCTCTAATGGAGGCTTCCACATCCATCAAAGTTTCTCCTGCACTTAAACACATGTCAGTTCTTGCATACGTTGCTCCCGGTGTGGTCTCCTCTTAGTTGGAGAGAGGAGATGTGTTCTCACAGAGCACTTCAGCGAATATTTACAGGATAACCGCAAGAATCAACCCCAGTGCCCCATGGCCAAACAATTCAACTCCCCCTCCACTCTCCCGAGGACATGCAGGTCCTGGGCCTCCTGTATCACCACGGCCTCATGACCCGATGCATGGAGGAAGAAAGCCTCATCATCCGCCTGGGGACCCTTCAACCCGATGGCATCAATTTGGACTTCACCCGTTGCCTCATTTGCCCTCCCCCTACCTTACCCCAGTTCCCACCTTCCATCTCAACACTGTCCGCCTGACTTGCCCCAACTGTGCATCTTCATTCCCACCTATCCACTCCACCTACTTCTCTGACATATCATGTTCACCCCCCGCCTGCATCCACTTACAGCACTCTCAGCTACCTTCTCCCCAGCCCCACACCCTTCCCATTTATCTCTCCATTCCATGTGCTCCCAGTCTCATTCCTGATGAAGGGTTTTTACCTGAAACCTCCATTTTTCCTGCTCCTCAGATGCTGCCGGACCTGTTGTGCTTCTCCAACACCACTCTAATCTTGAGGGGAGTCAGTTTCTTGAGAGGGTTTTCGGATATTTTGTATTGTTGACCACGGGCTGTGGATAAATCAGAACGTTAGCAACCACCAATTTAGGGAACAGCTAAAGTACTGAGCACAAGTCTGGTCAACGCATAAATCAACATTTTTCTTAAAATTGTAAGATGAACGGTGGAAGCTGAAGTCTGCAACTTTGCCCATCAAGACCGTTTCACGAATGCGTTTATCACTGATTCCTTTCCAAGTCAGAATGCTATGGGCCTTGGAGGGAACTTGCAAATGGTGGCATTTATTTGCATCATCCAAACTTGACCTTGTCGTCAGTACAGCTGTTGTGCTTTGATGGTTCTGTCAAACATGCCCGAATGACTTACTGCAGTGCATCTTGTAGTTGGTGCACTCTGCTGCAATTGCGCCTTAACGGTGAAGGGAATGAATATTGCAGGTGTTGAAGAGGGTACATTCAAGTGACTGCATTGTCCTGGACGGTGTCCAGTTCCTTAAGTATTATTGAAGTTACACCCATCCAGGCAAATGGAGAGAGTTATGTTCCTCGTCTCATTTGTGCCTTGCCAAAGATGAAGGATTCAAGGAGCAATGAGTTGAGTTTATAATCAAAAAAAATATCTCAAGAACATGTTGTTGTTGTCAAAGTGTTTATGTAGCCAGATTCTATACGTTTTCCCCCGAAATAATAGCTCTGTGGACAATTACACGGGGTAATTTGTTTACAGTAAAGTTATTGAATGTCAATGAGACATGATGAGTTTCTCATTTGTCAGTGATCATTACTCTATTTCGTCCTTGTGTGGACCAATCTGATTCCAGTCGCTGTCTGATTTCAAGATCCAATTCCCGTCTGTGCTTGAAATTTCAACCGTTTCTTCTCAAAAATGTCTCCACCTGCCTTAATAATATGTAAGGACGCTAGAGGGGACAGCAGAGATATACGGACATGTTGCCAACACTGGAGAAAATGTAGCTTCTTGGAATGATTGGTTAGGCTGGGATTATTCTCCTTGAAACAAAGGAGAGGGAGGGGAGCTCTATAACCACATAATAACATTTATAAACAAATTTATATTCATTGACAGGGTAGTTAAGGGCTGGTGTTTTACCCTCTGGTATAAGGAGAGCACCAGAGGACATGAACTCAGAATTAGGTATTGCCGATTTAATTCAGAAATGAGGGGGAATGTCTTTGTTCAGGGGCTAATGAATCGGAAGAACTCCTTGCCGAAATTGTTGTTGAGGCTGAGTTGTTGTGTATTTTCAAACTGTGCCAGACAGATATTTAACCAGAAAGGCGATGAATCTTTGTCGAGGCAATGCTGGAGAATGGAGTTGAGGATTATCAAATCAGCCATGAGTTCGTTGAATAGTGGAGCAGACTCGATGGGCTGAATGGCCGACTTCCAATCCTACATCATTTGGTCTAACGCCTTATTTTATTGATATCTTTAGAATTCTGAAAGGATGGGATGAAGTGGTAGAAAAGGTTTACAAACTGATCAGACAGATCAAGAACTAGGATCATAAGTTCATAAACAAGAAATATGCTGTGGCCTGGAGACAACAAATGGCACTGGGCACACCGCAGATGGGTATGTGCAGATGATGTGATTGCTAAAGAAAATTGTTAGATCTAATATTGTTGCCAACTTGGTGATCACGCTGGATGATGGATCGCGGTATGATTCACACAGCAAAAGGTTGTGAAAGAATGAAAGATTCGTTTCATTGGAAAAGGTTTCTGCGGTTCCAATTCAATTGACTGTTTAAAATACTGATCAGAAATTTGTGTGGAGTATTACACTAAAATTCACAATCCCACTAGATAACCTATTGCACCCGATCTCTCCTTATTTGTTTCCCTTTCATTTGATGTAAATTCATAGAAAGTCAAGATGGAATGAAAGGAGAATAGAAACGTTTGCCCTCCTTTTCATTATCCCAAATGTAACTTACAACAGAACGAAATTGCTCTACTTCGACTTTGATGAGGTATCGATTTATCACAATTCTCCAGTACAATGAAGGGCAAGAGGAAGATTCTCCATCCAAAGTATCCTAAAGATGCGAGGCACAAAGGGAAACCACAGCTGCGTTTCATAGAAGTAACAGCCAGAGTAGGATTCAAATCCACACAAGCACAATGGAAGAACAACCCGCCGCCTGAACCCCTGGGAGACTTCAGCCCATTGCAAAGGCGCTCACATGTGACCGCGTCAAGATCACATATGGTGCACCGAGGGGATAAGAAATTCCCTGAGTGGAATCGAATCCACGCCATTATGTTTCTGCTTTCTGCGGAATAATAATACCAGCAAAATCCAAGGGATTGACCACGTCCTTGGAAGGAATACCTTGTCCTTGATTTATTCCGAGTCGGAACTGTCTCAGGCTGACCCAGCAAACATGAAATTCCTGTCACATTCACACGCACATTTCGTCTTGACGCATAATTTCTTCAGACAGTTTCTCTCTCACGTGAAGAAGTATATACGGAGAGAGAAGTGAAGGTGATGTTTTAGCTCGATAGTCTTTCTCATATGGCTGAAGCTGAACTGGGTAAAATTCCCGGAAATGCAGTTTTGTTCGTTTCATTTTATTAATTTTGCTGCAACTTCACTCTGTTCATTCCAATGATCGGAATTGAGTTGGATTTATGTGATTGGATCGTTAAATGTTGCATTCAATTTTGCTCCGAATTTATTTCAGCTTAAAGAAAATACTGATGAGAAAAACAGAAGGTTGAACTACAAAACAAGATGCCAGTTTTGATGCTCAGTTACTTAGGCAGATTTCAGTGGGTGTCAAATGAACCCAACATCATGGCGATTGTCCTCCCAGCTTTAAACCATGGGATTAAAGCAGGAAATCGATCTCTAAGAGACGGGTCACTTCCTATTCATTATAGAATAGCTTTCCTTGACAATATAGCAAATCTGCTCAGTTCCATTTATAATGCTTCATGTGGAAAATTAATAGAAATCTTTCAAAACTCTGAGGTTTTTTTGCTGAATGTTACTCAGCTGCAGACGTTTCCGATATTTCTTTGCATCTGAAGTCGTCCAAATTAGATATTGTTTCCTCGCACCTTCTACCCCCCACACCACAATTTTACACTTTTACCTGGCCACAGGCTGTCTGTCTCCTGGTGAAACTCACTGCTTGTGTGTCTCTAAATGTGCCTTTCCAAATATTTTGGGAACGGATTGTCTGAGTGACAGAAATTCTGCTCCCATCATTTATTTGTCATACTTCCATGGTTTTGAAAGCCTGACGTTCAGAAATATACGAACTTGAAACAGTGAATTTACCACATATTTACTCTCGCCAAACCTCAAATACTCTGGAAATCTTCCATTCGGTTTTCCTTGGTTCAGTGTCAAATTTTCCAAAACACAAATAAATAAAATTCCATCCCCACTAAACGCCGTCAGCATCGTCTCTATTGTCTTAACGGGCCAGTAAACGCTGGCAGTGTCCTCTCTGATAGAATCACAGATTCCCCCGACAATGCAGAAAGTGCCGTTCAGCCAATCGAGTCTGTAGGGAGACTCTGAACAGCATCTCAACCAGACCTAGCTCCCGTCTCTATCCCCGCAGGCCTCTGGCTTGTGATTTCAAATAAACCTGCTGGAATAAAACCTGGCAACGTGGGACTGCTGACCTTATCACTGCGTTACCCATGGCTAATTCACTTAACTTACTGAGTTCACTCCCTGGACACATCAGCGCAATTTAACATGACCAAGCTACCAAACCTAATGACTTAACAGCAGTTCGAACCACTGAGCAAATGTACCATCACATCGAACACTATCTGTATCATTTACACATTGGTAACTCAGCCGAGAGAAAGCAAGCTGCGCCCATCAACCTGAATTCAATGCATACAAACGCGGTTCTGCGCTGTACAACCTCATTAGTGCTGCTGGAAATGTTTCTGCACTCAGATCTGAATGGGTTTGCTCTTTTCTACCTCAGATTCTTGCTTTAAATAAACATATCAGTCAGGGATAACTCTATAAAATGGTTTTCATTGCAACACAAACACAATGTGCAGTTGGCTGAAGTTACGTGTTTGCACTGTCACTGACACCCTCTCTCCCCAGGAGCTGCAGACTTCCCCACGCTGATTCAGACAGCACTGTCCTTCCTCTGATATGTCATATCGAGAATGGAGGCCAAGCATGAATAACCTTCACTGGGGAACAGAGCGACAGGTTTAAAACCTTTACGATGCCCCCAGCGGAGAATTGAGCCCTGTGACAGGCGGGGACACTAACCACAATACTGGAGAGGACAACAAAATCGAAGGAGGCCCTTCAGCCTGTTGTGGCCGCACTTGTCAAACACAACTGCTTAACGACCTGAATCAAGTATTCCATCGTTTAGCCCATAATCTTACATGATTTGGCATCACAAATTAACATCTCAATGTTGTTTTAAGGTTAGAATGATTTCCGCCTCTCTGACCCTTTCCGCAAATCGACTCACACTTTTCTGCCTTTTCCCGAAATCTCTTGGCCTCAGTGTTCGATCTCTCCATCAATAAGAAACAATTCTTTCAGTCTACCCTATCCAAATCCTCAGTATTTAGTACATCTCAGTCATGTCTTCTCCAATCTCCTCTGCTCGGCGACAAACAACCCCAGTCTGTCCAATCTCTCCTCACAACTGAAACTCTTCAGCCCAGACAACATCCCAGTGAATCTCTACTGCAACGTTCCCAGTGCGATCACATCCATGCAGTACTCTGAATTGCAGAACTGCACACAGTAATCTAGCTAGAGCCGAATGAACTTTTTTCTATTCTGTTGCAGTATGAGGGCGTCGCTGGCTCGGCAGTATTGATTGGTATCAATAGTTGCACAGCGGGCAGTTGAAACTTAACTATATTGTAGTGAGTCTGGAGTCACATGGAGGCCCGAGGAGGTAAGAATGGCAGTTTCATTCCTTAAATGACGTCAGATGTTTTTATTTCAACAATTGAACATGAAAATATGGGAGTTATTAGATTCGTATTTCCAGATATTTATTGAATCCAAATTCTACCAGCTAGCATGGTCTGAGTCAAACCCGAGCCCGTGGTGTCTGAATAAACAGACCAGTGGTCAGTGGTAATAACGCTCAGCCATTGCAGAAAAGCAGTGAAACTGATCTTATCCAATTAAGTCGCTTTTCCCCGATACTGTTCTGTGCCATTTTTCCTGAGCTTGACTCCCCCCCACCAATAATATCTGGTCAATATCAGTAAAACATGCTACATGAGTATTGATCTCACAACAGTGGTAACTAAATGGATCAAATGGTCTGCAGGTCCCGATGGTGGGGTTGGGGCACGTTCACCCAGCAACAGTGACCCCAGCCACACAGACTGATCGGTATCAATGAGAGAGTCTGTGTTAGATTCTGCAATGCCTTAGTGAAATAGGATATGGCTCCGCAAACACATGATGAAAGAGCTGCACTCCGAAAGCTAGTGCTTCAATTAAACCTGTAAGACCATAACCTGGTGTTGGGTCATTTTTAACTTTGTACTCCATAGTCCAACACCGGCATCTCCAAATTAATGAAATGGGGGTATCAGATGGAAACTTCGGTTAGTGATCATAGGAGGGAAGAAATATCTGAGAACGGGTGGATTTGAATTCTGACATATGAAACACAGAGATGTGAGCGAGCAGAGCTTGAAGGAAAAAAATCACCTTGGAGAAAATGAAAACTTTAAAACAACGGATTCCTTTGTGTTTCACAAAAGACTGGGACACATAGAGCAATTACTGCCGTGACTCGGATTCAGAACCGAGGTTGCTGCGGCCACAACGCAGAGTACTAACCCCTATACGATCACGGCAACCCACAGACAAACGCACTAAACTTATGCAATAAGTACAGTATTATAAGTAATGTTAGGCAGAGCAGAAAATGCACAATATCAGTGCTTAGCGAACAGTAGCAGATATGTGGGAACTCAGAATGGTCTGACCGTTTAACAGCGGTTCTCCCCAGTGGCTGTGTTGATTCAATCATTAATGTGTTGAGGGCTGAGATAAATAGATTTTCTAAAACATCAAAGACTCCGGGGACAGTGCAGCTTTTGTTACCTGCACATCCACCAATATCATTTATTGTATCCGTTGCTCCCGGTGCAGTCTCCTGTACATTGGGAAGACTGGGCGCCTCCTAGCAGAGCGCTTTAGGGAACATCTCTGGGACACCCGCACCAATCAACCACACAGGCCCTGTGACCCAAAATTTCATCTGTCCCTCCAACTCTGCCGAAGACATGGAGGTCCTGGGCCTCCTTCACCGCCGCTCCCTCACCACCAGACACCTGGAGGAAGAACGCCTCATCTTCCACCTCGGAACACTTCAATCCCAGGGCATCAATGTGGACTTCAACAGTTTCCTCATTTCCCCTTCCCCACCTCACCCCATTTCCAAACTTTCAGCTCAGCACTGTCCCCATGAATTGTCCTGACTTGTCCTACCTGCCTATCATCTATTCCAGCTATCCATTCCACCCTCCACCGGACCTATCACCTTCATCCCCTCCACCACTTAACTATTGTACTCTATGCTACTTTTCCTCCAAACCCACCCTCCTCTCACTTATCTCTCCACCCTTCAGGCTCTCTGCCTGTATTCGTGATGAAGAGCTTTTGCCCGAAACGTGGATTTTACTGCTCCTCGGATGCTGCCTGAACTGCTGTGCTTTTCCAGCACCACTAATCCAGAATCTGATTTCCAGCATCTACAGTCATTGTTGTTACCAAGCTTTTGTTGAAATGTATACTTCAATAGCAATGCAGTTTAACATCGGTTACTTCACGAGTTTCCCCACACAAGGCAGTAACCACTGCTGCCACATAGTCCCAGTTCCCAGCCCCAGAATCAGAGGGACTGAGTGGCGCAGTCGCGAAGAACCAACTTTTAATCAAGATGGGAATGAGGTCGCAGAGATACTCGATGGCTCAAGTGACTCAAAGGAGAATGCACGGTGTTTCTATGATGGTTTCGAAGCGCAAGCAATTCCGAGGTTGGGAGTGCTTCTGGTCAAAGGTGGGGCAGAATGGAAAATCTGTTCCCGTTTATAATAACAGCAATCTACAGTGCATCTTGCTGAGACAGCTGAGTGCCACAACTGGAGCGTGAGCAGCTGGTTTGAAGTTTAGTTTTGCTTCACTATCACCCACTTCCCTGGAATGATTTGCTTTCACCAGTTTTATTTCCAGTTGTTTGATATCTCCCTGCAGTCTGCGGCTTTCTTCCTCATGGTTCATTGCATGACTAACTGTTGTATGACCTGCACACTGCTAAATCACGGCCATTAAAAATAAATATGAATCATTGATCTATATGAGAAAACAGTGGAACTCACTGCAGGCATGCTTCTTCGGTTTGCAGGCGATATCAGAATTGTAGACAGTGGGGAAGATTATCTAAGTTTCAAAAGGGTCTTAATCCAATGATTCGTTGTACTGAAAAATGTAACATGGAGTTGAATTTGGATAAATGGAAGGCATTGCATTTTGGTACAACAACAAGAGTAGGGCTTTGCGTATGTTAGAGAACACGGAAGTTCGGTGTGCAGGTAAATAATTCCTTGTAATTTGCATTACCATCAGACAAGATGGTTCAAAGGCATTTAACCTACTTCCCTTCATTGCTCAGTCCTTTGTGTATAGCAGTTGGGACGTTGTGTTGAAGTTTTGAAGGACATTGATGTGGTCTCTTCTGGAATATGATGTCCAGTTCTGGTCGCCCAGTTGTAGGAATGATATTATTCAGCTGGAGTAGGTTCACAAACGGGATACACGCTTGTTGCCTGTGGAAGGTTTGAGTTATAATGAAAGGCTGGATAGGCTGAGACCATTTTCAGATTCGAGATCTGGGTGCTGAAAAACCGCATTCGGTGAGGCAGCATCAGAGGAGCAGGAGAATCATTTTTTTCGCGCAAGTGTCCTTCACCAGGCTCTTCCCGAATCGTAGACTCTCCTGCTCCGAAAAATGCTGCCTGATCTGCTGTGTTTTCCCAGCACAACACTCTCGACTCTGATCTCTCATCTGCAGTTCTCACTTTCTCTTAGTTGCGAGCGTTTTCACTCGAGCTAAGGGCGACCAGACAGAAGTTTATGAACTATTGAAAGACAAGTTTAGAGTCAACGATAGCGGCCTTTTCCCAGGAGGGGAATTTCAAGGCGAGAGAGCATATGTTTAAGATGAAAAGAGAGAGATTTTTTAAAAAAGAGACATGCGCGGCATTTTTTTAGGGACGGTGTTTTACTGTGTAATTAACTTGCTGAAGAAGTGATGGATGAGGGTACATTTGCAACATTTAATGGACAATTGATTCCAAACATGAATGGGAAAGTGGGATTTTTAAAATAAATTTATTCATTCCTAGTACGTCAGTTATTTCCCAGAGGGCATTTAAGAGTCAATCACGATATTATCCATCTGGAGTCTCATGTGGGACGTAGCAGATGAATATGACAGTTTGCTTCCCGAACTGGCATGAGTGAATCAGATGGGATTTTTCACACAACTGATTCAGGTCATCACGAGAGTCTTCAATTCCAGGTGCTTATTGAATTCAAACTCCACTATCTGTCATGCCAGGACCTGGACCCTTTGTCCCCAAAATATTACCTGGGTTTTGGATTAACAACACAGTCATAAAACTACAAGGACATTATCACCACTCAGCGGCTACAGAAGGAGGCAGACGGGAATGGGTTAGTTTGGCAGTATGTTCAGCATGGATCAGTTGGACTGACAGGCCTGTTTTCATGTTGTATGACTCTGACTGACGCTATGGAGCAAGCAGCTGGTTGGGATTAACAGCAGCATTGACATCATAATCGAACACCTGATGGGATATGTAATCCTGCTGGAGTCTCTGGAGGTTATTTTGATCAGTGATCCCTTCCCACACACGGGACTGGTGAACGTTCTCTCCACAGTGTTACTGATTAAATGAGATTCAATTTCTGTGGTTAATTGAATCCCTTCCAGCAGCTCCCACATTGCCCTGTTTTCTCTGTGGTATCTGTGTCCTTTTTTTCTACACAGGGTGAACGATCCTTGCAAATTGTGTCCACACAGATACAAATGCCGTTTTCCATGTCGTGAATGTGTTTTCATTGTTTCTCATTCACCCACAGGGTGGGGGTATAACTGGTCTGGACAACACTTATTCTTCGCCCCTTGTTCATTGCTGTCTGGCTACACCACAAACCCGGGTGCGATCCCAGCCTCGGGTGTCTGTCTGTGGGCAGTCTGCACATTCTCTGTGTGTTTGCGTTTTTATTTCTCTCTCTGACCAAAAATGTGCCAATTACAGGGATCAACAATGGGAACTGCAGGCTTATGGGACAGGGAATACCGTGGGGACTGGTGGGATGCGCTTCGGATGTACTATGTGGACTGGAAGGGCCGATTAGACTGCTTCCCCACACGGTGGGGATTCTTGAATTAAGGGTCAGCTCATGTTTTTCTGGTCCTGGAATCTCTCGTGGGCAGCACTGGGTGAAGATGGTCGAATGCCCTGCATAAGGGACAAGAATGAATGGGATTGCAGGAAATTAAAGTCATTTTTTCTGTTTCTGAGATCAGACTTGTATTTCATGTTGTATTCGTCGAACGTAAACATCACAGTTTCCGTGTCCCAAACCCCAAGAACTAGTTTAAAATATCAGCCCAACACCACCCTCTCCAGGTTGAAGTCTTGACTGTGTGGAAGAAACTGATACTGAGCTGATGCGAGCAAATGTAGCTGCCACCGCCAGTGTCGGAAACACAGATCCAAACAGCAAAATCATCTTTTAAACCCACCACTGCAAAGTTAAGGGCTCAACACGCTCCACTTGTGCCACTCAGCTGTCTTAGAAAGATGCACTGGAAATCACTATGATTGTATAAACGGGGACAACCATTCCCTTGAGCAGGAGCACACTCAACCTAGGAATTTCTTGCGCCTCTAGACCATCACAGAACGACAGTACGCTCACCTATTGCATCACTGGAGCCAGAGAGTAACTCCGCGCACACATTCCCATCCCATTTCCGGTTGGATCTGGGCGGCTGTGCCGATGTTAAGCTAAAATGCTATTGAAGCATACATTTCAACAATATCCTGTACTGTCCCCCGAGTCTTTGATGTTTTGTCGAAATTTATCAATCTCATTTTTCGACATTCTCATTCAAGGGATCTCCACAGCCTCTGAGGGACATCGATCTGAAAGATTCAGCTCATTGTCAGTTCCCACATGTCTGTCACTGTTCGCTGAGTACTGATATTGGACATTTGCTGTTCTTCCGAACATTTCCTCTGCTAGTATACTTATTGCTGCATGCAAGCATCCTGTTCTGTGGTTACTGTGATCGTGGTTGTCGGTATTTTGCATTGTGACAACAGCAACCACGATTTGAAACCAAATCACGGCACTAAGTGTTCTCTCCATTGTCCTTTTTGTGACACATGCTCAGAAATTAATGGTTTTGCTTTCAAATTCCGCTCTCTCACATCCCTGCGTTTCATATATCAGGATTGAAACACACTCGTTGTCGGAGATTTCTCTTCTTCCCACGATCAGTAAACCTCCTTTCCGTCCCTCCCCCCATTTCTCTGTGGCAATGCCCAATCTATCACTCTCTTTCACATTCATACTGTTCTGTCTGTGCTGCTGCTGCGGTGACTGTTGTTGGGTGAACGTGCCCCAATCCCACCATCGGGACCTTCAAACAAGTCGATCTATTTGGATACCGCGGTTGTGAAATCAATCCTCATGTAGCAGCTTTTACTGACTCGGCCAGAGACAATTGGAGTGACAGGCTCATGGAAAATACCCAGGGCAGTTTTGGTGAAAAGTCATTTTATTGGAAAAGATCAGCTTTTATGGCTTTCTGCGTTGGTCTTGTGGTAATTTCATAGGACTGATAATCCAGAGACCGAGGAAATAGTCTGGGTACTCGGGCTTGAATCCCAACATGCCATGATTGTCAAATTTGGATTCAAAAAAATCTGCAAGGAAGAATCTAATAACACTGTAGATCCATTGACAATTGTTGAAAAAGTAATCTGTTCCACTGATGTCATTTCGGGATGCAATTTGCTATCCTAACTTGGTCTGGGCTGCATGTGACTTCAGACTCATAGCAATATGGTTGAGTCTCAACTGCCCTGTGGGCAATTCGGAATGGGTAATAAATTCTGCTTCGCCAGAATTGGCCTCATACTAATCCAGAAATTTTAAAACAAATGCTCATTAGACTCTAGCAAGAGTGTTGTGTGCAGTTTTGCAAGTCACATTATAGCAGGGATGTGATCATACTGAGAAAATTGCAGGAGATATTTACCGGGATACTGTTTGGGCTGAAGAGTTTCAGTTGTGAAGAAAGACAGGACAGAGTGGAGTGTTTGTCGCAGTGTAAAGGAGATGTAGACAGGACATGATTGGGTTCGGGTATGGACAGGGTTGACTGAACGAGTTTCCCATTGATGGAGGGATCGATTAGCAGGGGCCAGAGACTGAAGGAGAAAGGCAGAATGGTTTGAGAAGATGTGCGAAAAAGCTTTATCAGCCAGTGGGTGGTTGGAATTTGGAAAACACTGTCTGCATTTTTCAGAGCGGCAGAAACCCTTAGAACCTGAATAAATATTCAGATTTGGACTTGTGATACCAAGACATATAAGGCTGTGGGATAAACATTGTGAAATGGGATTCAGTTCATTCGGCAGTTGTTTTTGACAAGTGTCGCCACTATTGGTTGAAGGGCCTCCTTTGATACTCTTGTTCTCGGTAGTATGGTTAGTGTCCCCGCCTGTCACAGGGCTCAATTCTCCACTGTGGACAGTGTAAATATTTTAAAACTGTCGCTCCATTCCCAAGTGCGGGTATTGATACTTGTCCTTCCATTCTCGATGGGGCATGTCACAGGAAGGACAGTGTTGCCTGAATCAAGTGGGAAATTACAGCAGCTCTCAGGGAGGCAGAGTGTCAGTGAAAGCACAAACACGTGACTTCTGAAAACTGCACCTTATTACGGTGTTGGAATGAAAAGCATTCGGCAGACATGTTCCGAATTGAAGTGTTTATTGAAAGCAGGAAAGTGAGGAAGAAATAGCGTAAAAACATTCAAATATGACTGCAGAAACATTTCCCGCAGCACAAATCAGATTGTAAAGCACAGAGTAGCGTTTCGATACATTGAATTTGGGTTGATTTGCTTTGATGAGGCTGAGTTACCAGGGTATAAAGCCATTAAAAATGGTTCAGGTTTTGCTCACTATGATGGAACATTGGCTCAGTAATTCACATTGCTGTTCGTTCTGAGGGTTATGTTGATTGGCCAAGTTAAATTGCCCTCTCGTGTGCAGGGATGGAATTAAGTAAATTAAGTGAATTAGCTTGGGTAACGCGGGGACAATGTCAGAAGTCACAGGACGCCAGGTTATAGCCCAACAGCTTTATTTGACATCATAATGGGGAGGGTTGCCCCTTCTTCTGGTGAAATATAAGGGAATGGGGAGGAGAGATATGTCTTGCTGAGATCCACTTCAGAGAGTCGACACCGGCTCGATTGACTGAAATGCTCTTTCTGCACTGGAGGATTCTGTGATTCTCTCGGAGAGGGTAATGACGGTATTTACTGGAGTGTAAATCCATTAGAAACGATGCTGACAGGGTGTACTGAGGATGAGATTTTATTCACGTGTTGTCTTCGAAAACTTAGAACAGTTCTCCCTGAACCAAGAAAGACTTAGTTGGGTTTTTTTCAGGTTATGAAATGTTTGGACAGAGTAAGTAGGTGAAAAATTCCCTCTTTCAAGTAAGTGAACACCGAGACGCTAGACATTCAAAACCTTTGACAAAACCTTTGAAGGACAAAGAAATGATGAGAACAGAATCGCTGTCGCTCCGAGAATCTGGTTTTCAAAATATTTGGATAGGCACATTTGGTGACATACAAGGAATAAATTTCACAAGGAGGGAGACAGCGTGTGGCTTGGTAAAGGTGTATGGGTGCGGTGTTGCCGGTCGGAAGTTGCGGGGGAACAATGTCTAAGTGGGTTGACTTTAAATGTAAAGAAATTTCGTGAACGTGTGCAGCTGATTAAAATTCGGTTTCAAAAACTCTGGATATTGAAAGATTTGGCATAATACTCTACCTGAAGCATTGTAAATGGAACTGAGTGGATTTTTCCCGTTGTGAAAGAATGATATTACATAATGATTAAGAAGTGACCAGTTGCTTGGAGATCGAATTCCAGCTTTAATCACATGCGTTAAAGATGTGAGGAGAAGCACCATGATGTTTGGTCCATTTTATACTCGGTGAAATCTTCCAAAGCAACGAGCAACAAAACTGGTGGGTTTTCTTTTGCATTTTAACCCTCTGATTTTCTGAGCAATATTTTCCTTAAGCTGAAATAAAGTCGGAGCAAATTTGAATATAATATTAATCGTTACAATGAGATTTATCCAATTCACTTCTGATTATTACAATGAACATTGTGAGGTTGCAGCAAAATTAAAATGAAACGAACAAAACAGCGTTTCTTGCAATTTAATGCAATTCAGGTTCAGCCATATCAGAAAGGCCATTGAGCCACAACATCGCCTTTGTTTCCCTCTCCATGGCTGCTTCTTCACGTGAGAGAGAAAGTGACTGAAGAAATTAAGAGTCAAATATAGGTGTGAATATGACGGAAAATTCTTGTTCTCTGTTTCATTCTGACACAGTTCTGACTCAGAATGTATCAATGACAGCTATTCATTCTGTCGTGCATGGCTATTTATTGGAATTTGCTGTTATTATAATTCTGGTGCATACAGAAACACAAAGGCGTGGATTCGATTCCGCTCTGCAAATTTCTCATCCTTTACTTTCACCGCATGTATCCTGATGAGGTCACATGTCACCGCTCTACAAAATGTGCTGCGAAGACTGAAAGATTATAGTGTTGGGTTACTACACTGATGTGCTCCACATTCACGAGTTCGAGTCACACTCTGGTCGCTAACATCACAAACCACTCCTGCAGGTTTTATTGGCACCTCACGCGTCTGGTATACACTGGAGAGAGAATCTTGTTCTTGCCCTTCACTGCACGGAAGATTCACAATAATCGACACCACATTAAAGTCGAAATGCAGAGTGAGAGAAGTCATTCTATTCAATTGTAGATTAACTTGGTGTAATGAGAAAGAACGCATTTTTCTTTCCGCCCCATATTCCATCTTGTCTTTCTATGAATTTGCATTGAAAGAATGAGGAGCACAAGTTTATCCAGTGGGGTTGCACATGAGTATCTTAACCTAACACTTCACACAATGATCTGATCAGTAAGTCAAACAGTGACTCGGAATTGGAACCGCAGAAAACGTCTCCAATGAAACGAACCTTTCATTGTTTCACAAATTTCTGCTGTGTGTGAATCATACAACGACTCATCATCCAGCGTGATCACTGACCTGCCAATTGTATAAGGTCTATCAACGTTCTTCAGCATTCACTGCTTCTGTACACAGCCAGCTGTGCTGTGCCCAGTGTCATTTGTTATCCCCAGGTCACAGTACATTTCGTCTTCCTGAGTTTATGAACTTTTTCCTGATCTGTCTGATCTCTTTAATAAACCTTTTCTATCACTTCATCCCATCCCCCAACAATTCTGAACTTATGAATAAAATAATGAGTTAGACAAAATGTTAAACAAATGGGAGTTTGCCATTCGGCCCATGGAGTCCGCCCCACCATTCAACGAACTCATGGTTGATCTGATAATCTTAAACTCCTTTCTGCTCACTTTCCTCGACAAATTTTTATCATATTTCTGATTAACTATCTGGCACAGTTTGAAAACACCCAACAACACTGATGGCACAGATTGTTCGGCCGCTGAGCAAAGAGATAGGTCCTCATTTCTGAATTAGATGGGCACTCTCTAATTCTGAGATTATGTCCTCTGGTGCTCTCCTCACAGCATGGGGCAAACCACCTGCCCGTATCTACCCTGTCAAGATTGCGCGAATATTGAACGTTTATGATTGGTGTTATATGATTATAGAGCACCCCTCCACCTCCATTGTTTCGAGGAGAATAGTCCCAGCCGAACCAATCATTCCACGAAGGTCAATTTTATACAGAGTTGGCAACATCCTCGTAAACCTCTGCTGTCCCTTACAGCGTCCTTACATATTATAAAGACAGGTGGAGAAATTTCGGTGATGAAATGGGCTGAAATTTCAGGTGCAGACGGGAATTGAAACTTGAAATCAGAAAGCGATTGGAATCAGCTTGATCCACAGAAGGACCAAATACAGCAATGATACCTCTGACAAATGAGAATCTAATCATATTCGATTGATATTCAAAGGCTTCATTGTAACTGAAGTCCTCCGTGTAATCCTCCTGGGAGCGAGTATTTCGGAGAAATGGAACCTGATCGCGCATATAAGAAGTTGACGACAAAAACATGTCCATCGGTCGACTTTGTTTGATTATTAACTCAACTCTTGTCTCCGTGAAGCCTACATCGTCCGCAACGCACAAATTAGATGTTGAACAGAACTTTCTCCATTTGCCTAGGTGAGTGCAGCTTCAATATCACTGAAGGAACTGGATACCCTCCACGACAATGCAGTCACTTAACTGTACATTGCTCAACGCCTGAATATTTATTCCCTTAACTGCTAAGGCACAATTTCAGCAGAGCGCACCACATAGAAGATTCACTGGAGTAATTCATCCAGGCTTTGTTGACAGAAGCTTCAAAGCTCAAAGACTGCACCGACTATGACGACAAAGTTGAAGATGCACTGAAACGTCACCATTTATGAATTACCCTCCAAGGCACATACCAGCATGACTTGGAGAGGAAGCAGTGATAAATTCATTGCGTGGTGAAGCGGTCTTGATGGGCAAAGAGTTATACTCGAGCCCTCCACATTTTATTTTACAATTTTGAAAAATGTTGATGATCGCATTGACCAGACTTGTGCTCATTCCTTTAGTTGTTTCCGAAACTGGCGTTTGCTAAAAATCGAATATCATTCTCAGACTGTGGTCAACAAAGACCCTCTCGTACAACTGATCTCCCTGTTCAACAATCTTCAGAGATCTGTGAATATCTACTCCAAAATCTCTTTGTTCCTGTACACCGCTCAGAATCCTCACTGTTATTGTTTCAACTCTCCAAATGCATTACCACTTACTGGTTTGGATTCAAATCCATTCGTCGTTTTTCCTTTCCACATGATTGATACATCACTGCGATCCCTGATATTATTCATCACAGTCACCTACATGACCAATTGTTGCAACGTCTGTAAACATCTAAAAGTGACTCCTACAACTAAGTTTGAATTATTGATCTACATCAGGAAACAGTGGTGCTCCACTGGAAACAGGCGTCCAAGCATGGTTCATTGCTGGATGGGATGAACACCTGCAATAACAACAAAATCGGACCCTTGCTATCATTTGTAAACCTGAAGGCAACTCTGCAGGTTGGTCTCCTGACTGATTCCTTCTCACATAGGGGAGTGGTGAATGACCTGTCCACATTGTGACTGAGGAAGTGAGTTTACATTTCAGCGGGTAATTGAATCCCTTCCTGCAGACCCAGCCCCCATGGACCTCACATCATGGAGGCGTCGGTGTCCTTGTGTCTATTTAGTTTGGATAATCAGCTGAATTTGAGACCATGCTGAGACGATTCCCAATTTTCCCCATCATCCATGCATCTTTTTTATCCTTCTTTATTCTCCCACGGAGTGTGGCCATCATAGTCTGAACAACATTTGTTGTTCATCCTTAAATCTCCTTGAACTGAGTCAGAAGGAATTTATGGATGAATCGTACTATTGTTGGTCTGAAGTTATATGTTGGCAAGTCTCGTTAAGGACTGCAGATTTCCCTTTTGAAGGGACATGACTGCATAGGTTTTCAGCAAAGTAAAACTTTTTGTCACTCTTCCTCTGAGCGGGTTTATATTCCAGATTTTATTCATCGAATCTAATTACCAGCAGCTGCCATGCTCCAGTCTCCAAGGGTTGATGGTCCAAATATCGCCATTACATTTGCAGATGAAACGAAGATTGGTGGAGTAGCAGAAAGCATAAGCGACTGTCAAAGAATGAAGGAGAATATAGATAGGGCAGTTGAGCGGAGAAGTGGCAGATGGAGTTGGATCCAGGCAAATGTGAGTTGATGCATTTTGGGAAGTCAAATTCTAGAGCCAAGTATACGATAAACGGAAGAGCCTTGGGTAAAATTGCTGAGCAGAGAGATGTGGGAGTTCATATTCTTTGTTCCCTGAAGGTGGCTGCACAGGTGGATCGAGTGGGCAAGAAGGCATATGGCATGCTTGCTTTCATCGGACCAGACATTGAGTGTAAGAGCTGGTAAGTCATGCTAAAATTGTTCAAGGTTTTGTTTCAACCGCATTTAGAATACTGTGTACAGTTCTGGTTGCCAAATTATCAAAACGATGTGGACGTTTAGGAGAGGGAAAACAGAATGACCGTTTCAGGTCAACCGACCTTCCTCAGAACTGATTTTAATTCGCAATGTTAACCCTGAATTCTCTTCACTGATGCTGCCTGATTTCGCTGAGCTTTTGGAGTAATTTCTATTTTTGAAGGTGGATCACAAATGCGGGTTTATAAAGATAGAGTGGGGGAGTGTGAATCTCTTCCACCGCACAGTGCTGATTCAACTGGCCAAATGGTTTTTGTCTGCACTGTGTCGAATTCCATTAACTCTGAATCTATAAGTTTTTGTCCTTCTTTTAGTCTTTGTTATTCACATTTCTCCTGTCATGTGAATTGCAGAGCAGGACAATCGACGTTTCGGACATAAGCCACCACCAAACCGTTACCACCTGACGCCTGGAAGATGAACGCCTCATGTTCTGCCTTGGGACCCTGCAACCACACGGGATAAACGTGGATTTCAGCGGCTTCCTCGTTTCCCCTCCACTCACATTATCACAGTCTGAAACATCCAACTCAGCACCACCCTCCGGACCTATTCATATCTCCCCCTCTGACTTATCACCTTCTCCCCGCCTCCATCCACCATTTGCTTTCCCAGCAACCTTGCACCCAACCCCCACCCCCTCCCAATTAGCTCTCAGTCCCCACCAACAAGCCTCATTCCTGATGAAAGATTTATGGTAGAAACGTCGATTCTCCTGCTCCTCGGATGCTGCCTGACCTGGCGTACATTTCCAGCACGACACTATCGCCATGGCGAAGATAGATGAGCTCAGCTCAGGCTCTTTACCTGGGAGCAGAGAAGGCTGAGTGAGGAAGTGATTAAGGTGCACATTAAGGGGACCGGTATGTGTGATAGGAATGAACTTCTTATGGGAAGAGTTAACAACCAGGGATCTCCGTTAAACGCAAGTGACAGGATGATCAGAGGAGATATAGGAAGAACGTTTTCCCTCTGAGAATGTTGTATAATTGGAACTCATTGTTTGAACGTGTGGTAAAGCTATGAGTCTTCAAAACATTTCAGGAGTATTTAGCCGAATACTTGAGAAGCGAGAGCACACATGGAAAAGGACCAGGTACTGGAAAGTGGGGTGAAGATAATCAGATGCCTGATGAAAGATTCCAACACTGCACAGAAAATACAGAGCATGAAAGCATGGGAAGGTTAAAGGCATGGAAACTACTGGAAATCTGTTACAAGGGGTCTGTGGAATGCTACATTCGTCAAAAGGTCACTGGGGCAGGATGGCGCCGCTGTGGCAGGATGAGATATTTATAGTGGAATGCTCCTACACCAATTAGCAGAGTCAGACTGAGGCTGAAAGGTTACTATGACAGGCTGAGATAATAACAATTAGTAAAGTCAGCCTCGCCTACTCAATATCATCTTGGCAGTTTGGGAAACGTCGTGACAATACATATTAAGGACATGAATTTAAATAATTAATTGATAATAGAGTCAGCCTGCTGGAGACACTTGTAGCAGGATATGACATTAAATATCTAATCAGTAGTTAGTAGAGTCCGCTTGGGACAGGAAAACATTGTGATAGATGGGGTAGCTAAATATCTAATCATGACAAGGTTAGTCGGGGATGGAAGTTCATTGAGCACAGGTAGCAGTAGGATACTTAATAGTTACAGTAGAGTAAAGTAGGAAAAAACATAGCGAAAGAAGCTGAACGATAATGGGAATTAGCACCATTGGTTTATTGGATAGCTGGAGAGAGATAATTCTGACTAACACAGTTGGCATTCTGATAAGCTAACAATACACGATTAAAGAAAAGATATAAAATGATGGAGTTTAATTCAGATACATGTGAGGTGCTGAATTGTGAGAAAGAAAATCTTTACAGGACTTATACACTTAATGGCAAGTCCCTAGGGAGTGTTGCTGAAAAGAAAACCTTGGAGTGGAGGTTCATAGCTCCCTGAAATTGGAGTCGCAGGTAGATAGGATAGTGAAGAAGGCATCTGGTATGCTTTCCTTTTTTGGTCAGAGTGCTGAGTACAGGAGTTGGGAGGTCATGTTGCGACTGTACAGGAGATTGGTTTGGCCACTGTTGCAATATTTCGTGCAATTCTGGTGTCCTTCCGCTCGGAAAGATGTTGTGAAACTTGTAAGGGTTCAGAAAGATTTACAGGGATGTTTCCAGGCTTGCAGGATTTGAGCTATAAGGAGAAGCTGAACAGAGTGGGGCTGTTTTCCCTGGAGCTTTTGAAGCTGAGGGGTGACCTTCTGAAGGTTTACAAAATTATGAGGGGCATGGAAAAGATAAATAGACAAAATATTTTCCCTGGGATCGGGGAGTCCAGAACTAGAGGACATGGGATTAGTGTGAGAGGGGTAATATATGAAAGAGTCCTAAGGGGCAACTTTTTCAAACAGAGGGTGGTACGTGAATGGAATGAGCTGCCAGAGGATGTGGTGGAGGCTAGTACAATTGCAACATTTGAGAGGCATGTGTATAGGAAGAGTTTGGAGGGATATGGGCCGGGTGATTGCAGGTGGGATGAGATTGGTTTGGGATATCTGGTCAGCATGGACAAGTTGGACGGCAGTGTCTGTTTCAATGCTGCACATCTCAATGACTCTATGACTCTAGGCAATGGACCTTGAGGTTCAGACGAGTCAAAAATTTGTTTTCTGAATGTCACTGTTTTTGTTTGCAAATAAAAGATCGACTCCTTGAAAAACTCCGCATCTCCTGGTGATAGTCGACGTTTTCTCTACGAAAACCAAAACTTTGGGTACAGTAAAATTGTGGCGAGTGCAGCTCTGTGGAGCAATGAAAAGCGTGTTAGATTTCTACAAATGTGGTCACTTTGCTATTCAATGTTTGTTGGAATGAACCGCACTAGAATTGGAGTTTAGTTCAGTTTTCAGATGAATCATTGAGTGTTGTGCTGACTCATCGCCAATTCCTGTCGTCTGGAGTTCCCGTCCCTGCTACTGACCAGAGGACATTCCTTACCTTCATGGTTGTGAGTTTTTACGGAATCATATCATTTGAAAAGTGATCAGACCAGAATCAGATGCTCATCCACAAAACCTGCAAATTTCGTGCAGAAACCCACTGTGCAACGTTTTATTGGATGTCAGAATGGTGGAGATTATTGATGGATGTAATATGTTTCATGTTACCTGTATTAACAGAAATTTTCGATTGCTTAGCTGTCTTTATCCCGTTGTACGACAGGTTGTTGTGGATGAGCTGGGCAAAGACATTGACGTGTTTGGTCGGCCATGATCATATCAAACGGCGGGTAGACAGTGAGAGAATTAATCCCACACTGTTGCTCTCACGTTTCTCACAAAACAGTTAGTCAGCGAACTGAGCTAACTGACTTCCATTCAATGCAGAGCTAAACCAAACAGATCAGTGCATTTGCATTATATAATATTTCATGTAGAATGAGCTGCTGCACCTTCCAACTCCATTAGCTTTCTTACACTTAACATTTTCAATTGCAGGTGTTATGCAATTTCTTTCCTATGAATGTTAACCACTTCCAGAGTGTTTCCCTTTTGCACCCCAATCCAGGCAGCCCAGAATCACTGTCACTGTTTAATTCACTCCTTGTGTGCCTGCTCGCGCTTTTCGAATATTCTGGAATCTCACGTCTAGTTTCCACTCACCTAAAAGAGGAAAGTTCCCTCATATTTACTCTTAACATCTTCACATCAGCTGGATAACCTCTATTCGGACACAACTAAGTCTTTCCTGATGTCTCCCGCATTATTTTTTATCTATGCCATCATCCCATTAAACCGCCGCATTTCGTTTATAGTGGCTTTATCTCCCAGGAAACCTCATTTTCTTCGTTTCTAACGACATGGTATCGTGGCCGTGTCATTCCTAACGTCTTTATAGTCCAGTAAATACTGCCCATGTCTTTCATCATGTCTTTATATCCCTGTAAATTTCAACCTGAGAAAGGATGCTGGGTCTAATTCAATGCATGAAAACTCACCACTAAGCTATGCAATCTTATTACCGGCACAGGAAAGGGGGAAGCAATTTCAATTACAGCTGAATGGATTGGTTGCAACAGAATCGGGTCAAATCCAAGTCACATATATGACTGTTGTTCTTACATTTATTTCTTCTCTACGCGTGTTGAAGTAACACAGTGAGGGATCAATTACTACTGCTAGTCATACATAAGGAGGCGTATGAAATGCTGAAGTTGTGAGACCAGAGCAGTTTTTTTTGACTTAGACAATTCACTGTTCGAATATCAGCCTTAGGAATTCGACAGAGAACGATTTTGAGCGAGATTTGAGCAGGGAGATTTACCCCATGACGTTACACCAATTTGTGTGGTTACTTTGTTGTATACCTCATTTGTGTGTTTTGCCTCATTGAGGATTTTGAAGTTGTCCCCTCGATACAAAAGTTCCATGCTTTTGCACCATTATACAAAAGATGCAGTACAATAACACCCAACGCTGATTCAGTCTACTTGCACAGATATTGACCAGTGGAAACAATTTGCTACTTTCCCGCTCTTATGGCTCTTTTCATTACATCGGCTTCTGTTCTTCATGGAATCCGATTCAGTAGATGTTGTCACTGAGTCATTTCTTTGTATGTGTTCAAATCAAGTGAGCAGAATATCGCAGTCCATAACCCAGAAGTCAGACCATACTCAGGGAACCGTACTCTGCTCTTGATCATTTCAACAACACCAGGAAAAAATATCTATGATCTTCAAAATTTACTCACCTGCTTTTCAGAAGCAAGATAAACAATTCCAGGTTTCTGCTTTTGTTGTCCTACGGACCAAGGTTGTGAATGCTGGAAACAGTTGAGTCTGTCCGCTCTCCCATATCCATTTTCTCCCCAGGAAGTGTTAAGATGATGGTCTGAATCGGATTCTTCTAAAAAGAAGAATCTTTTTATCCATTAATTTCTGGTTTATGAGCCCACCAGTCTCCCGCTGGGCCTCTGTGTTAGCGCTGACCACAGCAGTTTCCCGCAGTGTTCAGCTTTGTGGAGCATGTACCTTCGAGGATGATATCAAAAGATATTCACTATTACTGTGTGATACTCTACCAGTGAAGACAGCGCTACCAGTGGAGGCAGCTCAGTCCGCTGGGATGGGACAAACAGCACTATCCCGCGTGGGGAATTTCTGCAGTGTGTCCTGCGGATCAGATACAGTGAACTTTATCATTCAGATCATACTAGAGTGAGAGTGCTCGAAAAGGCTAATTGATTAGATTGGATTACTTACAGTGTGGAAACAGGCCCTTCGGCCCAACAAGTCCACACCGCCCCGCCGAAGCATAACCCACCCATACCCCTACATCTACATTTACCCCTTACCTAACACTATGGGCAATTTAGCATGGCCAATTCACCTGGCCTGCACATCTTTGGACTGTGGGAGGAAACCGGAGCACCCGGAGGAAACCCACGCAGACACGGGGAGAACGTGCAAACTCCACACAGTCAGTCGCCTGAGGCGGGAATTGAACCCGGGTCTCAGGCGCTGTGAGGCAGCAATGCTAACCACTGTGCCACCGTGCCGCCCACTGCCAATTGGTCATTGGTACCTGCGTCAGCTTGGGAGTTACAAAATATTGATTAAAGCGGAAACACTGGTGATTGGATCAGGTTTCAAGTGTTTACGTGAGGCAGGAAGCAGAAAAAGATACACTGTGAAGAGATTGGGACCTGACTATAGGAGCAGCAAATAGGTTGTACAGCGCTGGGGAGAGCTTTGAAGTATTGAATTCTGTTTGATGGGCCGATCATGCTTTCACTAGGCCACACTGCTACAGAAGATAATATGTCAGTGTCTCTCAGCATTGTGATGTCGCAGGCAAATATCGCCGTTACACTGCAGGAAATTCCTTTTTCCAATGTGAGGGCAGTCTGTATGTAAAATAGCTTCAATATTGAACCCTTTCTCATAAATAATTCCACTCCATCTCAATGTGTTGGATTGTCTCCTTTCCACTTTACCTGTCATTCTGCCTGCACTGAAATTGATTTGCTCCTTCTGCGTGTCTTTGACAGTTTGAGTGATATTATGCTGTTGTACTGATCCACTTCTGACAGAATTTTCCACTTCACTTCAGGCCGCCCTAACTTCGCTATCTGATACGATTCCCGTTGTTTAGGTGTTAAGCGCTCAGACCCAGCTTACCCTCACCCAAAATAAAGGCATAACTCAGTCACACTGTGATCACTGCAATCCAGTGGAATCTTCACTCCGAGGTCATTGATTATTCCTAGGAGAAAGTTAGGACTGAAGATGCTGGAGATCAGAGTCGGGAGTGTGTTGCTGGAAAATCACAGCAGGTCAGTCAGCATCCACGTTTCAGGCATAAGCCCTTCACCAGGAATAAGGCTTGTGAGTCGGGCCTGAGAGATAAATGTTAGAGGTGTGGGGTTTGGGGGATGAAACTGGAAAAGCGATAGTTGGATGAAGGTGAGGGAGAAAATGATGGTTCAGAAGAAGCAGTGATGGAATGAGTCCAGAGGGCGGTGCCAAGTTTGAGGCTTGGGTCATGGGGGAAGGGAAATGAGGAAACTGTTCAAATCCACATTAATCGCGTGAGGTGACAGAGTGCCAAGGCGGAATATACGACGTTCCTCCTCCAGGTATTTGGTGGTTATAGTTTGGCGGTGAAGGAGGCCCAGGATCTGTACGTCTTTTACGGAGTGGGAGAGGGAGTTGAAGTGTTCAGTCACAGGATGGTGAAGTTGGTAGGTGCAGGTTTCCAGAGATGTTCTCTGAAATGATCTGCAAGAAGGCGTCCTGTCTCCCTGATGTAGAGGAGATTACACTGTGTGCAACGGATGCAGTAGATGACATTGGAAGCGGTATAGGTGAATTTCTAACAGATGTGGAACGATCCCTTGGGGCCTAGGATGGAGATGAGGGAAGTGGTGTGGGCGCTGGTTTTGCCCTTCCTGCGGTGGCAGGGAAAGATGCCAGTAGTGGGGTGTGGGCGTGTTGGTGGTTGTAGACCTGAATATGGGTTCGTAGAGAGAATGGTCTTTTCAGAATACTGATAGGGGTGTGGAGGGAAATATATATCTGATGATGGGGTCTGTTTGGAGATGGCAGAAGTGGTGGAGTATGATGTGTTTTATGCGGAGGTTGGTGAGGTGAATATTGAGGACCATGGAGTTCGTCCTTGTAGCGAGAAGGTTGGGTTTGTGGACGGTGGTGAGTGAAGTGGAGGAGATGCACTAGAAGGGGGGAGGGAATTTGCGATTACGGAAGCAGGACACCAACTGAGACTTTCTGAAATGACATTTGTCATCCTGAGAAAAGATGTGGTAGAGACGGAGGAATTGGGAAAAAGGGATGGCGTTTTTACACGAGGTGGGTGGGAGGAGGTGTAGTATTGTTAGCTGTGGGAGTCGGTGGGCTTGTAGTATATGTCTGTCATGAGTAATTTGCTGGAGACAGTGACGGACAGGTCCGAGAAAGGGAGGGAATTTGCCAAGAAGATCCAGGTGAATTTGAGGTCAGGGCGAAAGGTGCTGGTAACGTTGCTGAACTGTTCAACCTCCTTGTCGGAGCACAAAGTGGCACCAAAGCATTGATCAATGTAGCGGAGGAACAAGTGGAGAGAGGTGCCAATGTAACTGTGAAAGACGGATAATTCCACACATCTGACAAACAGGCAGGCATAGCGAGGTCACATGCGGGTGCCCATGGCTACCCCTTTGGTTTGGATGAAGTGGGATTATTGGACAGAAACGTTGTTGAGGTTGAGGACCAGTTCAACAAGGTGAATGAGGGTGTCGGTGGAATGGTACTAGTTGGAATGGGGGTTATTAGGAAACAGAAGGCGTGGAGACTTTTGTCATGGCAAATGGATGTGTACAGGGACGAGATGTCCAACGTAAAAATGACGCATTGTGGGCAAGGAAAACAAATGTCTTCGAGGAGATGAAGTGCATATGTGGTGTAACAAATGTAGGTGGGGATTTCCTGGACTGGAGAGACAGGAGAATGTTGAGGTAGGAAGAGATGAGTTAGGTCGGACAGGCGCAGTATGAGGCAACAGGTCTTAGGAAGGAGGTAGAATCAGGTAATGCGCGGTTCATGGACAACGAGGTTGGAGGATGTGGACGGGAGATTCCCCAGATGGATATAGTTCAATGATCGCTGGGATGGTGGTCACTGCACCATTCAAGTGGATCGAGTGCAGGTTCCAGCATGATGGCTGGGGGATCTGGTCCAATGACCACTGGGATCAAGACCAGTGAGGGAAGCGATCCAGTTGGACTGGTGCAGTGATCAAGTGGATCTTGCGCATGGAATCAGTACGATGACTGGAGGGATCTAGTCCAATGATCACTGGGATCATGTCCAGTGAGGGAAGGGATCCAGTTTGAATGGTGCAGTGATCAAGTGGATCGAGCTCAGGGATCCAGGACAATGACTGGGGATCTTGTTCAATGATTGCTGGGATAATGTCCAGTGAGAAAGGGATCCAGTTGGACCGGTGCAGTGATCAAGTGGATCTAGTGCAGGCATCCAGTACAATGACTGGGTCATCTAGTGAAATGATAGCTGGGATCATGTCCAGCGAGGAAAGGGACCCAGTTTGATTGGTGCAGTGATCAAGTGGATCTTACGCAAGAATCAAGTATGATGACTGGAGGGATCTAGTCCAATGATCGCTGGGATCATGTCCAGCGAGGGAAGGGATCCAGTTTGACTCGTGCAGTGATCAATTGACCATCAACTTGACCCGCTCACTCTCACTCCATCACCGTCGGCCTGACCCCTTAATCTCACTCCATCACTGTCACCCTGATCCCCTCACACCCACTCCATCACCGTAAACCTGAGTGTCTCACACTCATTCCATCTTCTTCGCACTTACCCCGTCACTCTCACTCCATCACCGTCACCCTGAGCCCCTCACTTTCACTCCATCACCGTCACCCTGACCCCCTCACACTCTCTCCATCACAGTCACCCTGACCGGCACACTCGCACTTCATCACAGTCCAACAGACATACTCACACTCACTCCTTCACCGTCACACTATCCCCCTCACATGCACTCTATCACAGTCACTCACCCCCTCACACTCCCTCAATCACAATACCCTGATCCCCTCAAATCAAGTCCGTCTCCGTCACCCTCACCACCTCACAATCACCCTAACCACCTCACACTCATTCCTCAACGTACCTTGATACCCTCACACTCACTCCGTCTCCATCACACTGATCCTCTCACACTCACTCCGTCACCGTCACCCTGACACTCCCACACTCACTCCACATCACTGTCACCCTGACCACCTCACACTCACTCCATCACTGTCATCCTAACACCCTCACACTCACGCCACCACCGTCACCCTGACCCCCTCACACTCAATCCATCATGGTTACCCCGACCCCCTCACACTCAATCCATCAACGTCACCCGCTCAAACGCACTCCATCACTGTCACCCTGACCCACTCACACTCAATCCATCATGGTCACCCTGACCCCCTCACACTCACTCCATCAACGTTACCCTGACCCCGTCACACACTATCCACCACCGTCACACTGACCACCTCAAACTCACTCCATCAATGTCATCCTGACCACGTCACACTCTCTCCATCACCGTCACACTGGCAACCTCACAATCGCTGCATCACCGTCACCCTGACCATCTCTCACTCACTCCAACACCGTCACCCTGCACCCCACACACTCATCAAATCATGGTCACACTGACATTCTCACACTCACTCCATCAATGTCACCCTGACCCCGTCACACTATCTCCACACCGTCACACTGACCCCCTCACTACAGAAGCAAGCCTCAGCCGCCCGTACTGCGGCTCAGTGGCATCCAGCACTGAAAGTTGAAGCCATTCTTCGTTTCACCTTTCTGTTTCCATAGCTCGTTGTTGTCCAGCGTAATTGACATCTTGAAAACGTAAAAAAAATGGACACATGAAATTGATGACAAAATATAGACAAGGATGTCGTCAATGTTTGGACCGTAGGGCGAGGTGGAATAGGCTGGGACGACTTTCCCTGCAGCGTAACGGCTGCGACATGATCTAATGGAAGGGTTGTAAACTGAGTATTGACGTGTTTTACCCAAGTTGGGGTGAGTTGAAAACTTGAGAGCAGAGGTTTAAGGTGAGTGGGCTGAAATTGACAAAGGACCTGAGGCACATTTCCCACACAGAAGGTTGTGCGTGTATGGAATGAACTACCAGAGGAAGTGGAGGAGGCTCAGAAAATTGCAAAGGTAATTGGATGAGATTCTGGACAGGATGGATTTAGAGGGTTTGGGGCCAAATGCTGGGGAACGGGACTTGTTTAATTTTGTGAACATGGACGAGATACCTCAAAGTAACTGTTTCCACGTGGTGTACCCCAATAACATTGCGTTGTGTACACCGGCTTTAAAGGATTACATTTTAGCGGAGCTTGCCGTCGCAGTCTGTGACACAATCATTTAGTCTGTTCGATTGCTCGCGGGAACGGTAGTATTGTGAAACACTGCAGAAATGAACGACTTCCTTACTTTTGCTGCGACTGACCATACACTGGGAAAGTTTCCCAGATCCTCAGTTGAGGATTTTTGCTGCTGAAAGTTACTTCAGAAACCCTGTTAATTCGTAATGTATTGAGCGAATCGGAACATAGAAAGCATTTAACATGGAACACAAACAAAACTGGCAAACCAAATGCATTTTCAGACACAGAGGTGCATGAATGCTAAATGTGAGACAGTCCGAGGGCAGGAGCCATAAAACAATCTCACAACTAACACCAGGGCAATTCCAAACTACTCTTTCAAACATACTGGAGCCTTAGTGCACCACCACTTCCCAGACAATGCTGAAAAGGGAGAAAGAAAGAACCTAATAAGAATGGGACGTAAAAAGTGAATTTCACCAATCACAGTCTCGATTAGATTACCTTTCCCTTCCGATGTCTCCAGGACGGAAATGAAGGAAATGGGCGAAATTCAATAACATATCACATCGAAATTCATTGGAACGATTTTCCCATTGGCCAGAAAACCAAATAACGACGAGCCGAGTCACCGTAGGACTTTGTTTCAAAACAGCGATGAAATAACAGTCTCCATTCATTTCCAGTAAAAACTCAACTTGCCTGGAACATAAAGCAACAGCAGAGCTGCTTACGATTTTCTGCGTGGGAGGTGATCATGACAGCAGAGACACTTTGAAATATTTGGCACGATGCCACACCACAGTTAATTCCCCAGGAAGCAAACCCGTTTTTCTTTTGTTTAATACAGTGGGGATTGACACAGCATTTTATCCAGCTGCAGAGTTAGAGATGATCGGCAAGGATGTTCGTGGTGTGGTTCGAAACCACTCCCTTATTGAGGCTGGAATCTGGATCCAGCGACTTAACATGAGGGCAAGTCCAAACTACGCGTTCGATGTTTTCTCAGCCTTAGTGCAGTTCCACTTCACAGAAAGTGCTGGAATGAGAGAAAGAAAGAACATAATGAGAATGGGCCATAAAAAGTGAATTTCATCAATCCCAGTCTCGATTAGATGATCTTTCCCTTCTGGCTTTCCGACAGAAATGATGGAAATGGACACGACATCGCAAACATTTTCCCATTCGCCAAAACACAAAATAACGACGAGTCGAGTCACCACAGGACTTTGTTTCACAACATCGATGGTTTAAGAGTCTGCATTCAGTTCCAGTGAAAACTCAACTTTTCTGAAACGAAACAGCTGCGGTCGAGCTGCTTGAGCCTGCCTATGGGAGGCGAACACTGTTATGTCAGCGCAGGCACTGACCCCTTTGCCTGAGTCTATATTCGCACCCACCACTGTCAAGACTTTGAGAAGCAAACCCCAAATTTTAAATTTGACCCACATTTCAACATCCTGTAGCATTACATTCGATCCACTGAAACGGCAGCGCAGGCATTCGAATTCACAGAACCGAGATTCAAAAACCTCTGCACACCTGTTTCGCCCAAATGACCTTGTTGAATGCTTTCATACGTTTTCACATATGCGCTTGCAAAGTAACAGAAGTACATTCCCAGGGAAAGGGTTCTGTAATCCCTCTCCTGCTTGCACAGCTGTTGGGAATTGCTGGCTTCAATATCAATTGCGCAGCAGATAAGGATAGCCCATTAATCCAGACATAAATCAATGGTTATCTGAATCTATCTTCTGAGACACTTTTCAGCTGCAAATGTATATGTGTGTGTGTAAGAATGTATGTTCGGTTTTGATTTCATAAAATAACCATGAGCTGCATGAGTTCGAGGTGCACTCGGTAAAGTTGGAGAACCCAGCCTGATGTCCCAATGTTCCCAGCTCCATGTCAATCAAAGCTGTTCCAGGTGAGTTTTAAGCTCCCAGCCTGATGTTCCAGTGCTCCCTGCTCCATGTCAATACAAGCTGCTCCAGGTGAGTTTGGAGCTCCCAGCCTGATGTCGCAATGTTCCCTGCTCCATGTCAATAGAAGCTTCTCCAGGTGTGGTTGGAGCTTACCGTCTGGTGCCCCAATGCTCCCTGCTGCGCCATGTCAATAGTAACTGCTCCATGTGAGGGTGGAGCTCCAAGCCTGATGCCCCAATGCTCCCTGCTGCTCCATGTCAATAGAAGCTTCTCAAGGTGCTATTTGAGATAAAGCCCCGGCATCTCATGCGCCTTTATACGATCATAGAAGTATCGTGCGCTCACTGATTGCATCCCTGGGGGCCACAGAGTAGTTGCACTATTATAGTTGTATCCAAATACAGTTGTATTTTCCGCAATATGAAAACCTTACCTTATTTTTAATCATACCCAAGTATCCTTTGTGAAAGACTTTCTTTCCAAAGCCTTGTTTAGCATATGCCTATTGCACTCAATGCAACATAAGGTAGTAGTGCTAAATGGCGGATTTTCAATAAATATTACATCATATGATTCATGCTGAGTAACTGCTATTTTGCAAGGATGACGTATTTGAGGAAATCGGCAGTTTTATTTCCCGTGAGGGAATGAGGTTTGTATTCATTAAATTGAACTCGTTTAATGTGTAAAATGACCACAATAGATCTCAATTTGAAAAATGTTTGATAATGTTTTTATCCAACGTGAAATGAGGCTTTGTCTTCTATTGGCAACACCGTTGTTAGAACTAACTATCTATTGATGACAAGACAATAAATGAAAAATAAATAATTTCACATGTTTGTTCTACATTAGTCAGCGGTTATTGATCCACAGTTTTGGTCAGTCCCTGCAGTTAACTTGATGTCTGCTCCAATTGTTCATAAAGAGAGGGAGCTGTCTTCCCACTTTTTGTCTCTGTCTGCGTCTAATGTATAGCATTCATTACTGGCAAGAGCAATGAGAAGGGGAGACACCAATGTGTAACTGTGTCCATGCCCATGCACATTACATACATTACCAAGTTCTCTGCTGTACATTTACAGCCAGTACTCGGTGTCCCTGAACCCTTCTTCTGCCCCTTTTGAAATATCTCCATTATTTTCTGCTGTCTGTCTGTGCTTTTGTCACTAAGATGAATCACTTCTACCGACTCTGCTACAGGTTTCATCTGACAAAATACTCTTAAACAATCCATTGGATAAACAGGAGCTTGCCATCTCTCGTTAATTGCTTTTCCTGGAACTCATTCATTCGATAAAAGCTCACAATAACTTGTCTTCGAAAGGAAAACCGTGTTCCTTTTCATTATCCGAAGTCAGTCTGCATTTCAATACCGTTTAAACGAGAGATTTGACTAATTAATGGAGACTTTACTGCAGCGTCGATGGAAATAAACTGACCAGTCGACCTCCAATTTAGTCGAGACCAAAACAAAAGCAGCGTCATGAACGACTACACTCCATAAGCGATGCGAGTGCGACTCAATCCCACGCCTGCAGAGGCTAATGAGTAATGTCGTCAATCAGTTTAACCTCTCTGACACACCGTCGCACATTCTCTGCAATCTGACCCTATGTTTAACTGAGTTGAGTAAATGGTGCATAGAAGTGGATTCTTCTCCCTGCTGTTGGTGAAATGATAAATAGCACAGTCCAGTTCGCAAAGAATGGCCTCACCTCTGCTCGATGGGGCAAGCGCATTCCCAATGTGGCATTCTGCTCACATGATCTGAACAGAAATAAAGAAATGACTCAGTAACAAGATCTGTTGAATTGAATTCTATCAAGAATTGGAGCTGATGGAATGAAAAGCCTCGTGACGGGGGCGATGTTACATTGTCTCTGAAGAATTGTTTTCCCGACACGTGGACAGTCTACAGTGCTCAGTGGAAGAACTAGCACTCACTCTCTTCTGGACAGATATTTTTGACCAATCGCACTTACATACAGAGCGAACAATTTCAAAATCGCACATTAGACTAACTGAAAATTGAATTGAACAACGCAAAAAAAACGACTGGAGTGACACTTTACAATAAAGTTTATTTTGCTCAACCTTGGCCTGTATTCTTTTCCTGGGACGGGTGACAAAAAGTCACTGTACGATCACAGCAACACAGTGATCAAATGGCAGAGGGAAAATGTGTAGTACCACAGGGCATGTTGGGAGCAGCAGCAGATACACAGAGAAGTGAATTTTTCACAACGGGAACACTTCCCAAACAGCGGACTGAGATGGAAGAACTCAGAGTGTTATGAAATTTTATAATTGGTTCCGCAGGCACTGTGGAGATCAGTCATTGGGTCTGTTCAAAATTAAAATTAAAAGATTCTACGGATTATAATCAAATTTAAAATGTCCAGGGGTTAGTGGACGTAAATATTACAATTATATTATTAAATAATTAACTCATCTTAGCAATGAGCAGCTCATCCATTTCCTCATAGAACATTGGAACCACTGTTAAAGGCGTTCATATAATTCCAGGTACTAGCCGTGGAAGCAGCGATACTCATTTTCCCATCTGTTTTGATACAACCAGGAATGTGGCTGTAAGCATTAATGCGTTGATCCTGTGCAGCAGGTAATCAGTAGATGGTATCTCTTTGTCAATGTAGTAGGCTGTGTTGAGTGGATGTTTTAAATTTGACTCTCACATGGAGCGACTTCAATTTGTTATTGTATTGAAGTTTCAGTACGGAAGGCGTTGAGCAAAGGCAAGTTGATTGGAAAGTACCAGTTTTTTGAATTGAGAAGCGACCTTTTCTGGAAAATGACTCATTACCAACAAACATACTGCAAATTTCTAAAACGTGACAACATGTGCGGGCAGAGAACCGAAAATATTTTTCAACAAATGGATGGCGTTTCTCATTCACATTGCGTTAAATTCAGAGAAAACAAAACATGTTGAGCCCGTTTCGTGTTACTCAATTTGCTGTAAACTCGCAAAAGTCATTGTAATAAAAAAAGGAATTCGATTGATCACAAGGGACTGTGCGAAAATTGCATTCAGTTTTGGTCAGAGCTTCTTTCAGCTTAAAATTGCGTGCTGTATGAAAGAACAGAGGGCTCAGACAGAGACAACTTTGAGAATTTAATGGATGGAGATCAGAAAGCATGAAATGTACGTAACATAATGTGAATGTGGTCAAATATTTAAAGCAGGTATTATGTCTCCGAGCAACAATTCAATTCCTTCTCATTAGGAAGTAACTTCTGTATGCAATCTTCTTGAAGATCAATTCCATTTACAATGTTTCACGTTGAATAATATGCCATACCTTTCAAATTCATGAACATTTTATATTCCATCTTATCCAGCTGGACGTGTTCATGAAAAGTCTTTTTTTGATAAGCCAACAAAATTCAAAATTTTAACACGCACTTTGACGTTCTCCCAGTGGTAAATTCCCTACTTGTGTTCTTGTTGATGTGTCTTATGAAACACTCTGGACTCAGCTTCTATCATTCCTTCTGGAAATTCGTTCTGGATTTAAATAGCTCTAGAGCAGAAGAAACTCTGACCCAGGTTTTTCTGGATCATTGACCAATGGTTTTGAATCTGAGACTCTATTTATTGATTTTCTCGAAAGAGGGAATACCGCTGATTTAGTCACTTCAAACCTTGTGTTATGTCATAGATATCTTTCGTTTACTTCCCAAGCTTGCATGTTTCCGGTACAGCATTTTCAAAATCATGTGCATAAAATCCCTCATGCTGTCTATCATTCTCATAAAACCGGTTTGTATCATTTCGACTGTTTTAATGCCTCAGTAAACCTCAACCCTGAGTTTCCTCATGCCTTTCTATACAGGAAATTGTGGCTGTGCCCTTTCTAACGTCTTTACTTTTTTTGTTGGAGAGTGAGGGCAAGGATTACAAAGAATCTTTGCACTGAGTTTGACCTTTAGATTTTACAATTACACTATGAACTCTTTGTTTTGGAATACAATTTCCCTATTCATAAATTCAAACAACGTTCATTATTATCTAACCAGATATTGAACAACCGCGCCATTAAAACCTCCTTTGTACTTCCAAGGAATTTGGGAAAAGGTTTGTAAGGCCAGCATCCCTAAATCCCCTTGACCTGAGTGAGTCTAAGCTTTTTTCTAAAGGTAACTGAGATTCAATCACATCACAGTGGGTCTGCAGTCGTTTTCTGTGCAGACTTGTTGTGGACATGAAATACCCGTCACCAAAGACCACCGTGGATCTAAAATCAAAACTTTCCAATAATTAATTATCATATCCATTGTTTATCATCTTTCTGTGTTCGTGTCTGGTTTGTTCGTGTGTCCCTGTGTTAAATCCTACCCAACGTTTAATTTGTGAATGGAGACATTCCCTTCACCACTCATGTTTGGAAACCCCATTCGACATTGAATGATTTTACTTCTATGCTCCCAGAGGACAGTCCTCCCAGTACTGTGATGAATCCAGTGAACATTCTCAACGCATCTTCAAAGCCAAGGATTCCCTTCTCCGAGTTGGGGATCGGTTCTGCACTGAACTCAATGTGTGTGCTCATTAAAAGCAAAACTATTGCAGCAAGATTTTCAGACTAAGATTTTGCAATCTGCTTGCATTAACGTTTGTCCCAATAGTTACATTCCTTATTGTCGTTTGTTTGTGGATGATAAAATTTCCTGAATCTTTCTGTTTTTATTTCATGTTGGCGGACATTACAGCAATTTATAAGCATAGTGATTTCGAGAAGCCACCAGAGAGCACGGTAGCTGATAATGTTAAATGAGACAGCAGTAATGATTGAGCTCAGAATGAAGGTGTCGCTGGTTTGCAGAGATGACGGTGTGGCTGAGTTTCGTATTTATTTTGGAGGTGGACAGGTTGGTTCTAAGACGAGCGCATAAAACCGAAGCAAGGGGAAAGGTATCAGATAGTGAAGTTATGGTGAGCTGAATTGAAGTGGAAAATTGCATCAGAAGATGAGGCAGTACAGCTTCATCATGTCACTCAGACTGTAAAAGCCACGCAGAAGAAGCAAAACACCTTCAGTGCAGGCACAATGACAGGTCAAGTGGGAAGGAAACAAAGCAAGATACTAAGATAGAATGTAACAATTTATGTGAAAGGTTTCGCAATATATCCTTTGTTAAATACTGACTGCCCTGTCTTTGGAAGATGGAATTTCCTGCAGTGTAACGGCGATATTTGCCATGCTACAACACAAGGCCAAGAGACAAGGACTCATTACCTTTTGTAACAGTGTGCCCTTGTGAAAACACGCTAGGCCCATCTACCAGAATTCAAGACTTAAAAGATCTCCTCTGTGCTGTCCAACGTATTTGCTGCTCCTGTAGTCAGATCTCAATAGCTTTACCTTGTGTCTTCCTCAGCTCGCTGTTTCCCGTAAACACTTCAAATGTGAACAAATCACCAGTATTTCCACTTCCAATCATTGTTCGTAACTCCCGTGCCGACAAAACGTACAATTAACCAAGGTGCCTTCTCTGGCTCTCACTCTGGTATAATCTGAATAGTGAAGTGCACTGTGTCTGATGGCAGCACACCCTGCAGGATTTTCAGACAGCGCCATCCTCCCTGTGACATGGACGTGCTGGGTAATATTCTGTTGTGTAGATGTGACCTGGCTTTGCCAATATCACCGTTATCTAACTCCCTGCATTCTGTTGGTCGAAATGTGATTCCACTCAGAATCACAAATGTGTCACAAACTACCTTAGCTGTGCTGGCTCTCCACAGAGATAAATGTGTTTCTCTGTTGGTATAATTCTCTTGCCTTCTCCCTGAAACTCTGCACACTTTTACGTTTAACATAAACATCGAATTAGTTTTTAAATGTCTCAATTGAAACTTTGTCTTTGTCAAAGTCAGGCAGTGGTTTACAGACAATAACCACTCCATATGTACATTTTTCTTCTTTAACTAATGACTTTTAAACTCTACCGAATCGTTCTCGATCCTTTCAGGCGTGGGGAGCATTCCCCCTTCCTTATTTCCTCTGTCTAATCCACTCATGTCTTGGAACGGTTTAACAAGGCTAGTTTTCGGCCTTCTGCTCTCCAAGGAGAACTGTCCCAACTTTCCAAATGACTTTATTTTTGCCATTCCTCATACACCACACCATTCCCATCAACCTGTCCAGCTCTGTTTCCAATCATTTCACCTTCCCATTTCCTAAAGGTCAACATTCAGAACTGTGCGAACATCCACATGGTGGATTTATTCAGAGTGGGATTGTGTGTGTGAACATCCTGTAACATTTGTTTTGCTTTCACCTCATATGGTACTGTGTCATGCCCACAACAATGACACTTCTGACCCCAAAACACAAAGTTATTTTTAGGTGTGCAACTTTATAATTTGTACTTTTTTTAATCAAACAGTTGATAGGGCGACCGGGCAAAAGTGAAATCAAACAACCAAGGCTCGAAGATGACTTGAAGTACGAATTCTCACATGTCAGTATTAACACAAGATATGAAGCGAAGATCATACCCCCAAACGCTCTTACATTTCCAACACTAAACCATCTGAGAGTCACTCAGATCCAACTACATCCCACTTTGCTCTCGGATTTCGAAGCAGCAAAAAGTTAAAGAATATCACTTACTCATTCCCTCTCCTTGTTCGCGGGACGGTGCTGTTTATCCCTTCAGCTGGGACTGAGCTGTGTCAATCGGCAGATTATTCATCTATTTCCATCCACCTGCAGGTAGTGTGGGGGGAGGCAAGCGCGAATACGCTGCAAAGCTCTCTCTCATCGGCACAACCAGATCCCTCAAGTGCTGGAAATCAGCAAGTTTGATTGGGAACTTCCTCCCAATATCATTTATCTGAGAGAGCGACAAAGATGTTGTGATAGTGGGAATTATAGAAATGTACTCTGGATACGCTTCCCTCAGGTAAATTCATGTGAGAGTATTTTTGTACAACCTGTTTGATGTTCAGAATCCATCTTCACACAGCAATCCGGCAGAGAAGTTTTTCTAATACGGACATCTGTTTCTTTGCTGCAATCGATCAGCCGTTAGCATCTGAGCCCCAACTGCCCGAGATGAAGACAATCGGAGTAAAACTCTCACTCAGTGAGAGCCATTCCCCCAGCCCTGAGCTGCGGGTTGCAGATAATCTAACGCGGATGGAGGGTGAAACATAAGACTGGGGGAATGGCTCTCACTTTCCCCAGGGACAGGAGGAGGGACAGCATCAATTTATGGCATCACTCACGCGCCGGCAGAAGCCGTTCAGCCCATCGAGTCCACTGCGACTCTGTGTCACTTGTATATCTCTGTGGTTATTCATAACAGGTGATGTATGTCCTAATAATGCGGAACTGTGTTTGTGTCGTAATGCTGTCTCCAACAAGATGATCTAATTGCCATTCATGGCTTTTCATTTCAAAGGGACACTGCTGATGGAATCAGCTTGGGGAATAAATGCAGGGCGTCATGCGCAGAGAGCACTCTGCAACTGATATATCTTAGCTTCACCAATTTATTCCCAGCTCAGGCAAGTGATTTTGCGAATCAAATCAGAGAAGACAGAGAGAGAACACGAAAAGAGCTTCCAGGCATTCACAAGTGTGTTTCCTCACCTGTGTAAATTTGGCAGGTGTATCAGTATGCAATATTCATTTCAGATACATTGAGAGAAAGGAAGTGGAAATTGAAACAACATGTAATACGTTGAATGGGGCTATATTATGGAAGAACACTGGCGGGGCAGTACACACACTGAAACCAGGACTTGTCAACGAGCAGAGGATGTTTTCAATCCATTAATTTCTGGGTTATGAGCCCAGTACGCTCCCGCTGGATCACTCTGTTAGCGCTGACTACAGCAGTTTCCGGCGGTCTTTAGCTTTTAATCTGGCGTGTGGCCTGTGCCTCAGAGGATGATTTCAAGAAGGTCTTCAGTCTTATTGAGCGATACATTGTGGCGCATATGTGTCCCGGCTGTGTCAATATAACCTGTGAGTAACTTCCCACATTTTGTTGGTTTAACTGTGATTTCACTCAGAATCACGAAATAGTGCAAAGTGAGGCCATACAGCCCACCTTCGCTGTGCTGGGTCCAAACAACAAGGAAATGTCTGTGTCGTTCGATTGATAAATTTTATTTAATTGGTTGATTGTCACATTTACCTGAGTGCAGTGAAAACCTTTGCAATTGATAAAGGCAGATCATAGTAATCAAGGACATGCAGAACACCCCCCTCTCTATCCCTCCTCTCTCTGTCCTCTCCCTCTCCGCCCCCTCTGCACCCCCACTGTCTCCCACTCACTCCAACCCCCCACTCTCTGTCCCCCTCTCTCTGTCCCCGTCTCTCTTTCCCACCACTCTCTGTCCCCGTGTCTCTGTCCCCGTGCTCACTCTGTCCCCATCTCTTACTGTCCCCCTCTGTCCCTACTCTCTCTGTCCTCTCCCTCTCCGTCCTCCCCGCACCCCCTGTCCCCCACTCCCTCCATCCCCCCACTCTCTGTTCCCCTCTCTCTTTCCCCCTCCCTCTGTCCTCTCTCTCTGTCGCCCTCTTTCTGCCCCCTCTATGTCACCGTCTCTCTGTCTCCCCTCCCTCTGTCCCCCTCTCTCTGTCCCACTCTATCTGTCCCCCCTCTCTGTCCCACCTCAGTCTGTCCATCCTCTCTGTGCCCCCTCTCTCTGTCGCCCTCTCACTGTCCCGCCTCTCTTTCACCCCCCTCTCTCTGACCCCTCTCTCTCCCCCACTCTCTGTCCCCCACTCTCTTCATCCCCCATTCTCTGTCCCCCTCTCTCTGTCCCTTTCTCTCTGACAACCTCTCTTTCCCCTACTGTCTCACCCTCTCTCTGACCGCCTTTGTCTCTGTCGACCCTCTCTGTATCCCTTTCTCTGTCCACCGCTCTCGGCCCACTCTCTCTCTGTCCTTCTCTCTCTGTCCCCCTTCTCTCTATCCCCCTCTATCTCCGACCCGCTTCTCTCTGTCCCTCCCTCTCTCTGTCCCTATCTCTTTTTCGCGCTGTCTCTGCACCCTCTCTGTCACCTCTCTCTGTGTCCCCGTCTCTCTGTCCCACTCCCTCTGACCCCCTCTCTGTCAGCCCTCTCTCTGACCCCTCTCTCTCCCCCGCTCTCTGTCCCGGTCTCTGTGTTGCCGTCTCTCTGTACCCTCTCTGTCACTGTCTCTTTCCCCCTCTCTCTGTCCCCCTCTCTGTCCCGCCTTAATCGGTCCACCTTCTCTGTCGCCCCTCTCTCTGTTCCCCCCTCTCTATCCCCCCTCACTGTCAACCCTCTCTCTGATCCCTCTCACTCCCCCGCTCTCTGTCCCCCGTCTCTCTGTCACCCTCTCTCTGTCCCCCTCTCTCTGCACCCCCCTCTGCACCCCCCTCTGTCGCTCTCTCTCTGCCCCCTCTCTGTCACTGTGTCTCTGTCCCCCTCTCTCTCTGTCCCCCTCTCTCCTTCACCCCCTCTCTGACCCCCTCTCTCTCTGTCCCTCTCTCTTCGCCCCCCCGCACCCCCTGTCCCCCACTCTCTCCATCCCCCCACTCTCCGTTCCCCTCTGTCTTTCCCCCTCCCTCTGTCCCCTCTCTCTGTCGCCCTCTTTCCGCCCCTTCTCTGTCACCGTCTCTGTGTCTCCCCTCTCTCTGCCCCCCCCCTCTCTGCCCACCTCTCTGTCGCCCTCTCTCTGTCCCCCGCTCTCTGTCCCCCTCTCTCTGGTTGCCTCCCTCTGCCAACTCTCTGACCCCCTCTCTCTGTCCCCCTTTCTTTGCACCCCCTCTGCTCCCCTCTCTGTCGCCGTCTCTCTGCCCCCTCTGTGTCACTGTCTCTCTGTCCCCTCTCTCTCTGTCAACCCCCTCTCTCCCCCCTCTCTCTGCTCCCTCTCTGTCACCGTCTCTCTATCCTTCTCTCTCTGACCCCCTCTCTGTCTCTCTCTCTCTGTCCCCTCTCTCTCCCCCGCTCTCTGTCCCCTTTCTCTGCCCAATTTCTGCCCCCCCTCTCTGTCCCCCTCTCTCTGATCCCTCTCTCTGTCCCCCCCTCTCTCTCACTCTTTACCCCTCTCTCTGTACCCCACTCTCTGTACCCCCTCCCGCTGACCCCCTCTTCCTCTCCCTCTTTCCGTCCCCTCTCTCTGACTACTTCTATCTCCCTCACTCGCTGTGTTCCTCTCTCTTTCCGCCTCTCTCTGACCCACTCTCTCTCCCCCTCATGCACCCCTCTCTCTGTCCCCCACTCTCTGCCCCCTCCCTGTGTCCCCCGCTCTGTCGCCCTCTTTCTGCCCCCTCTCTGTCACCACTCTTTCTGTCCCCGTCTCTCTGTCCCACCTCTCTCTGTCCCCGTCTCTCTGTCCCCGTGCTCTCTCTGTCCGATCTCTTACTGCCCCCCTCTGTCCCTGCTCTCTATGTCCTCTCCCTCTCCGGCCGCCCCCGCCCCCTCTCTGTCCCCCACTCTCTACATCCCCCGACTCTCCGACCCCCACTCTCTGTCCCCCTCTCTCTGACAACCTCTCTTTCCTCCACTCTCTCACCCTCTCTATCTGTCGACGCTCTCTGTCCCCCCTCTCTCTGTCCCCCTCTTTCTCACACCCGCCTCTCTCTGTCCCTCCCTCTCGCTGTCCCCATCTCTCTTTCGCGCTCTCTCTGCCCCCTCTCTGTCACCCCTCCCTCTGACCCCTCTCTCTCCCCATCTCTCTGTCCCCGTCTCTGTGTCGCCATCTCTTGGCACTCTCTCTGTCATTGTCTCTCTGTTCTCCCCTCTCTCTGTCCCCCCTGTTCGTCCCCCCTCTCTCTGTCCCCCCTCTCTGTCGCCCCTCTCTCTACCCCCTATCCCTCTCCTCTCTGTCACCCCTCGCTCTGAACCCTCTCTCTCCCTCGCTCTCTGTCCCCTGTCTTTCTGTCGCCATCTCTCTGCCCACTCTCTATCATTGTCTCTCTGTTCCCCCTCTCTCTTTCAGCCTCACTCTGCCCCCTCTCTCTCCCTGCCCCCATCTCTGCCCCCTCTCTGTCGCCCTCTCTCTGTCCCCACTCTCTGTCCCCCTCTCTCTGTTGCTCTCTCTCTGCCCACTCTCTGTCCCGCTCTCTCTGTCCCCCTCTCTCTGCACCCCCCTCTGCCCCCTCTCTCTCTGTCGCCCTCTCTCTGCCACCCCCTACCTCTGCCACCCACTCTCTCTCTCTCTCGCCCTCTCTCTCTCCCCCTGTCTGTCCCCGTCTCTGTCCCTGTCTCTCTGTCCCCCCTCTCTCTGTCACCCCTCCCTCTGCCCCCCTCTCTCTCTGCCCCCTCTCTCTGTCGCCCTCTCTCTTCCCCCCTCTGTCACCGTTTCTCTGTCCCTCTCTCTCTTTCCCCCTCTCTGTCCACCACTCACTCTCCCCTCTCTCTCCCCCGCTGTCTATCCCCTCTCTCTGATGCCCTCTCTCTGTCCAAGCTCTGCCCCCTCTCTCTCTGTCCCCCTCGCTCCCTGTCCCCCTCTCTATGTCCCTCTCTCTCTCTGTCCCCTCTTTTTGTTCTCCTCTCTCTGTCCCCCCTCTCTGTCCCCCTGTCTCTGTCGCCCTCTCTCTGTCCCCCCTCTCTTTCACCCCTCTCTCTGACCCCTCTCTCTCCCCCGCTCTCTGTCCCTATCTCTGTGTCGCCGTCTCTCTGTACCCTCTCTGTCACTGTCTCTCTGTGCCCCTCTCACTTTCATCCCCTCATTGTCCCCCCTCTCACTGTCCCCCTCTATATCCCCCCTCTGTCTCCCCTCTCTCTGACCCCTCCCTCTCCCCACTCTCTGTCCCCCGTCTCTCTGTCGCCATCTTTGTCCTCCTCTCTCTGTTGCTTCCCTCTGCCCACTCTCTATCATTGTCTTTCTGTTCCCCCTCTCTCTGTCACCCTCTCTCTGCCCCCATCTTTGTCCTCCTCTCTCTGTTGCTTCCCTCTGCCCACTCTCTCTCCCCCTCTCTCTGCACCCCCCTCTGCTCCCCTCTCTCTGTCGCAATCTCTCTGCCCCCTCTCTGTCACTGTGTCTCTGTCCCCCTTTTTCTGTCCCCCTCTCTCCTTCACCCCATCTCTGACCCCCTCTCTCTCTGTCCCTCTCTCTCTGTCCCCCCTCTCTGTCCCCCACTCTCTGTCACCCTCTCCCTATCGCCCTCTCTCTGCCCCTTATCTCTGTGTCCTGTATCTCTGACCCACTCTCTGTTTCCTCTCTCTCTCTGTCCCCCGCTCTCTCTGTCCCCATCTCTTTCTGTACCCCGCTCTCTCCCTCCTCTCTCTGTCCTCTCCCTCTCCGTCCCCCCTGCACCACCACTGTCCCCCACCCACTCCATCCCCCCACTCTCTGTCCCCCTCTCTCCGTCCCCCTCTCTCGGTCTCCCACTCTCTTTCACCCTCATTCTGACCCACTCTCTCTCCCCGACTCTGTACGCCCCTCTCTGTCCCCCACTCCCTGTCCCCCCTCCCTCTGTCAACTCTCTCTGTCACCCTCTTTCTGCCCCCTCTCTGTCACCACTCTCTCTGTCCCCGTCTCTCTGTCACACCCCTCTCTGTCCCACTCTCTCTGGTGCCCTCGCTCTGCCAACTCTCTGACACCCTCTCTCTGTCCCCCTCTCTTTGCACCCCCATCTGCCCCCCTCTCTGTCGCCGTCTCTGTGCCCCCTCTGTGTCACTGTCTCTCTGTCCCCTCTCTCTCTGTCAACCCCCTCTCTCCCCCTCTCTCTTCTCCCTCTCTGTCACCGTCTCTCTGTCCTTCTCTCTCTGAACCCCTCTGTGTCCCCTCTCTCTGTCCCCTCTCTCTCCCCCTCTCTCTGTCCCCCTCTCTTTGCACCCCCATCTGCCCCCCTCTCTGTCGCCGTCTCTGTGCCCCCTCTGTGTCACTGTCTCTCTGTCCCCTCTCTCTCTGTCAACCCCCTCTCTCCCCCTCTCTCTTCTCCCTCTCTGTCACCGTCTCTCTGTCCTTCTCTCTCTGAACCCCTCTGTGTCCCCTCTCTCTGTCCCCCTCTCTCTCATCCCCTCTCTCTGCCCCCTCTCTCTCTCTCACTGTACCGCTCTCTCTGTCCCCCACTCTCTGTCCCCCCTCCCTCTGACCCCCTCTTCCTCCCCCTTTTTCCGTCCCCTCTCTCTGACTACTTCTATCTCCCTCACTCGATGTGACCCTCTCTCTGTCCGCCTCTCTCTGACCCACTCTCTCTTCCCCTCATGCACCCCTCTCTCTGTCCCCCACTCTCTGCCCCCTCCATGTGTCCCCCGCTCTGTCGCCCTCTTTCTGCCGCCTCTCTGTCACCACTCTCTCTGTCCCCGTCTCTCTGTCCCACCTCTCTCTGTCCCCGTCTCTCTGCCCCCGTGCTCTCTCTGTCCAATCTCTTACTGTCCCCCCTCTGTCCCTGCTTTCTATGTCCTCTCCCTCTCCGGCCGCCCCCGCCCCCTCTCTGTCCCCCATTCTCTCCATCCCCCCACTCTCTGTCCCCCTCTCTCTGTCCCCCTCTCTCTGTCCCCCTCTATCTCCCACCCACTTCTCTCTGTACCTCCCTCTCGCTGTCCCCATCTCTCTTTCGCGCTCTCTCTGCCCCCTCTCTGTCACCCCTCTCTCTGACCCCTCTCTCTCCCCCTCTCTCTGTCCCCGTCTCTGTGTCGCCGTCTCTCGGCACTCTCTCTGTCATTGTCTCTCTGTTCCCCCCCCTCTCTGTCCCCCTGTTCGTCCCCCCTCTCTCTGTCCCCCCTCTCTGTCCCGCCTCAATCTGACCACCGTCTCTGTCGCGCCTCACTCTGCCCCCATTCTCTGTCTCCCTTCTCTCTGTCACCCCTCTCTCTGACCTCTCTCTCTCCCCCGCTCTCTGTCCCCGTCTCTCTGTCGCCGCCTCTCTGCCCACTCTCTATCATTGTCTCTCTGTCCCCCTCTCTCTCTGCGCCCCATTTCTGCCCCCCCTCTGTCGCCCTCTCTCTGTCCCCCACCCTCTGTCCCCCTCTCTCTGTTGCACTCTCTCTGCCCACTCTCTGTCCCCCACTCTCTCTGTCCCCCTCTCTCTACACCCCACTCTGACCGCCTCTCTCTGTCGCCCATCTCTCTGCCACCCCCTCCCTCTGCCCTCCCTCTCTCTGTCGCCCTCTCTCTGTCACACCTCCTTCTGCCCCCCCGTCTCTGTCGCCTTCTCTCTTTCGCCTCTCTGTCACCAGCTCTCTGTCGCTCTCTCTTTCCCACCTTTCTGTCCACCACTCTCTCTCCCCTCTCTCTCCCCCGCTCTCTATCCCCTCTCTCTGTTGCCCTCTCTGCCCAATCTCTGCCCCCTCTCTCTCTGTCCCCCTCGCTCCCTGTCCCCCTCTCTCTGTCACCCTCTCTCTGTCCCCCTCTCTCTCTGTCCCCTCTCTCTGTTCTCCTCTCTCTGTCCCCCCTCTCTGTCCCGCCTCAATCTGTCCACCCTCTCTCTTCCCTCTGTCTCTGTCGCCCTCTCTCTGTCCCCCCTCTCTTTCACCCCTCTCTCTGACCCCTCTCTCTCCCCCGCTCTATATCCCCCGTCTCTCTGTCGCCGTCTCTCTGCCCCCTCTCTGTCACTGTCTCTCTGTCCCTCCCTCTCTGCCCCCCTCTCTGTCGCCCTCTCTCAGCCCCCCGCTCTCTGTCCCCCTCTCTCTGGTGCCTCCCTCTGCCCACTCTCTGGCCCTCTCTGTCTGTCCCCCTCTCTTTGCACCCCCCTCTGCCCCCCTCTCTGTCGCTATCTCTCTGCCTCCTCTGTGTCACTGTCTCTCTGTCCCCCACTCTCTGTCACCCCCCTCTCTCCCTCCTCTCTCTGCTCCCTCTCTGTCACCGTCTCTCTGTCCTTCTCTCTCTGGCCCCCCTCTCTGTCCCACTCTCTCTGACCCCCTCCCTGTCCCTCGCTCTCTGTCCCCTCTCTCTGTTGCCCTCTCTCTGCCCAAACTCTGCCCCCCTCTCTCTGTCCCCCACTCTCTCTCTCTCTCACTCTGTATCCCCTCTCTGTACCCCACTTCTGTCCCCCCTCCCTCTGACCCGCTCTTCCTCCCCCATTTCCGTCCCCCCTCTCTGACTACTTCTATCTCCCTCACTCTCTGTGTCCCTCTCTCTGTCCCTCTCTGTCTGACCCACTCTCTCTCCCCCTCCCTGTGTCCCCTGCTCTGTCGCCCTCTTTCTGCCCCCTCTCTGTCACCACTCTCTCTGTCCCCGTCTCTCTGTCCCACCTCTCTCTGTCCCCGTCTCTCTGACCCCGTGCTCTCTCTGTCCCATCTCTTACTGTCCCTGCTCTCTATGCCCTCTCCCTCTCCGGCCGCCCCCGCCCCCCTCTATCCCCCACTCTCTCCATCCCCCACTCTCTGTCCCCCTCTCTCTGACAACCTCTCTTTCCACCACTCTCTCACCCTCTCTCTGTCCCTCTCTCTCTCTGTCGAGCCTCTCTCTGTCCCCCTCTATCTCCCACCCGCTTCTCTCTGTCCCTCCCTCTCGCTGTCCCCATCTATCTTTCGCGCTGTCTCTGCCCCCTCTCTGTCACCCCTCTCTCTGACCCCTCTCTCTCCCCCGCTCTCTGTCCCCGTCTCTGTGTCGACGTCTCTCTGCACCCTCTCTCTCTGTCCCCCCCTGGTGTCCCGCCTCTCTCTGTGTCTCCTCACTGTCCCGCCTCAATCTTTCCACCCTCTCTGTCGCACCTCTCTCTGTCCCCCCCTCTCTGTCTCCCCTCTCTCTGTCACCTCTCTCTCTGACCACTCTCTCTCCTCCGCTCTCTGTCCCCCCTCTCTCTGTCGCCGTCTCTCTGTCCCCCACTCTCTCTGTCCTCCACTGTCTGTTATCCTCTCTCTGCCCACTCTCTGTCCCCCCTCTCTCTGTCGCCCTCTCTCTGTCACCCCCTCCCTCTGCCCCCCTCTCTCTCTGTCGCCCTCTCTCTTCCCCCTCTCTGTCACCGTCTCTCTGTACCTCTCTCTCTTTCCCCCCTCTCTGTCCACCACTCTCTCTCCCCTCTCTCTCCCCCGCTCTCTATCCCCTCTCTCTGTTGCACTCTCGCTGCCCAATCTCTGCCCCCCCTCTCTCTCTGTCCCCCTCGCTCTCTGTCCCCCTCTCTCTGTCACCCTCTCTCTGTCACCCTCTCTCTCTGTCCTCCTCTCTCTCTGTCCCCTCTCTCTATCCCCCTCTCTCTGTCATCCCTGTCTGTGACCCTATCTCTCTGTACCCCTTTCCCTGCACCCCTCTCTCTGTCCCTCTCTCTCTGCCCCCCTGCCCCCCTCTCTCTGCCCCCCCCCCTCTGCCCCCTCTCTCTCTCTGTCCCCCTCTCTCCTTCGCCCCCTCTCTGCCCCCTCTCTCTGTCGTGCTCTCTCGCTGTCCCCCTCTTTCTGACCCCCTCTCTCTCTGTCCCTCTGTCTCTGTCCCCCCGCTCTCTGTCACTCTCTCTCTCCCACCCGCCTCTCTCTGCCCTCTCTCTCCCATCCGCCTCTCTCTGTCCCTCCCTCTCTCTGTCCCCCTCTCTCTGTCGCCCTCTCTCTGCCCCCTCTCTGTGACCTCTCTCTGTGTCCCGTCTCTCTGACCCACTCTCTCTGTTTCCTTTCTCTCTGTGTCCCCGTGCTCTCTCTGTCCCCATCTCTTTCTGTACCGCCTCTCTCTCCGTCCTCTCTCTGTCCTCTCCCTCTCCGTCCCCCCTGCACCCCCACTGCCCCCACTCACTCCATCCCCGCACTATGTCCCCCTCTCTCTGTGACCCTCTCTCTGTCCCCACTCTCTTTCCCCCTCCTTCTAACCCACTCTCTCTCCCCCACTCTGTATCCCTCTCTCTGTCCCCCCTCCCTCTGTCCCCTCTCTCTGTCGCCCTCTTTCTGCCCCCCTCTCTCTGTCCCCGTGTCTCTGTCCCCGTGCTCTCTCTGTCCCCATCTCTTACTGTCCCCCTCTGTCCCTCCTCTCTCTGTCCTCTCCCTCTCCGTCCCCCCACCCCCTGTCCCCCACTCTCTCCATCCCCCCACTCTCTGTTCCCCTCTTTCTGTCCCCCTCCCTCTGTCCCATCTCGCATTCCCCTCTCTCTGTCCCCCCTCTCTGTCCCGCCTCAATCTGTTCACCCTCTCTGTTCCCCCTCTCTCTGTCGCCCTCTCTCTGTTCCCCCTCTCTTTCACCCCACTCTCTGTCCCCTCTCTCTTTTGCCCTCTCTCTGCCCAATCTCAGCCCCCCCTCTCTCTGTCCCTCTCTCTCTGATCCCCTCTCTCTGCCCCCCTCTCTCTCTCTCACTCTGTTCCCTCTTTCTGTCCCCCCTCCCTCTGACCCCCTCTATCTCCCCCTCTTTCCGTCCCCTCTCTCTGACTACTTCTACCTCACTCACTTTCTGTGTCCCTCTCCCTGCCGCCTTCTCTCTGCCCCCTCTCCCTCCCACCTGCCTTTCTCTGTCCCCCCTCTCTGACCCCTATCTCTCTGCACCCTCACTCTCTTTCCCCTCACTCTGACCCCTCTCTCTCTGTCCCCCCTCTCTCTGTCCCCCCCTCTCTCTGTCCCCTCTCTCTTTCCCCTCTCTCTCTCTGTCCTGCCCTCTCTCTGTTCCCCCACTCTCTGTCTCCCTCTCTCTGCCCACTCTCTGACCCCCTCTCTCTCTGCACCCCTCTCTCTCCCTCTCTCTGTCCCCATCCCTTTGACCCCCTCTCTCTCCCCCACTCTGTCCAGCTGTCTCTGACCCCATCTACCTCCCCCCTTTACGTCCCCCTCTATCCCTGACGCCCTCTATCTCCCTCACTCTCTGTGTTCCTCTCTCTGTCGCCCTCTCTCTGACCCCCTCTCCCTCCCACCCGCATCTCTCTGTCAGCCCTCTCTGTCCTCCACTCTCTCTGTCCCCCTCTCTATCTTTCCCCCTCTCTCTCCCCCTCTCTCTATCCCTCTCTCTCTCTGTCCCTCCTGTCTCTGACCACCTCTCTTCCTGTCCTCCTCTCTCTCAGCCCACCTCTCTCTCTTCCCCTCTCTGTCCCCCTGTCTTTCCCACCCGCCTCTCTCTGCCTCTCTCTCCCATCCGCCTCTCTCTGTCCCTCCCTCTCTCTCTCCCCCTCTCTCTGTCGCGCTCTCTCTGTCCCCTCTCTGTCACCTCTCTCTGTGTCCCTGTCTCTCTGTCCCCACTCTCTCTGTTCCTTCTCTCTCTGTCCCCGTGCTCTCGCTGTCCCCGTCTCTTTCTGTCCCCCCTTTCAATCACTCCTCTCTCTGTCCACTTCCTCTCCGTCCATCCCTGAACCCCCCCCCACTGCCCCCACTCAGTCCATTCCCCCTCTCTCTGTCGCCCTCTGTCTGTCCCCCACTCTCTGTTCCCCCCCTCTGTCCCCCCTCTGTCGCCTTCTTTCTGCCCCCTCACTGTCACCACTCTCTCTGTCCCCGTCTCTCTGTCCCACCTCTCTCTGTCCCCGTCTCTCTGTCCCCTTGCTCTCTCGGTCCCATCTCTTACTGTCCCCCCCCTGTCCCTGCTCTCTCTGTCCTCTCCCTCTCCGGCCGCCCCCGCCCGCACCTCTGTCCCCCACTCTCTCCATCCCCCCACTCTCTGTCCCCCTCTCTCTGACAACCTCTCTATCCACCACTCTCTCACCTTCTCTCTGTCCCTCTCTCTCTCTGTCGACCCTCTCTGTACCCCTCTCTCTCTGTCCACTCTCTTGGCCCCTTCTCTCTCTGTCCTCCTCTCTCTGTCCCCCCTCTCTCTGTCCTCCTCTCTCTGTCCCCCCTCTCTCTGTCCGCCTCTATCTCACACCCGCTTCTCTCTGTCCACCTCTCTCTGTCGCCCCCTCTGTCCTGCCTCAATCTGTCCACCCTCTCTGTTCCCCCTCTTTCTGTCGCCCTCTCTCTGTCCCCCCTCTCTTTCACCCCTCTCTCTTACCCCTCTCTCCCCCCCGCTCTATATCCCCCGTCTATCTGTCGTCATCTCTCTGTCCCTTCTCTGTCACTGTCTCTCTGTCGCCCTCTCTCTGTCCCCCGCTGTCTATCCCTCTCTCTGTGGTGCCCTCTCTCTGCCCATTCTCTGACCCACTCTCCCTGTCCCCCTCTCTTTGCACTCCGCTCTGCCCCCTCTCTGTCGCCGTCTCTCTGCCCCCTCTGTGTCACTGTCTCTCTGTCCCCCCTCTCTGTCCCCCGCTCTCAGTCCCCTCTCTCTGTTGCCCACTCTCTGCCCAATCTCTGCTCCCCTCTCCCTGTCCACCTCTCTCTGATCCCCACTCTCTGTCCCCCTCTCTCTGACAACCTCTCTTTCCACCACTCTCTCACCTTCTCTCTGTCCCTCTCTCTCTCTGTCGACCCTCTCTGTACCCCTCTCTCTCTGTCCACTCTCTTGGCCCCCTCTCTCTCTGTCCTCCTCTCTCTGTCCCCCCTCTCTCTGTCCGCCTCTATCTCCCACCCGCTTCTCTCTGTCCACCTCTCTCTGTCGCCCCCTCTGTCCTGCCTCAATATGTCCACCCTCTCTGTTCTCCCTCTTTCTGTCGCCCTCTCTCTGTCCCCCCTCTCTTTCACCCCTCTCTCTTACCCCTCTCTCCCCCCCGCTCTATATCCCCCGTCTATCTGTCGTCATCTCTCTGTCCCTTCTCTGTCACTGTCTCTCTGTCCCCCCTCTCTCTGTCCCCCTCTCTCTGCCCCCCTCTCTGTCGCCCTCTCTCTGTCCCCCGCTGTCTATCCCTCTCTCTGTGGTGCCCTCTCTCTGCCCATTCTCTGACCCACTCTCCCTGTCCCCCTCTCTTTGCACTCCGCTCTGCCCACCTCTCTGTCGCCGTCTCTCTGCCCCCTCTGTGTCACTGTCTCTCTCTCCCCCCTCTCTCTGCTCCCTCTCTGTCACCGTCTCTCTGTCCTTCTCTCTCTGTCCCCCCTCTCTGTCCCCCACTCTCAGTCCCCTCTCTCTGTTGCCCACTCTCTGCCCAATCTCTGCCCCCCTCTCCCTGTCCCCCTCTCTCTGATCCCCTCTCTCTGCCCCCCCCTCTCTCTCTCTCACTCTGTACCCCTCTCTCTGTCGCCCAGTATCTGTCCCCCCTCCCGCTGACCCCCTCTACCTCCCCCTCTTTTCGTCCCCTCTCTCTGTCTACTTCTAACCCCCTCACTCTCCGTATTCCTCTCTCAGTCCCACTCTCCCTGACCCCTCTCTCTCCCCCGCACTCTGTTCCCCGTCTCTCTGTCGCCGTGTCTCTGCCCACTCTCTATCATTGTCTCTCCGTCCCCCCTCTCTCTGTCACCCTCTCTCTGTCCCACTCTCTCTGCCCCTCATCTCTGCCCCCCTCTCTGCCGCCCTCTCTCTGTCCCCCATTCTCTGTCCCCCTCTCTCTGTTGCCCTCTCTCTGCCCACTCTCTGTCCCCCTATCTCTGTCCCCCTCTCTCTGCACACCCCTCTGCCCCCCTCTCTGTCGCCCTCTCTCTGCCACCCCCTCCCTCTGCTCCCCCCTCTCTGTCGCCCTCGCTCTTCCCCCTCTCTGTCACCCTCTCTCTGTTCCTGGCTCTCTGTCCCCCCTCTCTCTGTCCCCTCTCTCTGTCACCCCCTCCCTCTGCCCCCCCCGTCTCCCTCTCTCTTCCCCCTCTCTGTCACCGTCTCTCTGTCCCTCTCTCTCTTTCCCCCCTCTCTGTCCACCTCTCTCTCCGTTCTCTTTTCCCTGCTCTCTTTCCCCTCTCTCTGATGCCCTCTCTCTGCCCAATCTCTGCCCCTCCCTCTGTGTCCCACTCTCTCTGTACCCCCTCTCTCTCCCCCGCTCTCTGTCACCCTCTCTCTCCCACCCACCTCTCTCTGCCCCTCCCCTTCTCTGCCCCCCTCTCTCTGTCGCCCTCTCTCTGCCCCCTCTCTGTCACCTCTCTCTGTATCCCGTCTCTCTGACCCACTCTCTCTGTTTCCTCTCTCTCTGTCCCCTTGCTCTCTCTGTCCCCATCTCTTTCTGTACCCCCTCTCTATCCCTCCTCTCTCTGTCCTCTCCCTCTCCGTCCCCCCTGCACCCCCACTGTCCCCCACTCACTCCATCCCCCCACTCTCTGTCCCTCTCTCTCTGTCTCCCACTCTCTTTCCCCCTCCTTCTGACCCACTCTCTCTCCCCCACTCTGTACCCCTCTCTCTCTCCCCCACTCTCTGGCCCCCCTCCCTCTGTCCCCTCTCTCTGTCGCCCTCTTTCTGCCCCTCTTTGTCACCACTTTCTCTGACCCCCTCGCTCCCTGTCCCCCTCTCTCTGTCACCCTCTCTCTGTCCTCCTCTCTCTCTGTCCTCCTCTCTCTCTGTCCCCCTCTCTCTGTCCCCCTCTCTCTGTCCTCCCTCACTCTGACCCTTTCCCTCTGTATCCCTTTCTCTGTACCCCTATCTCTGTCCCCATCGCTCTTTCCCCCTCTCTCTGCCCCCCTGCCCCCTCTCTCTGCCCCCTCTCTCGGCCCCCTCTCTCTATCTCCTACCCGCCTCTCTCTCTGTCCAACTCTCTCCGTCCCCCTCTCTATCTCTACCCCCTCACTCCGTCCCCCTCTCTCTGACCCTCTCTATCTCATCCTCTCTCTGTCCCCCTCTCTCTGTCGCCCTCTCCCTGCCGCTCTCTCTCTGTCGCCCTCTCTCTGCCCCCTCTCTCTCTCAGACACCTCTCTCTGACCCCCTCTATCTGAACCACTCTCTGTCCCTCTCTCTCTGCCCCCTATCTCTCCAACCCGCATCCCTCTATCCACCTTTTTTGTCCCCCTCTCTCTATCCCCATCTCTCTGCCCCCTCTCTCTCTGTCCCTCTCTCTTTGTCCCCGTCTCTCTGTCCCCTCTCTTTCTGTCCCCCTCGATCTCCCCCATTCTCTGTGCACCTCTCTCTGTCCTCTCTCTCTGACCCCATCTACCTCCCCCTCTTTCTGTCCACCTCTCTCTGACCCCCTATATCTCACCCACTCTCTGTCCCCCGCTCTCTGTCCCCCCTCTCTTTGTCCCCCTCTCTGTCGCCCTCTCTCTGCCCCCCTCTCTCTCTGTCCCATTCTCTCCGTCCCCCACTCTCGGTCACCCTTTCTCTGTCTCCCTCTCTCTGTCCCCCTCTCTCTGCCCCCTCTCTCTCTGTCCCCGTCTCTCTGTCGCCCTATCTCTGTCGCCTTCTCTCTGCCCCCTCCCCTCTCTTTCTGTCCCCCTCTCTCTGACCCCCTCTATCTCACCCACTCTCTGTCCCCCGCTCTCTGTCGCCCTCTCTCTGACCTCCACTCTCTGTCCCCCTCTCTTGCTCCCTCTCACTGACCCTCTCTCTCTCTGTCCCCCTCTCTCTGTCTCCGTCTCTCTGTCTCCCTATCTCTGTCGCCTTCTCTCTGCCTCCCTCTCTCTCCTCCTCTCTCTCTGTTCCCCTCTCTCTGATCCCCTCCACTCCCCAATCTCTGTCCCCTCTCTCTGTCCACCTCTCTCTGTCGCCTCACTCTGACCATCTCTCTCTGTCCCCATCTCTCTGCCTCCCTCTCTCTCCCCCCCTCTCTCTCTCCCCCTCTCTCTGACCCTCTCTACTCACCCCTTCTCTGTCCCCCTCTCTCTGTCGCCCTCTCTCTGACCTCCACTCTCAGTCCCCTTCTCTTTGTTCCCCTTTCTCTGGCACCATCTCTCTGACACCCTCTCTCTCTGTCCCCCCTCTCTCTCTGTCCCCTTCTCTCTGTCGCCCTATCTCTGTCGCCTTCTCTCTGCCCCCTCCCCTCTCTTTCTGTCCCCCTCTCTCTGACCCCCTCTATCTCACCCACTCTCTGTCCCCCGCTCTCTGTCGCCCTCTCTCTGACCTCCACTCTCTGTCCCCCTCTCTTGCTCCCTCTCACTGTCCCTCTCTCTCTCTGTCCCCCTCTCTCTGTCTCCGTCTCTCTGTCTCCCTATCTCTGTCGCCTTCTCTCTGCCTCCCTCTCTCTCCTCCTCTCTCTCTGTTCCCCTATCTCTGATCCCCTCCACTCCCCAATCTCTGTCCCCCTCTCTCTGTCCACCTCTCTCTGTCGCCTCACTCTGACCATCTCTCTCTGTCCCCATCTCTCTGCCTCCCTCTCTCTCCCCCCCTCTCTCTCTCCCCCTCTCTCTGACCCTCTCTATCTCACCCCTTCTCTGTCCCCCTCTCTCTGTCGCCTCTCTCTGACCTCCACTCTCAGTCCCCTTCTCTTTGTTCCCCTTTCTCTGGCACCATCTCTCTGACACCCTCTCTCTCTGTCCCCCCTCTCTCTGTCCCCTTCTCTCTGTCTCCCCTCTCTGTCACCCTCTCTCTGTACCCCTCTTTCTCTGTCCCCATCTCTCTCTGCCCCCTCTCTCTGACTGCCTCTTTCTCCCCCACTCTCTGTCCCACTCTCTCTGTCACCCTCTCTCTGACCCCCGCTGCCTTTCCCCCTCTCTCTGTCCCCCTCTCTCTGTCTGTCCATCTCTCTCTGTCGTCCTCTCTCTGCCCCCTCTATCTGTCCCCCTCTCTCTCTTTCCCCCCTCTCTGAGCCCCTCTATATACCCCACTCTCTGTCCCCCTCTCTCTGTCGCCCTCTCTCTGACCTCCACTCTCTGTCGACAACTCACTGACCCCCTCTCTCGCCCACCCGCCTCTCTTTGACCCCCTCTCTCTCCCACACGCCCCTCTCTCTGTCCTCTCTCTCTCTGTCCCGCTCTCTGCCCCCTCTCTGTCGCTCTCTACCTTGCCCACTCTCTGTGCCACACTCTCTGTCCCGCTCTCTCTGTCCCCCTCTCCCTCCCACCCGCCTTTCTCTTTTCCCCCTCTCTCTATCCCCCTCTCTCTGTCCCCGTCTCTCTCTGACCCCCTCACTGTGCCCCCTCTCTCTGCCACATCTGTCTCTGCCCCTCTCTCTCTCTGAACCCCTCTATCTCCCCCACTCTAGCGCCCCTCTCTCTGTTCCCTATCTCTGTCGGCTTCTCTCTGCCCCCAATACCACTCTCTCTCTGTCCCCCTCTCTCTGATCCCCTCCACTCCCCCACTCTCTGTCCCCTTCTCTCTGTCCCCTTCTCTCTGTCCCACTCTCTCTGGCCCCCTCTCTCTAACTGCCTCTATCTCCCCCACTCTCTGTCGCCCTCTCCCTGTCGCCCTCTCTCTGAACCACTCTCTCTGTCCCACTCTCTCTGTCCCCGTCTCTCTCTGTCCCCCTCTCTCTGTCCCCCTCTCTCTGTCCCCCGTCTCTGTCGCCCTCTCTCTGAGCCCCTCTATCTCCCCCACTCTCTGTCCTCCTCTCTGTCGCCCTATTTCTGTCCTCCACTCTCCCACCCGCCTCATTCTGACCCCATCTCTCTCCCACCCGCCTCTGTGTCTGACCCCCTCTCTCTGTCCCCTCTCTCTCTGCCCCCCACTCTCTGTCACCCTCTCTCTGCCCTCCTCTCTGTCGCTCTTTAACTTGCTGACTCGCTGTACCACTCTCTCTGTCGGCCTCTCTCTGTCACCCTCTCCCTCCCAACCGCCTCTCTCTTTCCCCCTGTCTCTGACCCCGTCTCTCTCCCCCACTCTGTACCCATCTCTTTGACCCCCGCTGTCTGTCCACCCTCTCTGAACCCCTCTATCTCCCCCACTCTCTGTGCCCCTCTCTCTGTCCCCCTGTCTCTGACCCCCTCTACCTCCCATTCTTTCTGTCCTTCTCTCTCTGTCCCACTCTCTCTCCCACCCGCCACTCTCTATCCCCCCTCTTTGTCCCCTCTCTCTCTGTCCTCCCTCTCTCTGTCCTGCTCTCTCGGATCCCCATCTCTCTGCCCCAATCTCTCTCCCATCCCCCACTCTCTGTCCCCGCCTCTCGCTGCCCCCCTCTCTCTGTCCCCTCTGTCTCTTCCCCGCTCTCTGACCCCTCTCTGTCGCCCTCTCTCTGCCCCCTCCCTCTCTGTTCTCCTCTCTTTGCCCCCTCTCTCTCTGCCCCCTCTCCCTGTCCCCTCTGTTTCTCCCCCGCTCTCTGGGCCCTCTCTTTGTCTGCCCCCTCTCTGTCTCCCCTCTCTCTGTTCCCCTCTCTCTGTACCCCTCTCTTTCTCCCCTCTCTCTGTCCGCCTCTATCTCCCCTCTCTCTGTCACCCTCTCTCTGCCCCCCTCCCTCCAACCCACCTCTGTCTTTCCCCCTCTCTCTGTCCGCATCTCTCTGCCCCCGTCTCTTACTGCCCCTCTCTCTCTGTCCCCCTCTATCTCCCCGACTCTCTGTGCCCCCCTCTCTCTATCCTCCTCTCTCTGACTCCCTCTAACTCCCCCTCTTTCTGTCCACCTCTCCCTGCCCCCTCTATCTCCCACACTCTCTGTGCCCATCTCTCTGTCCCCCTCTCTGTGTCCCACTCTCTCTCCCACCCGCCTCTCTTTGACCCCCTCTCTCTGTCCCACTCTCTCTGTGCCCCTCTCTCTCTCTGCCCCACTCACTCTGTCCCCCTCTCTCTCTATCCCCCTCTTTCTGACCCCCTCTATCTCCCCCACTCTCTGTCCCCCCCTCTCTGTCGCCCTCTCTCTGCTCCCTCTCAATCCCATCCCCCTCTCTCTTTCCCCCCTCTCTCTGTCCCCCTCTCTCTCTGCCCCTTCTCTCTGTCACCCTCTCTCTGTCCCCCTCTCTTTATGACACCCTCACTCTGTCACCCTCTCTCTGCCCCATCTGTCTCTGCCCCTCTCTCTCTCTCTGAATCCCTCTATCTCCCCCACTCTCTGTGCCTCACTCTCTGTACCACTGTCTCTGACCCTCTCTACCTCCCACCTCTCTCTGTCCCCCCTCTCTCTGTCTGCCTCTCTCTGCCCCATCTCTTTCTGGCCCTCTCTCTTTTCCCCCTCTCTCACTGTCCCCCTCTCTCTCTCTTTCCGCTCTCTCTCTGTCCCCCTCTACCTCCCCCTCTTTCTGTCCCCCTCTCTCTGACCCCCTCTACCTCCGCCTCTTTCTGTCCCCCTCTCGCTGACCCCCTCTATCTCCCCCTCTCTCTGTCCCCCTCTCTGTGTCCCACTCGCTCTCCCACCCGCCTCTCTCTGACCCTCTCTCCCTCCCACCCGCCTCTCTCTCTGTCCCCGTCTTTCTGTCCCCCGCGCTCTGTCCGCCTCTATCTCCCCCTCTCTCTGTCCCCCTCCCTCTGACACCTTCTATCTCCCCCCTCCATGTCCCCCTCTCTGTGCACCCCCTCTGTCCCACATGCCTCTATCTGACCCCCTCTCTCTCCCTCACCCGCCTCTCTCTCTGTCCCCCCTCTCTCTGACCACCACTCTCTGAGCCCCTCTCTCTGACCCCCTCTATCTCCCCCACTCTCTGTGCCCCTCTCTCTGTCCCCATCTCTCTGCCCCCATCTCTTTCTGTCCTCTCTATTTGTCCCCCTCTCTCTCTTCCCCCCTCACTCTGACCCCCTCGATCTCCCCCACTCTCTGTGCCCTCTCTCTCTGTCCCCCTCCCTCTGACACCCCCTATCTCCCCCTCTTTCAGTCTCCCTCTCTGTGTCCCCCTCTCTCTGTCACCCGCATCTCTCTGAACCCCTCGCTCTCCCACCTGCCTCTCTCTCTGACCACCTCTCTCTGTCCCCCTCTCTCTCGTCCCCCTCTCTCTCTGCCCCCTCTCTCTGTCCTCCCTCTCTGTCCCCCTCTCTCTGTCCCCATCTCTCTCCCCAGCTCTCTGCCCCCCTCTCTTTCGCACTCTCTCTGCCCCCTTCTCTCTGCCCCCCTTCTCTCTCTCTGCCCCCACTCTATCCTCACCTCTCTGCCCCCCTCCCTCTGTCCCCTCTCTCTCTCTCCTTCGCTCTCTGCCCCCTCTGTCACCCTCTCTCTAGCCCCTCTCTCTCTGTCCCCCACTCTCTCCATCCCCCCACTCTCTGTACCCCTCTCTCTGTCCCCCACTCTCTGCCCCTTCTATCTCCCATTCTCTCTTTCTCCCTCTCTCTTAACCCCTCGATCTCCACCACTCTCAGTGCCGCTCTCTTTGTTGCTCTCTCTTCCCCCTCTCTCTTCCCCCCTCTCTGTGTCCCTCTCTCTGTGTTCCCCTCTCACTGCACCCTCTCTCTGTCCCCCTCTCTCTCTGCCCCCCTCACTCTGTCCCCCTCTCTCTGCCCCATCTCTCTCTGCCCCTCTCTCTCTGTCCCCCTCTCTCTCTGTCCCACTTTCTCTCTGTCCCCTCTCTCTCTGTCCACCTCTATCTCCCCCACTCTCTGTGCACCTCTCTCTGCAAACTCTCTCCGTCGCCCTCTCTCTCTGACCCCTTATATCTCCTCCACTCTATGTCCCACTCTCTCTGTCGCCCTCTCTCTTACCTCCACTCTCTGTTCACTTCTCTCTGTCGCTCCCTCTCTGCCCCTCTCCCTCCCACCCGCCTCTCTCCTCCCCCCTCGCTTTGTCCCCCTCTCTCTCTGGCCCCTCTCACTGCCCCCCTCTCTCTGTCCCCGTCTCTCTCTGCCCCCTCACTCTGTTCCCCTCTCTCTCTGTCCCCCTCTCATTGTCCGCCTCTCTCTGCCCCCATCTTTCTCTCTGCCCATCTCTCTCTGTCCCCCTCTCTCTCTCCCCCTCTATCTCCCCCACTCTTTATCCCCTTCTCTCTGTCCCCCTCTCTCTGAAACCGATACCTCCCCTCTCTCTGTCCCCTCTCTCTGACCCCCTCTATCTTCCCCACTCTATGTGCCTCTCTCTCTGTCCCCCTCCCTCTGGCCCCTCTATCCAACCCTCTCTCTGTCTCCCTCTCTCGGACCCCCGCTACCTCTCCCTCTTTCTGTCCCGCTCTCTCTGACCCCCTCTATCTCACCCACTCTCTGTGCTACTCTCTCTGCCCCACCTCCCATTTGACCTCCAATCTCTGCCGCCTTCTCTCTGACCCCTTCTATCTCACCCACTCTCTGCGCCACTCTCTCTGTCGTCCTCTCGCTGCCCCCTCTCCCTCCCACCCACCTCTCTCTTTCCCCCCTCTCTCTGCCCCCATCTGGTTCTGCCCCTCTCTCTTTGTCCCCCTCTCTCACTGTCCCCCTCTCTCTCTTTCCCGTCTCTCTCTGACGCCCTCTATCTCCACCACTCTCTGTGCCCCCCTCTCTCTGTCGCCCTCTCTCTGACCTCCTCTACCTCCCTCTCTTTCTGTCCCCCTCTCCATGACCCCCTCGATCTCCCCCACTCTCTGTGACCATCTCTCTGTCCTCCTCCCTCTGATCCCCTCTATCTCCCCCTCTCTCTGTCCCCCTCACTGTGTCCCACTCTCTCTCCCACCTGCCTGTCTCTGACCCCCTCTCTCTTTCACCCGCCTATCTCTCTGACCCCCTCTATCTTCCCCACTCTATGTGCCTCTCTCTCTGTCCCCCTCTCTCTGACCCCCTCTATCCAACCCTCTCTCTGTCTCCCTCTCTCGGACCCCCGCTACATCTCCCTCTTTCTGTCCCTCTCTCTCTGACCCCCTCTCTCTGCCCCACCTCCCATTTGACCTCCAATCTCTGCCGCCCTCTCTCTGACCCCTTCTATCTCACCCACACTCTGTGCCACTCTCTGTCGTCCTCTCTCTGCCCCCCTCTCTCTCCCACCCACCTCTCTCTTTCCCCCTCTCTCTGCCCCCATCTCTTTCTGCCCCTCTCTCTTTGTCCCCCTCTCTCACTGTCCCCCTCTCTCTCTTTCCCGTCTCTCTCTGACACCCTCTATCTCCCCCACTCTCTGTGCCCCCCTCTCTCTTCCCCCCTCTCTGATCCCCTCCATCTTCCCCATCTTTCTGTCCCCCTCTCCCTGACCCCCTCGATCTCCCCCACTCTCTGTGCCCATCTCTCTGTCCTCCTCGCTCTGATCCCCTCTATCTCCCCCTCTCTCTGTCCCCCTCTCTGTGGCCCACTCTCTCTCCCACCTGCCTTTCTCTGACCCCCTCTCTCTCCCACCCGCCTCTCTCTCTATCCACCTCTCACTGTCCATCTCGCTCTGTCCCTTATCTCTCTCCCCCGCTCTCTACCCCTCTCTCTGTCGCCCTCTCTCTGCCCCCTTCTCTCTGGCCCCTCACCCCCCCTCTCTCTCTCCCCTTCAATCTATCCTCATCTATCTGTCCCCCTCCCTCTGTCCCCTCTCTCTCTCCCCCGCTCTCTGCGCCCCCGTCAGCCTCTCTCTCTGTCCCCCTCTCTCTCTATCCCCCTCTCTCTCTGTCCCCCACTCTCTCCATCTCCACAATCTCTGTCCCTCTCTCTCTGACCCTATCTCTCTCCCCCACTCTGTACGCTTCTCTCTGTCCCCCACTCTCTGTCCCCCTCTATCTCCCTTTCTCTCTGTCCCCCTCTCTCTTACCCCCTCTATCTCCCCCACTCTCAGTACCCCTCTCTTTCGCTCTCTCTCTGCTCATACTCTCTTCCCCATCTCTCTGTCCCCCTCTCTCTCTGTCCCCCTCTCATTGTCCCCCTCTCTCTGTCCCCCTATCTCTCTGCACCTCTCTCTCTGTACCCCTCTCTCTCTGTACCCTCTCTCTCTGTCCCCCTCTATCTCCCCCACTCTCTGTGCGCCTCACTCTGCCCCCCTCTATCCAACCCTCTCTCTGTCTCCCTCTCTCGGATCCCCGCTACCTCTCCCTCTTTCTTTCCCCCTCTCTCTGACCCCCTCTATCTCACCCACTCTCTGTGCTACTCTCTCTGCCCCACCTCCCATTTGACCTCCAATCTCTGCCGCCCTCTCTCTGACCCCCTCTATCTCACCCACTCTCTGTGCTCCTCTCTCTGCCCCACCTCCCATTTGACCTCCAATCTCTGCCGCCCTCTCTCTGACCCCTTCTATCTCACCCACACTCTGTGCCACTCTCTGTCGTCCTCTCTCTGCCCCCCTCTCTCTCCCACCCACCTCTCTCTTTCCCCCCTCTCTCTGCCCCTCTCTCTTTGTGCCCCTCTCTCACTGTCCTCCTCTCTCTCTTTCCCGTCTCTCTCTGACCCCCTCTATCTCCCCCACACTCTGTGCCCCCACTCTCTATCCCCCTCTCTCTGACTCCCTCTACCTTCCCCTCTTTCTGTCCCCCTCTCCCTGACCCCCTCTATCTCCCCTACTCTCTGTGCCCATCTCTCTGTCCTCCTCCATCTGATCCCCTCTATCTCCCCCTCTCTCTGTCCCTCTCTCTGTGCTCCCTCTATCTGCTCCCTCTCCCTCTCTCACGGCTCTCTCTTTCCCCCCTCTCTCTGTCCTCCTCTCTCTTTCCCCCTCTCTCTCTCTGACCCTTTCACTCTGTCCCCCTCTCTCTGCCCTATCTGTCTCTGCCCCTCTCTCTCTCTAAACCCCTCTGTCTCCCCTACTCTCTGTGCCCCTCTCTCTCTGTCCCCCTGTCTTTGACCCCCTCTACCTCCCATTCTTTCTGTCCCCCTCTCTCTCTGACCCCCTCTATCTCTCCCACTCTCTGTGACCCTCTCTCTGTCCACCTATCTCTCCCACCCGTCAATCTCTATCCCCCCTCTTTGTCCCCTCTTTCCCTGTCCCCCTCTCTCTCTGTCCCGGTCTCTCTGTTCCCCATCTCTTTGCCCCCCCTCTCTCTGTTCCCTATGACTCTCCCCCGCCCTCTGACCCCTCTCTGTCGCCGTCTCTCTGCCCCCTCTTTCTCTGCCCCCTCTCTGTCCCCCTCTGTCTGTCCCCCCTCTCTCTGTACCACTCTCTCTGACCCCCACTCTATATGTCCCCCTCTCTCTGTCCGCCTCCATCTCCCCCTCTCTGTGCCCCATTCTCTGTCGCCCTCTCTCTGCCCCCTCTTTCTCTGCCACCTCTCTGTCCTCTCTCTGCCCCCTTTTCTCTGTACATCTCTCTCTGACCCCCACTCTCTGTCCCCCTCTCTCTGTCCTCCTCAATCTCCCCCTCTCTGTTCTCCATTCTCTGACCCCCTCTATTTCCCCCCCTCTCTGTGCCCATTCTCTGTCGCCCTCTCTCTGCCCCCTCTCCATCCCACCCACCTCTCTCTTTCCCCCCTCTCTCTGTCCCCAACTCTCTGCCCCCATCTCTTTCTGCCACTCTCTCTTTGTCCCCCACTCTCACTGTCCACTCTCTCTCTTTCTCTTCTCTCTCTGTCCCCCTCTATCTCCCCAACTCTCTGTGCCCTCCTCTCTCTATCCCCCTCTCTCTGACTCCCTCTACCTCCCCCTCTTTCTGTCGCCATCTCCTTGACCCCCTCTCTCTGCCACCCCTCTCTCTCTGACCCACTCTGTCTACCACATGCCTCTCTCTCTGTCCACCTCTCTCTTTCTGTCCCCTCACTCTATCCTCATCTATCTGTCCCCTTCCCTCTGTGCCCTCTCTCTCTCCCCCGCTCTCTGCCCCCCTCTGTCACCCTTTCTCTACCCCCTCTCTCTGCCCCTCTCTGTCCCCTCTCTCTCTACCCCCCTCTCTCTGTCCCCCACTCTCTCCATACCCCACTCTCTGCCCCCCTCTCTCTGACCCCATCTGTCTCCCCCACTCTGTACCCCTCTGTCTGTCCCCTACTATCTCCCCTTCTCTCTGTCCCCCTCTTTCTTACCCCCTCTATCTCCCACACTCTCAGTTCCCCTCTCTCTGTCGCTCTCTCTCTGCCCCCGCTCTCTCTGCCCCCCTCTCTTTCCCCCCTCTCTGCCCTCTCTCTCTCTCTGTCCCCCACTCTCTCCATCCACCACCATCTCCATCCCCCCACTCTCTGTCCCCCTCTCTGTATCCCTCTATCTCCATCTATTTCTGTCCCCTTCTCTCTCTGACCCCTTCTACCCCCCAACTCTCTCTCTCTGCCCCTCTCTCTGTCGCCGTCTCTCTGCCCCGTCTCCCTCCCACCCAACTCTCTCTTTCCCCCTCTCTCTGTACCCTCTCTCTCTCTGTCCCCCCCTCTCTCTCTCTCCCCCTCTATCTCCCCCTCTTTCTGTCCCTCTCTCTCTGACCCCCTCTATCTCCCCCACTCTGTGCCCATCTCTCTGTGCCCCCTCTCTTTCTCTCCCTTCTCTGTCCCCCTCTTTCTGTCCCCTCTCTCTGTCCCCCTCTCTCTCTGTCCCCCTCTCTCTTTGTTCCCCTCTCTCTGAGCCCCTCTCTCTCTGTCTCTCTCTGACCCTCTCTATCTCCCCACTCTCTGTCGCCCTCTCTCTGACCCCACTCTCTCTGCCACCCGCCTCTCTCCCTGCCCCGCTTCTGCACCCTCTCTCTGTCGCCCTCTCTCTATTCCCCTCTTTGTCCCCCCCACTCTGTCACCCACTCTCTCTGTCCCGCTCTCTCTGTTCCCCCTCTCTCTGTCCATCTCTCTCCCACTGTCCTCTCTCTGACCCCCTCTCTCTCTCCCACCCGCCTCTCTCTCTGTCCCTCTCTCTGTCCCTCTCTCTCTGTTCCTCTCTCTCTGACCCCTCTCTGTCTATCCCCCTCTCACTGTCCCCTGTCTCTCTCCCACTGTCTCTGCCACCTCTCTGTCCCCTCTCTCTCCCCCCTCTCTCTGGCCCCCTCTCTCAGACCCCCTCTCTATCCCCCACTCTGTTCCCCTCTCTCTGACCGTCGCACTCTGTCCCCCTCTCTCTCTGTCCACCCTGTCTCTGTACCCCTTTCTCTCTGTACCCCTCTCTCTGTCGCCCTCTCTCTGACACCCCTCTCTCTGACACCCCCCTCTGTCCCTCTCTCTCTGTCGCCCTCTCTCTGCCCCCCTCTCTCTTCCCCCTCTCTCTCTGTCCCCCCTCTCTTTCCCCCTCTCTCTGTCCCCCTCTCTCTGTCCCCCTCTCTCTCTTTCCCACCCTCTCTCTGTCGTCCTTTCTCTGTCCCCCTCTCTCTGTCGCCCTCTCTCTGCCCCCTCTCTCTCTGTCCCCTCTCTCTCTGCCCCCCTCTCTATCCCCCCTCTCTGTCCCCCTCTCTCTGTCCCCCTCTCTCTGCCCCCATCTACCCCACTCCGACCCCGTCTCTCTGTCGCCCTCTCTCTTCCCCCTCCTTCTCTGTCCCCTCTCTCTCAATCCCTCCCTCTCTTTGTCCACCTCTCTCTGTCGCCCTCTCTCTATGTCGTCCTCTCTCTGTCACCTCTCTCTGTCCCCCTCTCTCCCTGTCGCGCTCTCTCTGCCCCATCTCTCTCTGACCCCTTTCTCTCTGTCCCCTTGTCTCTGACCCCCTCTATGTACCACACTCTCTGTCCCCTCTCTCTCTGTCCCCCTTTCCCTCTGCCTCCCTCTCTCTGTCCCCCTCTCTCTGTCCCCGCTCTCTCTGTTCCCCTCTCTCTCTGTTCCCCTCTCTCAGTGCCCCTCTCTCTGTCCCCCTCTCTCTCTGTCCCCTCTCTCTCTGTCCCCCTCTATCCCCCCACTCTCTGTCCCCCTCTCTCTGTCCCCCTCTCTCTCTGCCCCCCTCTCTCTGTCACCTCTCTCTGTCGCCCTCTCTCTCTGTCCCCCTCTCTCTGTCCCACTCTCTCTCTGTCCCCTCTCTGTCCCCTTCGCTCTCTGTCCCTTTCTCTCTCTGTCACCCACCCTCTCTTTCTCTGCCCTCCTCTCTCTGCCCCCTATCTCTCTCTCCCTCTTTCTCTGACCCCCTCTCTCTCTGTCACCCTCTCTCTGTCCCCCTCTCTCTGTCCCCCCCTCTCTCTCTGTCATCCTCTCTCTGTCGCCATCTCTCTGTCGACCTCTCTCTGACCCCTTTTTTTCTGGCCCCCTCTCTCTCTGACCCCCTCTCTCTCCCCCACTCTCTGTCCCCCTCTCCCTGTCGCCCCCTCTCTGATCCCGTCTCTCTCTCACCCGCCTCTCTCTTTATCCCCCTCTCTCTCTGTTCCCCTCTCTCTCTGACTCCCTCTATCTCCGCCACTCTCTGTCCCACTCTCTCTATCGCCCTCTCTCTGACCCCTTCTCTCTCCCACCCGCCTCCCTCTGTACCCCCTCACTGACCCTCTCTCTCTCTGTCCCCCTCTCGCTGTCCTCCTCTCTCTGCCCACTCTCTGTTCCCCCTTTCTCTGACCCCCTCTATCTCCCACACTCTATGTCCCCTCTCTCTGTCACCCATCTCTCTCTCCCCCCCTCTCTCTGTCCCCTCTTTCTCTGTTCCCCCCTCTGACGCCCTCTCTCTGTCCCCCTCTCTCTCTGTCCCCTCTCTCTCTGTCCCCCTCTCTCTCTGTACCCCCTCTCTCTGTACCCCTCTCTCTCTGTAACCCTCTACCTGTCGCCTTCTCTCTGCCCCCCTCTCTCTTTGCCCCCTCTCTCTGGGTCCCCCCTCTCTGTCCCCCTCTCTCTGTCCCCCTCTCTCTCTTTCCCACCCTCTCTCTGTCGCCGTCTCTCTGTCCCCGTCTCTCTGTCGCCCTCTCTCTGTCCCCCTCTCTCTCTGTCCCCCTCTCTCTCTGTCCCCTCTCTCTTTTTCACCCTCTCTCTGTCCCCCCTGTCTCTGTCACCCTCACTCTGACCCCCACTCTGCCCCTCTTTCTCTGTCCCCCCTCTGTCTGTCCCCCTCTCTGTCCCCTTCTCCCTGTCCCCCTCTCTCTCTGTCCCCTCTCTCTTTTTCACCCTCTCTCTGTCCACCCTGTCTCTGTCACCCTCTCTCTGACCCCCACTCTGCCCCTCTTTCTCTGTCCCCCCCTCTCTATGCCCCCTCTCTGTCCCCCCTCTCTCTGTCCCCCTCTCTCTCTGCACCCCCTCTGATCCCCTCTCTCTCTGCCCCTCTTTGTCTCTCTGTCCCCTCTCTCTCTGTCCTCCTCTCTCTGTCACTCCTCTCTCTGTCCCCCTCTCTCTGTCCCCCTCTCTCTCTGTCCCCCCCTCTCTGTTGCCCTTTCTCTGACACCCCCTCCCTGTGACCCCACTCTCTCTGTCCCTTTCTCTCTCTGTCCCCCTCTCTCTGTTGCCCTCTCGCTGACCCCCCTCCCTGTGACTGCTCTCTCTTTGACCCCCTCTCTCTGTCTCCCTCTCTCTCTGACCCCCACTCTCTTTCCCCCTCTGTCTGCCTCCCCCTCTGTCCACCTCTCTCTGTCCCCCTCTCTCTGTTCCCCTCTCTCTCTACCCCCCTCCCTGTCGCCCTCTCCCTGTCCCCCTCTCTATGTCGCCCCTCTCTCTGTCCCCCTCTCTCTGACCCCTCTCTCATTATGTCCTCCCCTATTTCTCTCCCTCCCTCACCTTATCTCTCCCCTTTCTCTCTCTCTCTCTGTCTCTCCCTGCTCCTTTGCTCCCTCTGCATCTTCTCCCGCTCTCGATCCCCCTACTTTGGTCTCTCTCACCCCACCTCCCTCCGTTTTTCTCTGACTGAATCTCTCTCCTTCCTGTCCATCCCTCCCTCTCTCTCTGACACACTTGTGTCTCCCTGGTCCTTCCCTCTCCCTCTAACCCAGAGACTGGGGGTTGGTGGTGAGGCTCCGTGTGGGGGTGTGGGGGTGAGATGATCGAGAGATGTGGGAAGTGGGAGGTGGGGAAAATGGGGTAGAGACGGGAGGGAGACAGAGACGGCAGGGGAGAGAGATTGAGGGTGAGGGAAGAGAGAAGAATGGAGGCAGGTGGAGAAACTCATGTTGGGGGTGTGAGAGAGAGAGAGGGGGAGAGTGAGGCAGAAAGAATAGTGGAGGCAGGTGGAGAAACCGGTGTTGGGGGGGTGTTTCTGAGAGGGGACCAGAGAGAGTGAAAGGGAGAGGTGGTGAGAAAGAGAGAGTGTGCAGAAAGAGAGAGAGGGGGAGAGAATTGAGGAGGAAAAGTGGGGGTGAGGAAATGGGGAGGCCAGGTTGGAGTGGGGGGTGTCAGATGGAGTTAAACCCAGCTCCTGAGCTTAGGGCGCGGTGTCCTCCCCTTCCCTGAGGACCAGGACTTGGGGCTGAGTCTGTCTCTCTCCAGCTCAGCTTCTCCAACACAAAGACACACAACAACATCGGTCACTCTGCTGCTCGGCAAACTTTAATCAACATTTTTATTGTTTGCAAGTGGAAGTGATGGATACAGTCAGTGGGATGGTGCCTTTTCTCCCTGGCCTCTGAGTTGTGAGAAACATTGAAATGTTTCCCTGTAACCCTCCTGTGGGATAAGAATGGACAAACCAGAGCTACCCTCAGTCTGTTACAATAGCGACAGGCTGCTCCATCGCGGAAACACTGAACTGAAATGAGAAAATCCCGGATGGATTGATTAATGAGAGAATTTGATGGATGGATGGATTTGGGTGAAGGGATATTTCAGCACATTCTTCAGCTGCTGCCTGAACTTAGTCTGGGTCACGGCATAAATCGCGGTGTTTGTGCAGCAACTGAGGAGCCGCAGCATGAAGCCCAAATCCCGCACAAAGTAATGGAGATTCACAGGGGTATCCACAATCCACAACATCCGTCTCCATATAGAATACAGCATGAACATTGACCATAACAGGATGAAATTGGCCGAGATCACAAACAGTAAAATGATGGATTTTTTTCGGTTTCTCATTTCAGTGTCAGACTGAGCGTCCCCATTGGTGTGAGCGCGGAGTCTCCTGCGGGCTCTGCTGGTCACTAAAATGTGTCTGACGGTGAGAACATTGAGCAGCAGAATCAGGAGAAATGGGACACACGTGCTTAGAATGTGGTGGAGGAACTCGATTGTGACCCAGACACTGGAGAATACAACAGCGTGTGTTGTAAAACAAAACCAGGGGACGTTCCACAGCAAATACTGAGCCGTGTACATAAAATACCAGAAAATGTTCTTTAAACAGCTCAGCACAGTCACTGCTCCCAGAACCACAGCCGCCGTTTTCTCACTGCAATATTTACTTTTCAGCTTCTGGCAACAAATGGCCACAAACCGATCAAAGGTGAAAGTGACGGTGAACCAGACAGAGCAGTCAGTGGCTGCATATAGCAGGATGGCGTGGATATTACACACGGGGACGGAGTCCCTCAGGAAATAAAACTGTTCCTGATAAACAATGGGAATGTGTCTCAGTATCAGGTCGAGGATAATGACCAGGAGATCCGCCGCTGCCATGGCCCCCAGGTAACGTCTGACACATGGAGACAATCCACAATCTTTGTAAAGCAAGACGTAGATGGTCACGACGTTAACTGTGAGGAAGGAAAACAAACCCATTATCCATCAGCCTGGAGGCAAATGGACCCGTTTGATCGGGGACCCAGTGAGATTTTCACATGTGTCCCTGTATTCAGGGATTTATTAAAATAATTAGAGCTGGAATAACAAATGGGAAGGTCGGAATTACTGACAAAAATGTGACATAAACCACAAGAAACATTCCCTCCACAAACACACAGAGACACATCCATAAGGACAGATGGTTTCTAGAACATTCCCACACACTCGATCACTCGAGAGCAGACACAGATCACTCCTTCCCAGTTTCTAATATGGAGGATGGAAACGTTGCTGTCCTGAAAGATTCTGTCCCAGTTTCCTGAAGACAAACGAAGTTTGGGAATTTCTGTATTTTGGTCAAAATTGTGGTCGATCCTGTGTCGTGGAGAAATGTAAACGCAGGGAAAACGTATTCACCCCTTTAACTGCCTGAGGTGCCTTCGGAGCAGTGTCTCCATCTCCCTGGAACGGGATCTCTTCCCTCGGGATCTTATCGTTTGTTCAATTCACTGACGTCCGGCCGTTCACAAACAATGTCTGGGATAGAACGTTCCGGGGAATGTCAGTTATAGAATGTTGGGGACAGAACATTCCGGGGAATGTCAGTTATAGAAGGTTGGGGACAGAACGTTCTGGGGAATGTCAGTTATGGAATGTCAGGGACAGAACGTTCCGGGGAACTCCTTGACCTGTCCATGACCTTCCCCCATCCCCTCTGACCTATCACCTCTCCTCCACCTCCGTCTCTCGATCACATTCCCAGCTCGAATACCCCAGCCCCAGCTCCTGCACCAACCCCAGCCCCAGTCCCAGCCCCCAGCCCCCAGCCCCAGCCCTAGCCTCAGCCCCAGCCCCCTCTCATTTATCTCTCAGCTCCCCGGCCCACAAGCCTCATTCCTGATGAAGGGATTATGCCTGAAACGTTCATTCCCCTGCTCCTCGGATGCTGCCTGAACTGCTGTGCTTTTCCAGCACCACACTCCCAGTCAGGAAACAGTCCGACACCGTCATACTCACAAACTCAGGCCTGATGTGTAATTTAGATTAGATTAGATTACCTACAGTGTGGAAACAGGCCCTTCAGCCCAACAAGTCCACACCGACCCGCCGAAGCGCAACCCGCCCAGACCCATTCCCCTACATTTACCCCTTCAACTCACACTACGAACAATTTCCCATAGCCAATTCACCTAACCTGCATATCTTTGGATTGTGAGAGGAAACCGGAGCACCTGGAGGAAACCCACGCAGACAGGGAGAGAATGTACAAACTCCACACAGTCAGTCGCCCGAGGCTGGAATTTAACCCGGGTCTCTGGCGCTGTGAGGCAACAGTGCTAACTACTGTGCCACCGTGCTCATCCATAATGTTTCATAAAGCCCCATCACCATCCCTGGGTATATCCCGAGCCACCGGCAGGACAGACCCACCAGTAGTGGGGACATCCTGGGATACAGTCAGGGAAGGAGTGACCCTGCAATCCCCAACATTGATTCCAGAACCCAGGAAATCTCATGGTAACAGATCATGGTCAAGGAAGTCGCCTGAGGATGGTTATCTTCTGCCCCCCACCCCTCCTCTTGGAAACAAATCAGAGGAAGCACTGAGGGTGATAAGGACACAGACCATCCTCTGGGTGTGGGACTTCAATGTCCATCACTAAGAGTGCCCCCACAGGCCCACCGCTGTCAGATGAGGGACAGGCTTCAATACACAACAGCCAGACTGGGGGAAACATTCTCACCAAGCTCCTTGTCCCAGATGGATCTGTCCCTGACAGTATCTGTAGGAGCAGTCAGCACACAGTCCTGGTGGAGGCACAGTCTCAGCCTCATATTTGACATACTCATGATTAGAGTGGTGCTTGAAAAGTACAGCAGGTCAGGCAGCATCCGAGGAGCAGGAAAATCACTGTTTTGGGCAGCAGACCTTCATCACGAATAAGGCTGAGAGGCGCCGGGATGGAGAGATAAATCATATTCGGCGTACTGCTCACTGTGTGATATGGCACTCCCTCCTGTAAAGTAGGACATACTTCTAAAGGACCGAGCACATGGTCTCTGGCCATCCAGGAGGCACTGTGGGGTAGTAACAGCTGCAGCATCAATGGCGGTCCCTCCATCATAAAGACAGAAGTGGCCTATTTTGAAACTGATGGTTTCAAAATATTCAGCAACACTCACAACTGCACCGATACTGAAGCAGGCTATTCAGCCCATCAAGAGTTTTAAAAAGGAACAGAATGAGACCAGTCAACCATTGTAGGCTGTTACTCAGCGATTGGAAAAGAACTTTTAATCTCTCATACCTGTTACACAGGAAATGGAAGGGAACATTCAGCATTTCAAAGCTGATACACAGGAATACGGGGAGCTGTGCAGACCACAGCAGTGCATTGATCTATGAACCCAGACTAGATATCTGTCCAAGAGAGGGAGCTCTGCAGATCCCAGCAGTGCATTGATCTATAAACTCGGACGAGATATCTCTCCAGGACGGGAGCTGTGGCAGACCACAGCAGTGCATTGATCTATAAACCCGGCCTAGATATCTGTCCAGCACGGGGAGCTGTGTAGACCAAAACAATGCTTTGATCTATAAACCCGGACTAGATATCAGTCCAGCACGGGGAGCTATGCAGACCACAGCAGTGCATTGATCTATAACCCCAGACTAGATATCTGTCCAGGACAGGGAGCTGTGCAGACTACGCAGTGCATTGAACGATAAACACAGAGTAGATATCTGTCCAGGACGGGGATCTGCGCAGACCACAGCAGTGCATTTATTTATAAACCCAGACTAGATATCTGTCCAGGATGGGGAGCTGTGCAGACCACAGCAGTGCATTGATCTATAAACCCAGACTAGATATCTGTACAGGACGGGTAGCTGTGCAAACTACAGCAGTGCATTGATATATAAACCCGGACTAGACATCTGTCCAGGATGGGGAGCTGTGCAGGCCACAGCAGTGCATTGATCTATAAACCCAGACAAGATACCTGTCCAGGACGGGGAGCTGTGTAGACCACAGCAGTGCATTGATCTATAAACCCAGACAAGATATCTGTTTAGGACGGGGAGCTGTGCAGACCACAGCAGTGCATTGATCTATAAACCGAGACTAGATATCTGTCCAGGACGGGGAGCTATGCAGAACACAGCAGTGCATTGAGCTATAAACACAGACTAGATATCTGTCCAGGACTGGGAGCTTTGCAGAACACAGCAGTGCATTGATCTATAAACCCAGACGAGATATCTGTCCAGGACTGGGAGCTTTGCACACCACAGCAGTGAATTGATCTATAGACCCAGACTATATATCTCTCCAGCACGGGGAGTTGTGCAGACCACAGCAGTGCATTGATCACTAAACCCGGACTAGATATCTATCCAGGACAGAGAGCTTTGCAGACCACAGCAGTGCAATGATCTATAAACCCAGTTTAGATATCTGTCCGGGACGGGGAGCTGTGCAGAACTCAGCAGTGCATTGATAAATAAACCCAGACTAGATATCTGTCCAGGATGGGGAGCTGAGCAGACCACAGCAGTGAATTGATCTATAAACGCAGACTATATAGCTCTCCAGCACGGGGAGTTGTGCAAACCAGAGCAGTGCATTGATCTAAAGACCCGGACTAGATATGTCTCCAGGATGGGGAGCTGTGCAGACCAAAGCAGTGCATTGATCTATAAACCCGGACGAGATATCTGTCCAGAACGGGGAGCTGTGCAGACCACAGCAGTGCATTGATCTATAACCCCGGACTAGATATCTGTCCAGGACAGGGAGATGTGCAGAAAACGCAGTGCATTGATCGAGAAACCCCGACTAGATATCTGTCCAGGACGGGGAGCTGTGCAGACCACAGTAGTGCATTGATCTATAAATCCAGACAAGATATCTGTCCAGGACAGGGAGTTGTGCAGACCACAGCAGTTCATTGATCTATAAACCCAGACCAGATATCTGTCCAGGACAGGGAGCTGTGCAGACCACACCAGTGCATTGATCTATAAAACCAGACTAGATATCTGTCCAGGACGGTGAGCTGTGCAGACCACAGCAGTGCATTGATCTATAAACACGGACTAGATATCTGTCCATGACAAGGAGCTGTGCAGACCACAGTAGTGCATTGATCTATAAACCCAGACTAGATATCTGTCCAGTACGGAGAGCTGTGCAGACCACAGCATTGCATTGAGGTATAGACCCAGACTAGATATCTGTCCAGGACGGGGAGCTGTGCAGACCACAGCAGTGCATTCATCTATAAACACAGACGAGATATCTGTCCAGCACGGGGAGCTGTGTAGACCAAAAGATTGCATTGATCTATAAACGTGGACTAGATATCAGTCCAGCACGGGGAGCTGTGTAGACCACAGCAGTGCATTGATGTACAAACCCAGGCTAGATATCTGTCCAGCACGGTGAGCTGTGTAGACCACAGCCGTGCATTGATCTATAAACCCGGACTAGATATCAGCCCAGCACGGGGAGCTGTGTAGAACAAAACAGTGCATTGATCGACAAACCCGGACTAGATATCAGTCCAGCACGGGGAGCCTTTAAGACCACAGCAGTGCATTGATCTACACACCCAGACTAGATATCTCTCCAGGATGGGGAGCTGTGTCGACCACAGCAGTGCATTGATCTATAAACCCGGACTAGATATCTGTCCAGCAAGGGGAGCTGTGTAGACCACAGCAGTGCATTGATCTATAAACCCAGACTAGATATCAGTCCAGGACGGGGAGCTGTGTAGATCACAGCAGTGCATTGATCTATAAACCCGGACTAGATATCTGTCCAGGACGGGGAGCTGTGCAGACCACAGCAGTGCATTGATCTATAAAACCAGACGAGATACCTGTCCAGGACGGGGAGCTGTACAGACCACAGAAGTGCATTCATCTATAAACCCAGACAAGATATCTGTTTAGAACGGGGAGCTGTGCAGACCACAGCAGTGCGTTGATCTATAAACCAGTACGAGATACCTGTCCAGGATGGGGAGTTGTGCAGACCACCGCAGTGCATTGATCTATAAACCCGGACGAGATATCTGTTTAGGACGGGGAGCTGTGCAGAGGAATAGATAGAGTTGATAGTCAGAAACTTTATCCCCGGGTACAACAGAGTGTTACAAGGGGACAAATATTTAAGGTGAAGGGTGGAAGGTATAGGGGAGATGTCAGGGGAAAGTTCTTTACCCAGAGAGTTGTGGGGGCATGGAATGCGCTGCCATTGGGAGTGGTAGAGTCAGAAACATTGGCAACTTTTAAGCGGCATTTGGATAGGGACATGAATGGGTGCTTAATCGAGGATAGAAGTTTGGCACAACATCGTGGTCCGAAGGGGCTGTTCCGTGCTGTATTGTTCCATGTTCTATGTTCTATCTATAAACCCAGACTAGATATCTGTCCAGGACGGAGAGCTTTGCAGACCACAGCAGTGCGTTGATCTATAAACCCATACTAGATATCTATCCAGGACAGAGAGCTGTGCAGACCACAGCAGTGCAGTGATCTGAAGACACGGACGAGATATCTGTCCAGGAGAGGGAGCTGTGGAGACTACAGCAGTGCATTGATCTATAAATCCGGACGAGATATCTGTCCAGAACGGAGAGCTGTGCAGACCACAGCAGTGCATTGAGGTATAGACCCAGACTAGATATCTGTCCAGGACGGGGAGCTGTGCAGACCACAGCAGTGCATTCATCTATAAACACAGGCGAGATATCTGTCCAGCACGGGGAGCTGTGTAGGCCAAAAGATTGCATTGATCTATAAACCTGGAATAGATATCAGTCCAACACGGGGAGCTGTGTGGACCACAGCAGTGCATTGATGTACAAACCCAGGCTAGATATCTGTCCAGCACGGTGAGCTGTGTAGACCACAGCCGTGCATTGATCTATAAACTCAGACTAGATATCAGCCCAGCAAGGGGAGCTGTGTAGGACAAAACAGTGCATTGATCGACAAACCCGGACTAGATATCTGTCCAGCACGGGGAGCCTTTCAGTCCACAGCAGTGCATTTATCTACACACCCAGACTAGATATCTCTCCAGGATGGGGAGCTGTGTAGACCACAGCAGTGCATTGATCTATAAACCCGGACTAGGTATCTGTACATCAAGGGGAGCTGTGTAGATCACAGCAGTGTAATGATCTATAAAACCAGACGAGATACCTGTCCAGGACAGGGAGCTGTGCAGGCCACAGAAGTGCATTGATCTATAAACCCAGACAAGATATCTGTTTAGAACGGGGAGCTGTGCAGACCACAGCAGTGCGTTGATCTATAAACCAGTACGAGATACCTGTCCAAGATGGTGAGCTGTGCAGACCACAGCAGTGCATTGATCTATAAACCCGGTCGGGATGTCTGTTTAGGACGGGGAGCTGTGCAGAGGAATAGACAGAGTTGATAGTCAGAAACTTTATCCCCGGGTACAACAGAGTGTTACAAGGGGACAAATATTTAAGGTGAAGGGTGGAAGGTATAGGGGAGATGTCAGGGGAAAGTTCTTTACCCAGAGAGTTGTGGGGGCATGGAATGCGCTGCCCTTGGGAGTGGTAGAGTCAGAATCATTGGCAACTTTTAAGCGGCATTTGGATAGGGACATGAATGGGTGGTTAATCGAGGATAGAAGTTTGGCACAACATCGTGGTCCGAAGGGCCTGTTCCGTGCTATATTGTTCCATTTTCTTTGTTCTATCTATAAACCCAGACTAGATATCTGTCCAGGACGGAGAGCTGTGCAGACCACAGCAGTGCATTGATCTATAAACCCATACTAGATATCTATCCAGGACAGAGAGCTGTGCAGACCACAGCGGTGCATTGATCTATAAACCCAGACTAGATATCTTTCCAGGACGGGGAGCGGTGCAGACCACAGCATTGCATTGAGCTATAAACCCAGACTGGATATCTCTCCAGGATGGGGAGCTGTGCAGACCACAGCAGTGAATTAATCTATAAACCCAGACTATATATCTGTCCAGCACGGTGAGTTGTGCAGACCACAGCAGTGTATTGATCTAAAGACCCGGACGAGATATCTGTCCAGGACCGGCAGCAGTGCAGACCACAGCAGTGCATTGATCTGAAGACACGGTCGAGCTATCTGTCCAGGAGAGGGAGCTGTGGAGACTACAGCAGTGCATTGATCTATAAATCCGGACGAGATATCTGTCCAGAACGGAGAGCTGTGCAGAATTCGCAGTGCATAGATGTATAAACACAAACTAGATATCTGTCCAGGAAGGGGAGCTGGGCAGACCACAGCAGTGCATTGATCTATAAACCTAGACGAGATATCTGTTCAGAACGCGGAGCTGTGCAGACCGCAGCAGTGCATTGATCTCTAAACCCGGACTAGATATCTGTCCAAAACGGGGAGCTGTGCAGACCACAGCAGTGAATTGATCTATAATCCGAGACTAGATATCTGTCCAGCACGGGGAGCTGTGCAGACCACAGCAGTGCATTCATCGATAAACACAGACGAGATATCTGTCCAACACGGGGAGCTGTGCAGACCACAGCAGTGCATTGATGTACAAACCCAGACTAGATATCTGTCCAGCACGGTGAGCTGTGTAGACCACAGCCGTGCATTGATCTATAAACTCAGACTAGATATCAGCCCAGCACGGGGAGCAGTGTAGAACAAAACAGTGCATTGATCTACACACCCAGACTAGATAACTCTCCAGGATGGGGAGCTGTGTAGACCACAGCAGTGCATTGATCTATAAACCCGGACTAGATATCTGTCCAGCAAGGGGAGCTGTGTAGACCACAGCAGTGCATTGATATATAAACCCAGACTAGATATCAGTCCAGGACGGGGAGCTGTGTAGATCACAGCAGTGCATTGATCTATAAACCCGGACAAGATATTTGTTTAGAACGGGGAGCTGTGCAGACCACAGCAGTGCGTTGATCTATAAACCAGTACGAGATACCTGTCCAGGATGGGGAGTTGTGCAGACCACCGCAGTGCATTGATCTATAAACCCGGACGAGATAACTGTTTAGGTCGGGGAGCTGTGCAGAGGAATAGATAGAGTTGATAGTCAGAAACTTTATCCCCGGGTACAACAGAGTGTTACAAGGGGACAAATATTTAAGGTGAAGGGTGGAAGGTATAGGGGAGATGTCAGGGGAAAGTTCTTTACCCAGAGAGTTGTGGGGGCATGGAATGCGCTGCCATTGGGAGTGGTAGAGTCAGAATCATTGGCAACTTTTAAGCGGCATTTGGATAGGGACATGAATGGGTGCTTAATCGAGGATAGACGTTTGGCACAACATCGTGGTCCGAAGGGGCTGTTCCGTGCTGTATTGTTCCATGTTCTATGTTCTATCTATAAACACAGACTAGATATCTGTCCAGGACGGAGAGCTTTGCAGACCACAGCAGTGCGTTGATCTATAAACCCATACTAGATATCTATCCAGGACAGAGAGCTGTGCAGACCACAGCAGTGCAGTGATCTGAAGAACACGGACGAGATATCTGTCCAGGAGAGGGAGCTGTGGAGACTACAGCAGTGCATTGATCTATAAATCCGGACGAGATATCTGTCCAGAATGGAGAGCTGTGCAGACCACAGCAGTGCATTGAGGTATAGACCCAGACTAGATATCTGTCCAGGACGGGGAGCTGTGCAGACCACAGCAGTGCATTCATCTATAAACACAGGCGAGATATCTGTCCAGCACGGGGAGCTGTGGAGGCCAAAAGATTGCATTGATCTATAAACCTGGAATAGATATCAGTCCAACACGGGGAGCTGTGTGGACCACAGCAGTGCATTGATGTACAAACCCAGGCTAGATATCTGTCCAGCACGGTGAGCTGTGTAGACCACAGCCGTGCATTGATCTATAAACTCAGACTAGATATCAGCCCAGCACGGGGAGCCTTTCAGTCCACAGCAGTGCATTTATCTACACACCCAGACTAGATATCTCTCCAGGATGGGGAGCTGTGTAGACCACAGCAGTGCATTGATCTATAAACCCGGACTAGGTATCTGTCCAGCAAGGGGAGCTGTGTAGACCACAGCAGTGCATTGATCTATAAACCCAGACTAGATATCAGTCCAGGACGGGGAGCTGTGTAGATCACAGCAGTGCATTGATCTATAAACCCGGACTAGATATCTGTCCAGGACGGGGAGCTGTGCAGACCACAGCAGTGCATTGATCTATAAAACCAGACGAGATACCTGTCCAGGACAGGGAGCTGTGCAGGCCACAGAAGTGCATTGATCTATAAAGCCAGACAAGATATTTGTTTAGAACGGGGAGCTGTGCAGACCACAGCAGTGCGTTGATCTATAAACCAGTACGAGATACCTGTCCAGGATGGTGAGCTGTGCAGACCACAGCAGTGCATTGATCTATAAACCCGGACGAGATGTCTGTTTAGGACGGGGAGCTGTGCAGAGGAATAGATAGAGTTGATAGTCAGAAACTTTATCCCCGGGTACAACAGAGTGTTACAAGGGGACAAATATTTAAGGTGAAGGGTGGAAGGTATAGGGGAGATGTCAGGGGAAAGTTCTTTACCCAGAGAGTTGTGGGGGCATGGAATGCGCTGCCCTTGGGAGTGGTAGAGTCAGAATCATTGGCAACTTTTAAGCGGCATTTGGATAGGTACATGAATGGGTGGTTAATCGAGGATAGAAGTTTGGCACAACATCGTGGTCTGAAGGGCCTGTTCCGTGCTATATTGTTCCATTTTCTTTGTTCTATCTATAAACCCAGACTAGATATCTGTCCAGGACGGAGCGTTGTGCAGACCACAGCAGTGCGTTGATCTATAAACCCATACTAGGTATGTATCCAGGACAGAGAGCTGTGCAGACCACAGCGGTGCATTGATCTATAAACCCAGACTAGATATCTTTCCAGGACGGGGAGCTGTGCAGACCACAGCATTGCATTGAGCTATAAACCCAGACTGGATATCTCTCCAGGATGGGGAGCTGTGCAGACCACAGCAGTGAATTGATCTATACACCCAGACTATATATCTGTCCAGCACGGGGATTTGTGCAGACCACAGCAGTGTATTGATCTGAAGACCCGGACGAGGTATCTGTCCAGGACCGGCAGCTGTGCAGACCACTGCAGTGCATTGATCTGAAGACACGGTCGAGCTATCTGTCCAGGAGAGGGAGCTGTGGAGACTACAGCAGTGCATAGATCTATAAACCCAAACTAGATATCTGTCCAGGACGGGGAGCTGTGCAGACCACAGCAGTACATTGATCTATAAACCCAGACGAGATATCTGTTCAGGACGCGGAGCTGTGCAGACCGCAGCAGTGAATTGATCTATAAACCGAGACGAGATATCTGTCCAGGACATGGAACTGTGCAGACCACAGCAGTGCATTGATGTATAAACCCAGACTAGATATCCGTCCAGCATGGGGAGCTCTGCAGACCACAGCAGTGCATTCATCTATAAACACAGACGAGATATCTGTCCAGCACGGGGAGCTGTGTAGACAACAGCAGTGCATTGATGTACAAACCCAGACTAGATATCTGTCCAGCACGTTGAGCAGTGTAGACCACAGCCGTGCATTTATCTATAAACTCAGACTAGATATCAGCCCAGCACGGGGAGCTGTGTAGAAAAAAACAGTGCATTTATCGACCAACCCGGACTAGATGTCTGTCCAGCACGGGGAGCCTTTCAGACCACAGCAGTGCATTGATCTTCACACCCAGACTAGATATCTCTCCAGGATGGGGAGCTGTGTCGACCACAGCAGTGAATTGATCTGTAAACCCAGACTATATATCTCTCCAGCACGGGGTGTTGTGCAGACCACAGCAGTGCATTGATCTAAAGACCCGGACGAGATATCTGTCCAGGACGGGCAGCTGTGCAGACCACAGCAGTGCATTGATCTAAATACACGGACTATATATCTGTCCAGGAGAGGGAGCTGTGGAGACGACAGCAGTGCATTGATCTCGAAACCCGGACGAGATATCTATCCAGAACGGAGAGCTGTGCAGACCACAGCAGTGCATTGATCTATAACCCCGGACTAGATATCAGTCCAGGACAGGGAGCTGTGCAGAATTCGCAGTGCATTGATCTATCAACCCAGACTAGATATCTGTCCAGGACGGGGAGCTGTGCAGACCACAGCAGTGCATTGATCTATAAACCCAGACTAGATATCTGTTCAGGACGCGGAGCTGTGCACACCACAGCAGTGCATTGATCTATAAACCCAGACTAGAAATCTGTTCAGGACGCGGAGCTGTGCAGACCACAGCCGTGCATTGATCTTTCAACCCAGACTAGATATCTGTACAGGACGGGTAGCTGTGCAGACTACAGCAATGCATTGATGTATAAACCCAGACGAGATATCTGTCCAGGATGGGGAGCTGTGCAGACCACAGCAGTGCATTGATCTATAAACCCAGACTAGATATCTGTCCAGGATGGGGAGCTGTGCAGAACACAGCAGTGCATTGATCTATAAACCAGTACAAGACACCTGTCCCGGATGGGGAGCTGTGCAGACCACAGCAGAGCATTGATCTATAAACCCGGACTAGATAACTGTTTAGGACGGGGAGCTGTGCAGAGGAATAGATAGAGTGGACAGTCAGAAACGTTTTCCCCGGGTACAACAGAGTGTTACAAGGGGACATAAATTTAAGGTGAAGGGTGGAAGGTATAGGGCAGATGTCAGGGGAAAGTTCTTTACCCAGAGAGTGGTGGGGGCCTGGAATGCGCTGCCCGTGAGAGTGGTAGAGTCAGAATCATTGGCAACTTTTAAGCGGCATTTGGATAGGTAAATGGAAGGGTGCTTAATCTAGTATAGAAGTTTGGCACAACATGGGGTGGGCCGAAGGGCCTGTTCCGTGCTGTATTGTTCTATGTTCTATGTTCTATGTTCTATCTGTAAACGCAGACTAGATATCTGTCCAGGACGGAGAGCAGTGAAGACCACAGCAGTGCATTGATCTATAAACCCATACGAGATATGTATCCAGGACAGAGAGCTGTGCAGACCACAGCAGTGCATTGATATATGAACCCAGACTAGATATCTGTCCAGGATGGGGAGCTGTGCAGACCACAGCAGTGAATTGATCTATAAACCCAGACTAGATATCTGTCCAGGATGGGGAGCTGTGCAGACCACAGCAGTGAATTGATCTATAAACCCAGACTAGATATCTGTCCAGGATGGGGCGCTGTGCCGACCACAGCAGTGCATTGATCTATAAACAATGACTCGATATCTGATCAGGACGGGGAGCTATGCAGAACACTGCAGTGCATTGATCTATAAACCCAGACTAGATATCTGTCCAGGATGGGGAGCTGTGCAGACCACAGTTGTGCATTGATCTATAAAACCAGACTAGATATCTATCCAGTACAGAGAGCTGTGCAGACCACAGCAGTGCATTGATCTATGAACCCAGACTAGATATCTGTCCAGGATTGGGAGCTGTGCGGACCACGGCAGTGCATTGACCTATAAACCGAGCCTAGATATCTTTCCAGGATGGGGAGCTGTGGAGACTACAGCATTGCATTGATCGCTAAACCCGGATTAGATATCTGTCCAGAACGGGGAGCTGTGCAGACCACATCAGTGCATTGATCTATAAACCCAGACTAGATATCTGTCCAGCACGGGGAGCTGTGTAGACTACAGCCATGCATTGATCTATAAATCCGGACTAGGTATCAGTCCAGCACGGGTAGCTGTGTAGACCAAAACAGTGCATTGATCTATATACCCAGACTAGATATCTGTCCAGCACGGGGAGCCTTGCAGACCACAGCAGTGCAATGATCTATAAAACAGACTAGATATCTGTCCAGGATGGGGAACTGTGCAGACCACAACAGTGCATTGATCCATAAACTCAGACTAGACATCTGTCCAGCACAGGGAGCTGTGCAGACCACAGCAGTGCATTGATCTATAAACTCAAACTAGATATCTGTCCAGTACGGGGAGCTGTGCAGACCACATCAGTGCATTGATCTATAAACCCAGACTAGATATCTGTTCAGCACGGGGAGCTGTGCAGACCACAGCAGTGCATTGATCTATAAACTCAGACGAGATAACCGTACAGCACGGCGAGCTGTGCAGAACACAGCAGTGCATTGATCTATAAACTCAGACTAGATATCGGTCCAGGACGGGGAGCTGTGCAGACCACAGCAGTGAATTGATCAATAAAGCCAGACGAGATATCTGTCCAGGACGGGGTGCTGTGCAGACCACAGCAGTGCATTGATCTGTAAACCCAGACTAGATATCTGTCCAGCCAAGGGAGCTGTGTAGACAACATGCCGTGCATTGATCCATAAACCCGGACTAGATATCAGCCCAGCACGGGGAGCTGTGCAGACCACAGCCGTGCATTGATCTATAAACTCAGACTAGATACCTGTCCAGGACGGGGAGCAGTGCAGACCACAGCAGTGCATTGATCTAAAAACCCGGACTAGATATCAGCCCTGCACGGGGAGCTGTGTAGATCAAACAGTGCATTGATCTATACACACGGACTAGATATCTGTCCAGGATGGGGAATGTGCAGACCACAGCAGTGCATTGATCTATAAACCCAGATTAAATATCAGTCCAGGACGGGGAGGTCTGCAGAACACAGCAGTGCATTGATCTACAAAATCCAGACTAAATATCTGTTCAGGACAGGGAGCTGTGCAGAGGAATAGATAGAGTAGACAGTCAGAAACTTTTTCCCCGGGTACAACAGAGTGTTACAAGGGGACATAAATTTAAGGTGAAGGGTGGAACGTTTAGGGCAGATGTGAGGGGAAAGTTCTTTACCCAGAGAGTGGTGGGGGCCTGGAATGCGCTGCCCGTGGGAGTGGTAGAGTCAGAATCATTGGCAACTTTTAAGCGTCATATGGATAGGTAAATGGAAGGGTGCTTAATCTAGTATAGAAGTTTGGCACAACATGGGGTGGGCCAAAGGGCCTGTTCCGTGCTGTATTGTTCTATGTTCTATGTTCTATGTTCTATCTATAAACCCAGTCTAGATATCTGTCCAGGACGGAGAGCTGTGAAGACCACAGCAGTGCATTGATCTATAAACCCATACGAGATATGTATCCAGGACAGAGAGCTGTGCAGACCACAGCAGTGCATTGATATATGAACCCAGACTAGATATCTGTCCAGGATGGGGAGCTGTGCAGACCACAGCAGTGAATTGATCTATAAACCCAGACTAGATATCTGTCCAGGATGGGGAGCTGTGCAGACCACAGCAGTGAATTGATCTATAAACCCAGACGAGATATCTGTCCAGGATGGGGAGCTGTGCAGACCGCAGCAGTGCATTGATCTATCAACCCAGACTAGATATCTGTCCAGGATGGGGAGCTGTGCAGACCACATCAGTGCATTGATCTATAAACCCAGACTAGATATCTGTCCAGCACGGGGAGCTGTGTAGACTACAGCCATGCATTGATCTATAAATCCGGACTAGGTATCAGTCCAGCACGGGTAGCTGTGTAGACCAAAACAGTGCATTGATCTATAAACCCAGACTAGATATCTGTCCAGCACGGGGAGCCTTGCAGACCACAGCAGTGCAATGATCTATAAAACAGACTAGATATCTGTCCAGGATGGGGAACTGTGCAGACCACAACAGTGCATTGATCTATAAACTCAAACTAGATATCTGTCCAGTACGGGGAGCTGTGCAGACCACATCAGTGCATTGATCTATAAACCCAGACTAGATATCTGTTCAGCACGGGGAGCTGTGCAGACCACAGCAGTGCATTGATCTATAAACTCAGACGAGATAACCGTACAGCACGGCGTGCTGTGCAGAACACAGCAGTGCATTGATCTATAAACTGAGACTAGATATCGGTCCAGGACGGGGAGCTGTGCAGACCACAGCAGTGAATTGATCAATAAAGCCAGACGAGATATCTGTCGAGGACGGGGTGCTGTGCAGACCACAGCAGTGCATTGATCTGTAAACCCAGACTAGATATCTGTCCAGCACAGGGAGCTGTGTAGACCACAGCCGTGCATTGATCCATAAACCCGGACTAGATATCAGCCCAGCACGGGGAGCTGTGCAGACCACAGCAGTGCATTGATCTATAAACTCAGACTAGATACCTGTCCAGGACGGGGAGCAGTGCAGACCACAGCAGTGCATTGATCTAAAAACCCGGACTAGATATCTGCCCTGCACGGGGAGCTGTGTAGATCAAAGAGTGCATTGATCTATACACACGGACTAGATATCTGTCCAGGATGAGGAATGTGCAGACCACAGCAGTGCATTGATTTTTAAACCCAGATTAAATATCTGTCCAGGACGGGGAGATCTGCAGAACACAGCAGTGCATTGATCTACAAAATCCAGACTAAATATCTGTTCAGGACAGGGAGCTGTGCAGAGGAATAGATAGAGTCGACAGTCAGAAACTTTTTCCCCGGGTACAACAGAGTGTTACAAGGGGACATAAATTTAAGGTGAAGGGTGGAACGTATAGGGCAGATGTGAGGGGAAAGTTCTTTACCCAGAGAGTGGTGGGGGCCTGGAAGGCGCTGCCCGTGGGAGTGGTAGAGTCAGAATCATTGGCAACTTTTATGCAGCATTTGGATAGGGACATGGATGGGTGCTTAATCTCGTATAGACGTTTGGCACAACATGGGGTGGGCCGATGGGCCTGTTCCGTGCTGTATTGTTCTATGTTCGATGTTCTATGTTCTATCTATAAACCCAGTCTAGATATCTGTCCAGGACGGAGAGCTGTAAAGACCACAGCAGTGCATTGATCTATAGACCCATACGAGATATGTATCCAGGACAGAGAGCTGTGCAGACCACAGCAGTGCATTGATATATGAACCCAGACTAGATATCAATCCAGGATGGGGAGCTGTGCAGACCACAGCAGTCAATTGATCTATAATCCCAGACTAGATATCTGTCCAGGATGGGGAGCTGTGCAGTCCACAGCAGTGAATTGATCTATAAACCCAGACGAGATATCTGTCCAGGATGGGGAGCTGTGCAGACCGCAGCAGTGAATTGATCTATCAACCCAGACTAGATATCTGTCCAGGATGGGGAGCTGTGCAGACCGCAGCAGTGCATTGATCTATCAACCCAGACTAGATATCTGTCCAGGATGGGGAGCTGTGAAAACCACAGCAGTGAATTGATCTATAACCCAGACTAGATATCTGTCCAGGATGGGGAGCTGTGCAGACCACAGCAGTGCATTGATCTATAAACAATGACTCGATATCTGATCAGGACGGGGAGCTATGCAGAACACTGCAGTGCATTGCTCTATAAAGCCAGAATAGATATCTGTCCAGGATGGGGAGCTGTGCAGACCACAGTAGTGCATTGATCTATAAAACTAGACTAGCTATCTATCCAGTACAGAGAGCTGTGCAGACCACAGCAGTGCATTGATCTATGAACCCAGACTAGATATCTGTCCAGGATTGGGAGCTGTGCGGACCACGGCAGTGCATTGACCTATAAACCGAGCCTAGATATCTGTCCAGGATGGGGAGCTGTGGAGACTACATCATTGCATTGATCGCTAAACCCGGATTAGATATCTGTGAAGAACGGGGAGCTGTGCAGACCACATCAGTGCATTGATCTATAAACCCAGACTAGATATCTGTCCAGCACGATGAGCTGTGTAGAAAAAAACAGTGCATTGATCGACAAACCCGGACTAGATGTCTGTCCAGCACGGGGAGCCTTTCAGACCACAGCAGTGCATTGATCTACACACCCAGACTAGATATCTCTCCAGGATGGGGAGCTGTGTCGACCACAGCAGTGCATTGATCTCTAAACCCAGATTAGATATCTGTCCAGGATGGGGAGCTGTGCAGACCACGGCAGTGAATTGATCTGTAAACCCAGACTATATATCTCTCCAGCACGGGGTGTTGTGCAGACCACAGCAGTGCATTGATCTAAAGACCCGGACGAGATATCTGTCCAGGACGGGCAGCTGTGCAGGCCACAGCAGTGCATTGATCTAAATACACGGACTATATATCTGTCCAGGAGAGGGAGCTGTGGAGACGACAGCAGTGCATTGATCTCGAAACCCGGACGAGATATCTATCCAGAACGGAGAGCTGTGCAGACCACAGCAGTGCATTGATCTATAACCCCGGACTAGATATCAGTCCAGGACAGGGAGCTGTGCAGAATTCGCAGTGCATTGATCTATCAACCCAGACTAGATATCTGTCCAGGACGGGGAGCTGTGCAGACCACAGCAGTGCATTGATCTATAAACCCAGACTAGATATCTGTTCAGGACGCGGAGCTGTGCACACCACAGTAGTGCATTGATCTATAAACCCAGACTAGAAATCTGTTCAGGACGCGGAGCTGTGCAGACCACAGCCGTGCATTGATCTTTCAACCCAGACTAGATATCTGTACAGGACGGGTAGCTGTGCAGACTACAGCAATGCATTGATGTATAAACCCAGACGAGATATCTGTCCAGGATGGGGAGCTGTGCAGACCACAGCAGTGCATTGATCTATAAACCCAGACTAGATATCTGTCCAGGATGGGGAGCTGTGCAGAACACAGCAGTGCATTGATCTATAAACCAGTACAAGACACCTGTCCCGGATGGGGAGCTGTGCAGACCACAGCAGAGCATTGATCTATAAACCCGGACTAGATAACTGTTTAGGACGGGGAGCTGTGCAGAGGAATAGATAGAGTGGACAGTCAGAAACGTTTTCCCCGGGTACAACAGAGTGTTACAAGGGGACATAAATTTAAGGTGAAGGGTGGAAGGTATAGGGCAGATGTCAGGGGAAAGTTCTTTACCCAGAGAGTGGTGGGGGCCTGGAATGCGCTGCCCGTGAGAGTGGTAGAGTCAGAATCATTGGCAACTTTTAAGCGGCATTTGGATAGGTAAATGGAAGGGTGCTTAATCTAGTATAGAAGTTTGGCACAACATGGGGTGGGCCGAAGGGCCTGTTCCGTGCTGTATTGTTCTATGTTCTATGTTCTATGTTCTATCTGTAAACGCAGACTAGATATCTGTCCAGGACGGAGAGCAGTGAAGACCACAGCAGTGCATTGATCTATAAACCCATACGAGATATGTATCCAGGACAGAGAGCTGTGCAGACCACAGCAGTGCATTGATATATGAACCCAGACTAGATATCTGTCCAGGATGGGGAGCTGTGCAGACCACAGCAGTGAATTGATCTATAAACCCAGACTAGATATCTGTCCAGGATGGGGAGCTGTGCAGACCACAGCAGTGAATTGATCTATAAACCCAGACTAGATATCTGTCCAGGATGGGGCGCTGTGCCGACCACAGCAGTGCATTGATCTATAAACAATGACTCGATATCTGATCAGGACGGGGAGCTATGCAGAACACTGCAGTGCATTGATCTATAAACCCAGACTAGATATCTGTCCAGGATGGGGAGCTGTGCAGACCACAGTTGTGCATTGATCTATAAAACCAGACTAGATATCTATCCAGTACAGAGAGCTGTGCAGACCACAGCAGTGCATTGATCTATGAACCCAGACTAGATATCTGTCCAGGATTGGGAGCTGTGCGGACCACGGCAGTGCATTGACCTATAAACCGAGCCTAGATATCTTTCCAGGATGGGGAGCTGTGGAGACTACAGCATTGCATTGATCGCTAAACCCGGATTAGATATCTGTCCAGAACGGGGAGCTGTGCAGACCACATCAGTGCATTGATCTATAAACCCAGACTAGATATCTGTCCAGCACGGGGAGCTGTGTAGACTACAGCCATGCATTGATCTATAAATCCGGACTAGGTATCAGTCCAGCACGGGTAGCTGTGTAGACCAAAACAGTGCATTGATCTATATACCCAGACTAGATATCTGTCCAGCACGGGGAGCCTTGCAGACCACAGCAGTGCAATGATCTATAAAACAGACTAGATATCTGTCCAGGATGGGGAACTGTGCAGACCACAACAGTGCATTGATCCATAAACTCAGACTAGACATCTGTCCAGCACAGGGAGCTGTGCAGACCACAGCAGTGCATTGATCTATAAACTCAAACTAGATATCTGTCCAGTACGGGGAGCTGTGCAGACCACATCAGTGCATTGATCTATAAACCCAGACTAGATATCTGTTCAGCACGGGGAGCTGTGCAGACCACAGCAGTGCATTGATCTATAAACTCAGACGAGATAACCGTACAGCACGGCGAGCTGTGCAGAACACAGCAGTGCATTGATCTATAAACTCAGACTAGATATCGGTCCAGGACGGGGAGCTGTGCAGACCACAGCAGTGAATTGATCAATAAAGCCAGACGAGATATCTGTCCAGGACGGGGTGCTGTGCAGACCACAGCAGTGCATTGATCTGTAAACCCAGACTAGATATCTGTCCAGCACAGGGAGCTGTGTAGACAACATGCCGTGCATTGATCCATAAACCCGGACTAGATATCAGCCCAGCACGGGGAGCTGTGCAGACCACAGCCGTGCATTGATCTATAAACTCAGACTAGATACCTGTCCAGGACGGGGAGCAGTGCAGACCACAGCAGTGCATTGATCTAAAAACCCGGACTAGATATCAGCCCTGCACGGGGAGCTGTGTAGATCAAACAGTGCATTGATCTATACACACGGACTAGATATCTGTCCAGGATGGGGAATGTGCAGACCACAGCAGTGCATTGATCTATAAACCCAGATTAAATATCAGTCCAGGACGGGGAGGTCTGCAGAACACAGCAGTGCATTGATCTACAAAATCCAGACTAAATATCTGTACAGGACAGGGAGCTGTGCAGAGGAATAGATAGAGTAGACAGTCAGAAACTTTTTCCCCGGGTACAACAGAGTGTTACAAGGGGACATAAATTTAAGGTGAAGGGTGGAACGTTTAGGGCAGATGTGAGGGGAAAGTTCTTTACCCAGAGAGTGGTGGGGGCCTGGAATGCGCTGCCCGTGGGAGTGGTAGAGTCAGAATCATTGGCAACTTTTAAGCGTCATATGGATAGGTAAATGGAAGGGTGCTTAATCTAGTATAGAAGTTTGGCACAACATGGGGTGGGCCAAAGGGCCTGTTCCGTGCTGTATTGTTCTATGTTCTATGTTCTATGTTCTATCTATAAACCCAGTCTAGATATCTGTCCAGGACGGAGAGCTGTGAAGACCACAGCAGTGCATTGATCTATAAACCCATACGAGATATGTATCCAGGACAGAGAGCTGTGCAGACCACAGCAGTGCATTGATATATGAACCCAGACTAGATATCTGTCCAGGATGGGGAGCTGTGCAGACCACAGCAGTGAATTGATCTATAAACCCAGACTAGATATCTGTCCAGGATGGGGAGCTGTGCAGACCACAGCAGTGAATTGATCTATAAACCCAGACGAGATATCTGTCCAGGATGGGGAGCTGTGCAGACCGCAGCAGTGCATTGATCTATCAACCCAGACTAGATATCTGTCCAGGATGGGGAGCTGTGCAGACCACATCAGTGCATTGATCTATAAACCCAGACTAGATATCTGTCCAGCACGGGGAGCTGTGTAGACTACAGCCATGCATTGATCTATAAATCCGGACTAGGTATCAGTCCAGCACGGGTAGCTGTGTAGAACAAAACAGTGCATTGATCTATAAACCCAGACTAGATATCTGTCCAGCACGGGGAGCCTTGCAGACCACAGCAGTGCAATGATCTATAAAACAGACTAGATATCTGTCCAGGATGGGGAACTGTGCAGACCACAACAGTGCATTGATCTATAAACTCAAACTAGATATCTGTCCAGTACGGGGAGCTGTGCAGACCACATCAGTGCATTGATCTATAAACCCAGACTAGATATCTGTTCAGCACGGGGAGCTGTGCAGACCACAGCAGTGCATTGATCTATAAACTCAGACGAGATAACCGTACAGCACGGCGTGCTGTGCAGAACACAGCAGTGCATTGATCTATAAACTGAGACTAGATATCGGTCCAGGACGGGGAGCTGTGCAGACCACAGCAGTGAATTGATCAATAAAGCCAGACGAGATATCTGTCGAGGACGGGGTGCTGTGCAGACCACAGCAGTGCATTGATCTGTAAACCCAGACTAGATATCTGTCCAGCACAGGGAGCTGTGTAGACCACAGCCGTGCATTGATCCATAAACCCGGACTAGATATCAGCCCAGCACGGGGAGCTGTGCAGACCACAGCAGTGCATTGATCTATAAACTCAGACTAGATACCTGTCCAGGACGGGGAGCAGTGCAGACCACAGCAGTGCATTGATCTAAAAACCCGGACTAGATATCTGCCCTGCACGGGGAGCTGTGTAGATCAAAGAGTGCATTGATCTATACACACGGACTAGATATCTGTCCAGGATGAGGAATGTGCAGACCACAGCAGTGCATTGATTTTTAAACCCAGATTAAATATCTGTCCAGGACGGGGAGATCTGCAGAACACAGCAGTGCATTGATCTACAAAATCCAGACTAAATATCTGTTCAGGACAGGGAGCTGTGCAGAGGAATAGATAGAGTCGACAGTCAGAAACTTTTTCCCCGGGTACAACAGAGTGTTACAAGGGGACATAAATTTAAGGTGAAGGGTGGAACGTATAGGGCAGATGTGAGGGGAAAGTTCTTTACCCAGAGAGTGGTGGGGGCCTGGAAGGCGCTGCCCGTGGGAGTGGTAGAGTCAGAATCATTGGCAACTTTTATGCAGCATTTGGATAGGGACATGGATGGGTGCTTAATCTCGTATAGACGTTTGGCACAACATGGGGTGGGCCGATGGGCCTGTTCCGTGCTGTATTGTTCTATGTTCGATGTTCTATGTTCTATCTATAAACCCAGTCTAGATATCTGTCCAGGACGGAGAGCTGTAAAGACCACAGCAGTGCATTGATCTATAGACCCATACGAGATATGTATCCAGGACAGAGAGCTGTGCAGACCACAGCAGTGCATTGATATATGAACCCAGACTAGATATCAATCCAGGATGGGGAGCTGTGCAGACCACAGCAGTCAATTGATCTATAATCCCAGACTAGATATCTGTCCAGGATGGGGAGCTGTGCAGTCCACAGCAGTGAATTGATCTATAAACCCAGACGAGATATCTGTCCAGGATGGGGAGCTGTGCAGACCGCAGCAGTGAATTGATCTATCAACCCAGACTAGATATCTGTCCAGGATGGGGAGCTGTGCAGACCGCAGCAGTGCATTGATCTATCAACCCAGACTAGATATCTGTCCAGGATGGGGAGCTGTGAAAACCACAGCAGTGAATTGATCTATAACCCAGACTAGATATCTGTCCAGGATGGGGAGCTGTGCAGACCACAGCAGTGCATTGATCTATAAACAATGACTCGATATCTGATCAGGACGGGGAGCTATGCAGAACACTGCAGTGCATTGCTCTATAAAGCCAGAATAGATATCTGTCCAGGATGGGGAGCTGTGCAGACCACAGTAGTGCATTGATCTATAAAACTAGACTAGCTATCTATCCAGTACAGAGAGCTGTGCAGACCACAGCAGTGCATTGATCTATGAACCCAGACTAGATATCTGTCCAGGATTGGGAGCTGTGCGGACCACGGCAGTGCATTGACCTATAAACCGAGCCTAGATATCTGTCCAGGATGGGGAGCTGTGGAGACTACATCATTGCATTGATCGCTAAACCCGGATTAGATATCTGTGAAGAACGGGGAGCTGTGCAGACCACATCAGTGCATTGATCTATAAACCCAGACTAGATATCTGTCCAGCACGATGAGCTGTGTAGAAAAAAACAGTGCATTGATCGACAAACCCGGACTAGATGTCTGTCCAGCACGGGGAGCCTTTCAGACCACAGCAGTGCATTGATCTACACACCCAGACTAGATATCTCTCCAGGATGGGGAGCTGTGTCGACCACAGCAGTGCATTGATCTCTAAACCCAGATTAGATATCTGTCCAGGATGGGGAGCTGTGCAGACCACGGCAGTGAATTGATCTGTAAACCCAGACTATATATCTCTCCAGCACGGGGTGTTGTGCAGACCACAGCAGTGCATTGATCTAAAGACCCGGACGAGATATCTGTCCAGGACGGGCAGCTGTGCAGGCCACAGCAGTGCATTGATCTAAATACACGGACTATATATCTGTCCAGGAGAGGGAGCTGTGGAGACGACAGCAGTGCATTGATCTCGAAACCCGGACGAGATATCTATCCAGAACGGAGAGCTGTGCAGACCACAGCAGTGCATTGATCTATAACCCCGGACTAGATATCAGTCCAGGACAGGGAGCTGTGCAGAATTCGCAGTGCATTGATCTATCAACCCAGACTAGATATCTGTCCAGGACGGGGAGCTGTGCAGACCACAGCAGTGCATTGATCTATAAACCCAGACTAGATATCTGTTCAGGACGCGGAGCTGTGCACACCACAGTAGTGCATTGATCTATAAACCCAGACTAGAAATCTGTTCAGGACGCGGAGCTGTGCAGAACACAGCCGTGCATTGATCTTTCAACCCAGACTAGATATCTGTACAGGACGGGTAGCTGTGCAGACTACAGCAATGCATTGATGTATAAACCCAGACTAGATATCTGTCCAGGATGGGGAGCTGTGCAGAACACAGCAGTGCATTGATCTATAAACCCAGACTAGATATCTGTCCAGGATGGGGAGCTGTGCAGAACACAGCAGTGCATTGATCTATAAACCAGTACAAGACACCTGTCCCGGATGGGGAGCTGTGCAGACCACAGCAGAGCATTGATCTATAAACCCGGACTAGATAACTGTTTAGGACGGGGAGCTGTGCAGAGGAATAGATAGAGTGGACAGTCAGAAACGTTTTCCCCGGGTACAACAGAGTGTTACAAGGGGACATAAATTTAAGGTGAAGGGTGGAAGGTATAGGGCAGATGTCAGGGGAAAGTTCTTTACCCAGAGAGTGGTGGGGGCCTGGAATGCGCTGCCCGTGAGAGTGGTAGAGTCAGAATCATTGGCAACTTTTAAGCGGCATTTGGATAGGTAAATGGAAGGGTGCTTAATCTAGTATAGAAGTTTGGCACAACATGGGGTGGGCCGAAGGGCCTGTTCCGTGCTGTATTGTTCTATGTTCTATGTTCTATGTTCTATCTGTAAACGCAGACTAGATATCTGACCAGGACGGAGAGCTGTGAAGACCACAGCAGTGCATTGATCTATAAACCCATACGAGATATGTATCCAGGACAGAGAGCTGTGCAGACCACAGCAGTGCATTGATATATGAACCCAGACTAGATATCTGTCCAGGATGGGGAGCTGTGCAGACCACAGCAGTGAATTGATCTATAAACCCAGACTAGATATCTGTCCAGGACGGGGAGCTGTGCAGACCACAGCAGTAAATTGATCTATAAACCCAGACTAGATATCTGTCCAGGATGGGGAGCTGTGCAGACCACAGCAGTGCATTGATCTATCAACCCAGACTAGATATCTGTCCAGGATGGGGAGCTGTGCAGACCACAGCAGGGAATTGATCTATAAACCCAGACTAGATATCTGTCCAGGATGGGGAGCTGTGCAGACCACAGCAGTGCATTGATCTATAAACAATGGCTCGATATCTGATCAGGACGGGGAGCTATGCAGAACACTGCAGTGCATTGATCTATAAAGCCAGACTAGATATCTGTCCAGGATGGGGAGCTGTGCAGACCACAGTAGTGCATTGATCTATGAACCCATTCTAGATATCTGTCCAGGATGGGGAGCTGTGCGGACCACGGCAGTGCATTGACCTATAAACCGAGCCTAGATATCTGTCCAGGATGGGGAGCTGTGGAGACTACATCATTGCATTGATCGCTAAACCCCGATTAGATATCTGTCCAGAACGGGGAGCTGTGCAGACCACATCAGTGCATTGATCTATAAACCCAGACTAGATATCTGTCCAGCACGGGGAGCTGTGTAGACTACAGCCATGCATTGATCTATAAATCCGGACTAGGTATCAGTCCAGCACGGGTAGCTGTGTAGACCAAAACAGTGCATTGATCTATAAACCCAGACTAGATATCTGTCCAGCACGGGGAGCCTTGCAGACCACAGCAGTGCAATGATCTATAAAACAGACTAGATATCAGTCCAGGATGGGGAACTGTGCAGACCACAACAGTGCATTGATCCATAAACTCAGACTAGACATCTGTCCAGGACGGGGAGCTGTGCAGACCACAGCAGTGCATTGATCTGTAAACCCAGACTAGATATCTGTCCAGCACGGGGAGCTGTGCAGACCACAGCCGTGCATTGATCTATAAACTCAGACTAGATATCTGTCCAGGACGGGGAGCAGTGCAGACCACAGCAGTGCATTGATCTAAAAACCCGGACTAGATATCAGCCCTGCACGGGGAGCTGTGTAGATCAAACAGTGCATTGATCTATACACACGGACTAGATATCTGTCCAGGATGGGGAATGTGCAGACCACAGCAGTGCATTGATCTATAAACCCAGATTAAATATCTGTCCAGGACGGGGAGCTCTGCAGAACACAGCAGTGCATTGATCTACAAAATCCAGACTAAATATCTGTTCAGGACAGGGAGCTGTGCAGAGGAATAGATAGAGTAGACAGTCAGAAACTTTTTCCCCGGGTACAACAGAGTGTTACAAGGGGACATAAATTTAAGGTGAAGGGTGGAACGTATAGGGCAGATGTGAGGGGAAAGTTCTTTACCCAGAGAGTGGTGGGGGCCTGGAATGCACTGCCCGTGGGAGTGGTAGAGTCAGAATCATTGGCAACTTTTATGCAGCATTTGGATAGCGACATGGATGGGTGCTTAATCTCGTATAGACGTTTGGCACAACATGGGGTGGGCCGATGGGCCTGTTCCGTGCAGTATTGTTCTATGTTCGATGTTCTATGTTCTATCTATAAACCCAGTCTAGATATCTGTCCAGGACGGAGAGCTGTGAAGACCACAGCAGTGCATTGATCTATAAACCCAGACTAGATATCTGTTCAGGACGCGGAGCTGTGCACACCACAGTAGTGCATTGGTCTATAAACCCAGACTAGAAATCTGTTCAGGACGCGGAGCTGTGCAGACCACAGCCGTGCATTGATCTTTCAACCCAGACTAGATATCTGTACAGGACGGGTAGCTGTACAGACTACAGCAATGCATTGATGTATAAACCCAGACTAGATATCTGTCCAGGATGGGGAGCTGTGCAGACCACAGCAGTGCATTGATCTATAAACCCAGACTAGATATCTGTCCAGGATGGGGAGCTGTGCAGAACACAGCAGTGCATTGATCTATAAACCAGTACAAGACACCTGTCCCGGATGGGGAGCTGTGCAGACCACAGCAGAGCATTGATCTATAAACCCGGACTAGATAACTGTTTAGGACGGGGAGCTGTGCAGAGGAAAAGATAGAGTGGACAGTCAGAAACGTTTTCCCCGGGTACAACAGAGTGTTACAAGGGGACATAAATTTAAGGTGAAGGGTGGAAGGTATAGGGCAGATGTCAGGGGAAAGTTCTTTACCCAGAGAGTGGTGGGGGCCTGGAATGCGCTGCCCGTGAGAGTGGTAGAGTCAGAATCATTGGCAAATTTTAAGCGGCATTTGGATAGGTAAATGGAAGGGTGCTTAATCTAGTATAGAAGTTTGGCACAACATGGGGTGGGCCGAAGGGCCTGTTCCGTGCTGTATTGTTCTATGTTCTATGTTCTATGTTCTATCTGTAAACGCAGACTAGATATCTGTCCAGGACGGAGAGCTGTGAAGACCACAGCAGTGCATTGATCTATAAACCCAGACTAGATATGTATCCAGGACAGAGAGCTGTGCAGACCACAGCAGTGCATTGATATATGAACCCAGACTAGATATCTGTCCAGGATGGGGAGCTGTGCAGACCACAGCAGTGCATTGATCTATGAACCCAGACTAGATATCTGTCCAGGATTGGGAGCTGTGCGGACCACGGCAGTGCATTGACCTATAAACCGAGCCTAGATATCTGTCCAGGATGGGGAGCTGTGGAGACTACATCATTGCATTGATCGCTAAACCCGGATTAGATATCTGTGAAGAACGGGGAGCTGTGCAGACCACATCAGTGCATTGATCTATAAACCCAGACTAGATATCTGTCCAGCACGATGAGCTGTGTAGAAAAAAACAGTGCATTGATCGACAAACCCGGACTAGATGTCTGTCCAGCACGGGGAGCCTTTCAGACCACAGCAGTGCATTGATCTACACACCCAGACTAGATATCTCTCCAGGATGGGTAGCTGTGTCGACCACAGCAGTGCATTGATCTCTAAACCCAGATTAGATATCTGTCCAGGATGGGGAGCTGTGCAGACCACGGCAGTGAATTGATCTGTAAACCCAGACTATATATCTCTCCAGCACGGGGTGTTGTGCAGACCACAGCAGTGCATTGATCTAAAGACCCGGACGAGATATCTGTCCAGGACGGGCAGCTGTGCAGACCACAGCAGTGCATTGATCTAAATACACGGACTATATATCTGTCCAGGAGAGGGAGCTGTGGAGACGACAGCAGTGCATTGATCTCGAAACCCGGACGAGATATCTATCCAGAACGGAGAGCTGTGCAGACCACAGCAGTGCATTGATCTATAACCCCGGACTAGATATCAGTCCAGGACAGGGAGCTGTGCAGAATTCGCAGTGCATTGATCTATCAACCCAGACTAGATATCCGTCCAGGACGGGGAGCTGTGCAGACCACAGCAGTGCATTGATCTATAAACCCAGACTAGATATCTGTTCAGGACGCGGAGCTGTGCACACCACAGTAGTGCATTGATCTATAAACCCAGACTAGAAATCTGTTCAGGACGCGGAGCTGTGCAGACCACAGCCGTGCATTGATCTTTCAACCCAGACTAGATATCTGTACAGGACGGGTAGCTGTACAGACTACAGCAATGCATTGATGTATAAACCCAGACTAGATATCTGTCCAGGATGGGGAGCTGTGCAGACCACAGCAGTGCATTGATCTATAAACCCAGACTAGATATCTGTCCAGGATGGGGAGCTGTGCAGAACACAGCAGTGCATTGATCTATAAACCAGTACAAGACACCTGTCCCGGATGGGGAGCTGTGCAGACCACAGCAGAGCATTGATCTATAAACCCGGACTAGATAACTGTTTAGGACGGGGAGCTGTGCAGAGGAATAGATAGAGTGGACAGTCAGAAACGTTTTCCCCGGGTACAACAGAGTGTTACAAGGGGACATAAATTTAAGGTGAAGGGTGGAAGGTATAGGGCAGATGTCAGGGGAAAGTTCTTTACCCAGAGAGTGGTGGGGGCCTGGAATGCGCTGCCCGTGAGAGTGGTAGAGTCAGAATCATTGGCAACTTTTAAGCGGCATTTGGATAGGTAAATGGAAGGGTGCTTAATCTAGTATAGAAGTTTGGCACAACATGGGGTGGGCCGAAGGGCCTGTTCCGTGCTGTATTGTTCTACGTTCTATGTTCTATGTTCTATCTGTAAACGCAGACTAGATATCTGTCCAGGATGGGGAGCTGTGCAGACCACAGCAGTGAATTGATCTATAAACCCAGACTAGATATCTGTCCAGGATGGGGAGCTGTGCAGACCACAGCAGTGAATTGATCTATAAACCCAGACTCGATATCTGTCCAGGATGGGGAGCTGTGCAGACCACAGCAGTGCATTGATCTATCAACCCAGACTAGATATCTGTCCAGGATGGGGAGCTGTGCAGACCACAGCAGTGAATTGATCTATAAACCCAGACTGGATATCTGTCCAGGATGGGGAGCTGTGCAGACCACAGCAGTGCATTGATCTATAAACAATGGCTCGATATCTGATCAGGACGGGGAGCTATGCAGAACACTGCAGTGCATTGATCTATAAACCCAGACTAGATATCTGTCCAGGATGGGGAGCTGTGCAGACCACAGTAGTGCATTGATCTATAAAACCAGACTAGATATCTATCCAGTACAGAGAGCTGTGCAGACCACAGCAGTGCATTGATCTATGAACCCAGACTAGATATCTGTCCAGGATGGGGAGCTGTGCGGACCACGGCAGTGCATTGACCTATAAACCGAGCCTAGATATCTGTCCAGGATGGGGAGCTGTGGAGACTACATCATTGCATTGATCGCTAAACCCCGATTAGATATCTGTCCAGAACGGGGAGCTGTGCAGACCACATCAGTGCATTGATCTATAAACCCAGACTAGATATCTGTCCAGCACGGGGAGCTGTGTAGACTACAGCCATGCATTGATCTATAAATCCGGACTAGGTATCAGTCCAGCACGGGTAGCTGTGTAGACCAAAACAGTGCATTGATCTATAAACCCAGACTAGATATCTGTCCAGCACGGGGAGCCTTGCAGACCACAGCAGTGCAATGATCTATAAAACAGACTAGATATCTGTCCAGGATGGGGAACTGTGCAGACCACAACAGTGCATTGATCCATAAACTCAGACTAGACATCTGTCCAGGACGGGGAGCTGTGCAGACCACAGCAGTGCATTGATCTATAAACTCAAACTAGATATCTGTCCAGTACGGGGAGCTGTGCAGACCACATCAGTGCATTGATCTATAAACCCAGACTAGATATCTGTTCAGCACGGGGAGCTGTGCAGACCACAGCAGTGCATTGATCTATAAACTCAGACGAGATAACCGTACAGCACGGCGAGCTGTGCAGAACATAGCAGTGCATTGATCTATAAACTCAGACTAGATATCGGTCCAGGACGGGGAGCTGTGCAGACCACAGCAGTGAATTGATCAATAAAGCCAGACGAGATATCTGTCCAGGACGGGGTGCTGTGCAGACCACAGCAGTGCATTGATCTGTAAACCCAGACTAGATATCTGTCCAGCACGGGGAGCTGTGCAGACCACAGCCGTGCATTGATCTATAAACTCAGACTAGATATCTGTCCAGGACGGGGAGCAGTGCAGACCACAGCAGTGCATTGATCTAAAAACCCGGACTAGATATCAGCCCTGCACGGGGAGCTGTGTAGATCAAACAGTGCATTGATCTATACACACGGACTAGATATCTGTCCAGGATGGGGAATGTGCAGACCACAGCAGTGCATTGATCTATAAACCCAGATTAAATATCTGTCCAGGACGGGGAGCTCTGCAGAACACAGCAGTGCATTGATCTACAAAATCCAGACTAAATATCTGTTCAGGACAGGGAGCTGTGCAGAGGAATAGATAGAGTAGACAGTCAGAAACTTTTTCCCCGGGTACAACAGAGTGTTACAAGGGGACATAAATTTAAGGTGAAGGGTGGAACGTATAGGGCAGATGTGAGGGGAAAGTTCTTTACCCAGAGAGTGGTGGGGGCCTGGAATGCACTGCCCGTGGGAGTGGTAGAGTCAGAATCATTGGCAACTTTTATGCAGCATTTGGATAGCGACATGGATGGGTGCTTAATCTCGTGTCGACGTTTGGCACAACATGGGGTGGGCCGATGGGCCTGTTCCGTGCTGTATTGTTCTATGTTCGATGTTCTATGTTCTATCTATAAACCCAGTCTAGATATCTGTCCAGGACGGAGAGCTGTGAAGACCACAGCAGTGCATTGATCTATAAACCCAGACTAGATATCTGTTCAGGACGCGGAGCTGTGCACACCACAGTAGTGCATTGATCTATAAACCCAGACTAGAAATCTGTTCAGGACGCGGAGCTGTGCAGACCACAGCCGTGCATTGATCTTTCAACCCAGACTAGATATCTGTACAGGACGGGTAGCTGTACAGACTACAGCAATGCATTGATGTATAAACCCAGACTAGATATCTGTCCAGGATGGGGAGCTGTGCAGACCACAGCAGTGCATTGATCTATAAACCCAGACTAGATATCTGTCCAGGATGGGGAGCTGTGCAGAACACAGCAGTGCATTGATCTATAAACCAGTACAAGACACCTGTCCCGGATGGGGAGCTGTGCAGACCACAGCAGAGCATTGATCTATAAACCCGGACTAGATAACTGTTTAGGACGGGGAGCTGTGCAGAGGAATAGATAGAGTGGACAGTCAGAAACGTTTTCCCCGGGTACAACAGAGTGTTACAAGGGGACATAAATTTAAGGTGAAGGGTGGAAGGTATAGGGCAGATGTCAGGGGAAAGTTCTTTACCCAGAGAGTGGTGGGGGCCTGGAATGCGCTGCCCGTGAGAGTGGTAGAGTCAGAATCATTGGCAACTTTTAAGCGGCATTTGGATAGGTAAATGGAAGGGTGCTTAATCTAGTATAGAAGTTTGGCACAACATGGGGTGGGCCGAAGGGCCTGTTCCGTGCTGTATTGTTCTATGTTCTATGTTCTATGTTCTATCTGTAAACGCAGACTAGATATCTGTCCAGGACGGAGAGCTGTGAAGACCACAGCAGTGCATTGATCTATAAACCCAGACTAGATATCTGTCCAGGATGGGGAGCTGTGCAGACCACAGCAGTGCATTGATCTATGAACCCAGACTAGATATCTGTCCAGGATTGGGAGCTGTGCGGACCACGGCAGTGCATTGACCTATAAACCGAGCCTAGATATCTGTCCAGGATGGGGAGCTGTGGAGACTACATCATTGCATTGATCGCTAAACCCGGATTAGATATCTGTGAAGAACGGGGAGCTGTGCAGACCACATCAGTGCATTGATCTATAAACCCAGACTAGATATCTGTCCAGCACGATGAGCTGTGTAGAAAAAAACAGTGCATTGATCGACAAACCCGGACTAGATGTCTGTCCAGCACGGGGAGCCTTTCAGACCACAGCAGTGCATTGATCTACACACCCAGACTAGATATCTCTCCAGGATGGGGAGCTGTGTCGACCACAGCAGTGCATTGATCTCTAAACCCAGATTAGATATCTGTCCAGGATGGGGAGCTGTGCAGACCACGGCAGTGAATTGATCTGTAAACCCAGACTATATATCTCTCCAGCACGGGGTGTTGTGCAGACCACAGCAGTGCATTGATCTAAAGACCCGGACGAGATATCTGTCCAGGACGGGCAGCTGTGCAGACCACAGCAGTGCATTGATCTAAATACACGGACTATATATCTGTCCAGGAGAGGGAGCTGTGGAGACGACAGCAGTGCATTGATCTCGAAACCCGGACGAGATATCTATCCAGAACGGAGAGCTGTGCAGACCACAGCAGTGCATTGATCTATAACCCCGGACTAGATATCAGTCCAGGACAGGGAGCTGTGCAGAATTCGCAGTGCATTGATCTATCAACCCAGACTAGATATCTGTCCAGGACGGGGAGCTGTGCAGACCACAGCAGTGCATTGATCTATAAACCCAGACAAGATATCTGTTCAGGACGCGGAGCTGTGCACACCACAGTAGTGCATTGATCTATAAACCCAGACTAGAAATCTGTTCAGGACGCGGAGCTGTGCAGACCACAGCCGTGCATTGATCTTTCAACCCAGACTAGATATCTGTACAGGACGGGTAGCTGTACAGACTACAGCAATGCATTGATGTATAAACCCAGACTAGATATCTGTCCAGGATGGGGAGCTGTGCAGACCACAGCAGTGCATTGATCTATAAACCCAGACTAGATATCTGTCCAGGATGGGGAGCTGTGCAGAACACAGCAGTGCATTGATCTATAAACCAGTACAAGACACCTGTCCCGGATGGGGAGCTGTGCAGACCACAGCAGAGCATTGATCTATAAACCCGGACTAGATAACTGTTTAGGACGGGGAGCTGTGCAGAGGAATAGATAGAGTGGACAGTCAGAAACGTTTTCCCCGGGTACAACAGAGTGTTACAAGGGGACATAAATTTAAGGTGAAGGGTGGAAGGTATAGGGCAGATGTCAGGGGAAAGTTCTGTACCCAGAGAGTGGTGGGGGCCTGGAATGCGCTGCCCGTGAGAGTGGTAGAGTCAGAATTATTGGCAACTTTTAAGCGGCATTTGGATAGGTAAATGGAAGGGTGCTTAATCTAGTATAGAAGTTTGGCACAACATGGGGTGGGCCGAAGGGCCTGTTCCGTGCTGTATTGTTCTATGTTCTATGTTCTATGTTCTATCTGTAAACGCAGACTAGATATCTGTCCAGGACGGAGAGCTGTGAAGACCACAGCAGTGCATTGATCTATAAACCCATACGAGATATGTATCCAGGACAGAGAGCTGTGCAGACCACAGCAGTGCATTGATATATGAACCCAGACTAGATATCTGTCCAGGATGGGGAGCTGTGCAGACCACAGCAGTGAATTGATCTATAAACCCAGACTAGATATCTGTCCAGGATGGGGAGCTGTGCAGACCACAGCAGTGAATTGATCTATAAACCCAGACTAGATATCTGTCCAGGATGGGGAGCTGTGCAGACAACAGCAGTGCATTGATCTATCAACCCAGACTAGATATCTGTCCAGGATGGGGAGCTGTGCAGACCACAGCAGTGAATTGATCTATAAACCCAGACTAGATATCTGTCCAGGATGGGGAGCTGTGCAGACCACAGCAGTGCATTGATCTATAAACAATGGCTCGATATCTGATCAGGACGGGGAGCTATGCAGAACACTGCAGTGCATTGATCTATAAACCCAGACTAGATATCTGTCCAGGATGGGGAGCTGTGCAGACCACAGTAGTGCATTGATCTATAAAACCAGACTAATATCTATCCAGTACAGAGAGCTGTGCAGACCACAGCAGTGCATTGATCTATGAACCCAGACTAGATATCTGTCCAGGATGGGGAGCTGTGCGGACCACGGCAGTGCATTGACCTATAAACCGAGCCTAGATATCTGTCCAGGATGGGGAGCTGTGGAGACTACATCATTGCATTGATCGCTAAACCCCGATTAGATATCTGTCCAGAACGGGGAGCTGTGCAGACCACATCAGTGCATTGATCTATAAACCCAGACTAGATATCTGTCCAGCACGGGGAGCTGTGTAGACTACAGCCATGCATTGATCTATAAATCCGGACTAGGTATCAGTCCAGCACGGGTAGCTGTGTAGACCAAAACAGTGCATTGATCTATAAACCCAGACTAGATATCTGTCCAGCACGGGGAGCCTTGCAGACCACAGCAGTGCAATGATCGATAAAACAGACTAGATATCTGTCCAGGATGGGGAACTGTGCAGACCACAACAGTGCATTGATCCATAAACTCAGACTAGACATCTGTCCAGGACGGGGAGCTGTGCAGACCACAGCAGTGCATTGATCTATAAACTCAAACTAGATATCTGTCCAGTACGGGGAGCTGTGCAGACCACATCAGTGCATTGATCTATAAACCCAGACTAGATATCTGTTCAGCACGGGGAGCTGTGCAGACCACAGCAGTGCATTGATCTATAAACTCAGACGAGATAACCGTACAGCACGGCGAGCTGTGCAGAACACAGCAGTGCATTGATCTATAAACTCAGACTAGATATCGGTCCAGGACGGGGAGCTGTGCAGACCACAGCAGTGAATTGATCAATAAAGCCAGACTAGATATCTGTCCAGGACGGGGTGCTGTGCAGACCACAGCAGTGCATTGATCTGTAAACCCAGACTAGATATCTGTCCAGCACGGGGAGCTGTGCAGACCACAGCCGTGCATTGATCTATAAACTCAGACTAGATATCTGTCCAGGACGGGGAGCAGTGCAGACCACAGCAGTGCATTGATCTAAAAACCCGGACTAGATATCAGCCCTGCACGGGGAGCTGTGTAGATCAAACAGTGCATTGATCTATACACACGGACGAGATATCTGTCCAGGATGGGGAATGTGCAGACCACAGCAGTGCATTGATCTATAAACCCAGATTAAATATCTGTCCAGGACGGGGAGCTCTGCAGAACACAGCAGTGCATTGATCTACAAGATCCAGACTAAATATCTGTTCAGGACAGGGAGCTGTGCAGAGGAATAGATAGAGTAGACAGTCAGAAACTTTTTCCCCAGGTACAACAGAGTGTTACAAGGGGACATAAATTTAAGGTGAAGGGTGGAACGTATAGGGCAGATGTGAGGGGAAAGTTCTTTACCCAGAGAGTGGTGGGGCCTGGAATGCACTGCCCGTGGGAGTGGTAGAGTCAGAATCATTGGCAACTTTTATGCAGCATTTGGATAGCGACATGGATGGGTGCTTAATCTCGTGTCGACGTTTGGCACAACATGGGGTGGGCCGATGGGCCTGTTCCGTGCTGTATTGTTCTATGTTCGATGTTCTATGTTCTATCTATAAACCCAGTCTAGATATCTGTCCAGGACGGAGAGCTGTGAAGACCACAGCAGTGCATTGATCTATAAACCCAGACTAGATATCTGTTCAGGACGCGGAGCTGTGCACACCACAGTAGTGCATTGGTCTATAAACCCAGACTAGAAATCTGTTCAGGACGCGGAGCTGTGCAAACCACAGCCGTGCATTGATCTTTCAACCCAGACTAGATATCTGTACAGGACGGGTAGCTGTACAGACTACAGCAATGCATTGATGTATAAACCCAGACTAGATATCTGTCCAGGATGGGGAGCTGTGCAGACCACAGCAGTGCATTGATCTATAAACCCAGACTAGATATCTGTCCAGGATGGGGAGCTGTGCAGAACACAGCAGTGCATTGATCTATAAACCAGTACAAGACACCTGTCCCGGATGGGGAGCTGTGCAGACCACAGCAGAGCATTGATCTATAAACCCGGACTAGATAACTGTTTAGGACGGGGAGCTGTGCAGAGGAATAGATAGAGTGGACAGTCAGAAACGTTTTCCCCGGGTACAACAGAGTGTTACAAGGGGACATAAATTTAAGGTGAAGGGTGGAAGGTATAGGGCAGATGTCAGGGGAAAGTTCTTTACCCAGAGAGTGGTGGGGTCCTGGAATGCGCTGCCCGTGAGAGTGGTAGAGTCAGAATCATTGGCAACTTTTAAGCGGCATTTGGATAGGTTAATGGAAGGGTGCTTAATCTAGTATAGAAGTTTGGCACAACATGGGGTGGGCCGAAGGGCCTGTTCCGTGCTGTATTGTTCTATGTTCTATGTTCTATGTTCTATCTGTAAACGCAGACTAGATATCTGTCCAGGACGGAGAGCTGTGAAGACCACAGCAGTGCATTGATCTATAAACCCAGACTAGATATGTATCCAGGACAGAGAGCTGTGCAGACCACAGCAGTGCATTGATATATGAACCCAGACTAGATATCTGTCCAGGATGGGGAGCTGTGCAGACCACAGCAGTGAATTGATCTATAAACCCAGACTAGATATCTGTCCAGGATGGGGAGCTGTGCAGACCACAGCAGTGAATTGATCTATAAACCCAGACTAGATATCTGTCCAGGATGGGGAGCTGTGCAGACCACAGCAGTGCATTGATCTATCAACCCAGACTAGATATCTGTCCAGGATGGGGAGCTGTGCAGACCACAGCAGTGAATTGATCTATAAACCCAGACTAGATATCTGTCCAGGATGGGGAGCTGTGCAGACCACAGCAGTGCATTGATCTATAAACAATGGCTCGATATCTGATCAGGACGGGGAGCTATGCAGAACACTGCAGTGCATTGATCTATAAACCCAGACTAGATATCTGTCCAGGATGGGGAGCTGTGCAGACCACAGTAGTGCATTGATCTATAAAACCAGACTAGATATCTATCCAGTACAGAGAGCTGTGCAGACCACAGCAGTGCATTGATCTATGAACCCAGACTAGATATCTGTCCAGGATGGGGAGCTGTTCGGACCACGGCAGTGCATTGACCTATAAACCGAGCCTAGATATCTGTCCAGGATGGGGAGCTGTGGAGACTACATCATTGCATTGATCGCTAAACCACGATTAGATATCTGTCCAGAACGGGGAGCTGTGCAGACCACATCAGTGCATTGATCTATAAACCCAGACTAGATATCTGTCCAGCACGGGGAGCTGTGTAGACTACAGCCATGCATTGATCTATAAATCCGGACTAGGTATCAGTCCAGCACGGGTAGCTGTGTAGACCAAAACAGTGCATTGATCTATAAACCCAGACTAGATATCTGTCCAGCACGGGGAGCCTTGCAGACCACAGCAGTGCAATGATCTATAAAACAGACTAGATATCTGTCCAGGATGGGGAACTGTGCAGACCACAACAGTGCATTGATCCATAAACTCAGACTAGACATCTGTCCAGGACGGGGAGCTGTGCAGACCACAGCAGTGCATTGATCTATAAACTCAAACTAGATATCTGTCCAGTACGGGGAGCTGTGCAGACCACATCAGTGCATTGATCTATAAACCCAGACTAGATATCTGTTCAGCACGGGGAGCTGTGCAGACCACAGCAGTGCATTGATCTATAAACTCAGACGAGATAACCGTACAGCACGGCGAGCTGTGCAGAACACAGCAGTGCATTGATCTATAAACTCAGACTAGATATCGGTCCAGGACGGGGAGCTGTGCAGACCACAGCAGTGAATTGATCAATAAAGCCAGACTAGATATCTGTCCAGTACGGGGAGCTGTGCAGACCACATCAGTGCATTGATCTATAAACCCAGACTAGATATCTGTTCAGCACGGGGAGCTGTGCAGACCACAGCAGTGCATTGATCTATAAACTCAGACGAGATAACCGTACAGCACGGCGAGCTGTGCAGAACACAGCAGTGCATTGATCTATAAACTCAGACTAGATATCGGTCCAGGACGGGGAGCTGTGCAGACCACAGCAGTGAATTGATCAATAAAGCCAGACTAGATATCTGTCCAGGACGGGGTGCTGTGCAGACCACAGCAGTGCATTGATCTGTAAACCCAGACTAGATATCTGTCCAGCACGGGGAGCTGTGCAGACCACAGCCGTGCATTGATCTATAAACTCAGACTAGATATCTGTCCAGGACGGGGAGCAGTGCAGACCACAGCAGTGCATTGATCTAAAAACCCGGACTAGATATCAGCCCTGCACGGGGAGCTGTGTAGATCAAACAGTGCATTGATCTATACACACGGACGAGATATCTGTCCAGGATGGGGAATGTGCAGACCACAGCAGTGCATTGATCTATAAACCCAGATTAAATATCTGTCCAGGACGGGGAGCTCTGCAGAACACAGCAGTGCATTGATCTACAAGATCCAGACTAAATATCTGTTCAGGACAGGGAGCTGTGCAGAGGAATAGATAGAGTAGACAGTCAGAAACTTTTTCCCCAGGTACAACAGAGTGTTACAAGGGGACATAAATTTAAGGTGAAGGGTGGAACGTATAGGGCAGATGTGAGGGGAAAGTTCTTTACCCAGAGAGTGGTGGGGCCTGGAATGCACTGCCCGTGGGAGTGGTAGAGTCAGAATCATTGGCAACTTTTATGCAGCATTTGGATAGCGACATGGATGGGTGCTTAATCTCGTGTCGACGTTTGGCACAACATGGGGTGGGCCGATGGGCCTGTTCCGTGCTGTATTGTTCTATGTTCGATGTTCTATGTTCTATCTATAAACCCAGTCTAGATATCTGTCCAGGACGGAGAGCTGTGAAGACCACAGCAGTGCATTGATCTATAAACCCAGACTAGATATCTGTTCAGGACGCGGAGCTGTGCACACCACAGTAGTGCATTGGTCTATAAACCCAGACTAGAAATCTGTTCAGGACGCGGAGCTGTGCAAACCACAGCCGTGCATTGATCTTTCAACCCAGACTAGATATCTGTACAGGACGGGTAGCTGTACAGACTACAGCAATGCATTGATGTATAAACCCAGACTAGATATCTGTCCAGGATGGGGAGCTGTGCAGACCACAGCAGTGCATTGATCTATAAACCCAGACTAGATATCTGTCCAGGATGGGGAGCTGTGCAGAACACAGCAGTGCATTGATCTATAAACCAGTACAAGACACCTGTCCCGGATGGGGAGCTGTGCAGACCACAGCAGAGCATTGATCTATAAACCCGGACTAGATAACTGTTTAGGACGGGGAGCTGTGCAGAGGAATAGATAGAGTGGACAGTCAGAAACGTTTTCCCCGGGTACAACAGAGTGTTACAAGGGGACATAAATTTAAGGTGAAGGGTGGAAGGTATAGGGCAGATGTCAGGGGAAAGTTCTTTACCCAGAGAGTGGTGGGGTCCTGGAATGCGCTGCCCGTGAGAGTGGTAGAGTCAGAATCATTGGCAACTTTTAAGCGGCATTTGGATAGGTTAATGGAAGGGTGCTTAATCTAGTATAGAAGTTTGGCACAACATGGGGTGGGCCGAAGGGCCTGTTCCGTGCTGTATTGTTCTATGTTCTATGTTCTATGTTCTATCTGTAAACGCAGACTAGATATCTGTCCAGGACGGAGAGCTGTGAAGACCACAGCAGTGCATTGATCTATAAACCCAGACTAGATATGTATCCAGGACAGAGAGCTGTGCAGACCACAGCAGTGCATTGATATATGAACCCAGACTAGATATCTGTCCAGGATGGGGAGCTGTGCAGACCACAGCAGTGAATTGATCTATAAACCCAGACTAGATATCTGTCCAGGATGGGGAGCTGTGCAGACCACAGCAGTGAATTGATCTATAAACCCAGACTAGATATCTGTCCAGGATGGGGAGCTGTGCAGACCACAGCAGTGCATTGATCTATCAACCCAGACTAGATATCTGTCCAGGATGGGGAGCTGTGCAGACCACAGCAGTGAATTGATCTATAAACCCAGACTAGATATCTGTCCAGGATGGGGAGCTGTGCAGACCACAGCAGTGCATTGATCTATAAACAATGGCTCGATATCTGATCAGGACGGGGAGCTATGCAGAACACTGCAGTGCATTGATCTATAAACCCAGACTAGATATCTGTCCAGGATGGGGAGCTGTGCAGACCACAGTAGTGCATTGATCTATAAAACCAGACTAGATATCTATCCAGTACAGAGAGCTGTGCAGACCACAGCAGTGCATTGATCTATGAACCCAGACTAGATATCTGTCCAGGATGGGGAGCTGTTCGGACCACGGCAGTGCATTGACCTATAAACCGAGCCTAGATATCTGTCCAGGATGGGGAGCTGTGGAGACTACATCATTGCATTGATCGCTAAACCACGATTAGATATCTGTCCAGAACGGGGAGCTGTGCAGACCACATCAGTGCATTGATCTATAAACCCAGACTAGATATCTGTCCAGCACGGGGAGCTGTGTAGACTACAGCCATGCATTGATCTATAAATCCGGACTAGGTATCAGTCCAGCACGGGTAGCTGTGTAGACCAAAACAGTGCATTGATCTATAAACCCAGACTAGATATCTGTCCAGCACGGGGAGCCTTGCAGACCACAGCAGTGCAATGATCTATAAAACAGACTAGATATCTGTCCAGGATGGGGAACTGTGCAGACCACAACAGTGCATTGATCCATAAACTCAGACTAGACATCTGTCCAGGACGGGGAGCTGTGCAGACCACAGCAGTGCATTGATCTATAAACTCAAACTAGATATCTGTCCAGTACGGGGAGCTGTGCAGACCACATCAGTGCATTGATCTATAAACCCAGACTAGATATCTGTTCAGCACGGGGAGCTGTGCAGACCACAGCAGTGCATTGATCTATAAACTCAGACGAGATAACCGTACAGCACGGCGAGCTGTGCAGAACACAGCAGTGCATTGATCTATAAACTCAGACTAGATATCGGTCCAGGACGGGGAGCTGTGCAGACCACAGCAGTGAATTGATCAATAAAGCCAGACTAGATATCTGTCCAGGACGGGGTGCTGTGCAGACCACAGCAGTGCATTGATCTGTAAACCCAGACTAGATATCTGTCCAGCATGGGGAGCTGTGCAGACCACAGCCGTGCATTGATCTATAAACTCAGACTAGATATCTGTCCAGGACGGGGAGCAGTGCAGACCACAGCAGTGCATTGATCTAAAAACCCGGACTAGATATCAGCCCTGCACGGGGAGCTGTGTAGATCAAACAGTGCATTGATCTATACACACGGACTAGATATCTGTCCAGGATGGGGAATGTGCAGACCACAGCAGTGCATTGATCTATAAACCCAGATTAAATTTCTGTCCAGGACGGGGAGCTCTGCAGAACACAGCAGTGCATTGATCTACAAGATCCAGACTAAATATCTGTTCAGGACAGGGAGCTGTGCAGAGGAATAGATAGAGTAGACAGTCAGAAACTTTTTCCCCGGGTACAACAGAGTGTTACAAGGGGACATAAATTTAAGGTGAAGGGTGGAACGTATAGGGCAGATGTGAGGGGAAAGTTCTTTACCCAGAGAGTGGTGGGGGCCTGGAATGCACTGCCCGTGGGAGTGGTAGAGTCAGAATCATTGGCAACTTTTATGCAGCATTTGGATAGCGACATGGATGAGTGCTTAATCTCGTATAGACGTTTGGCACAACATGGGGTGGGCCGATGGGCCTGTTCCGTGCTGTATTGTTCTGTGTTCGATGTTCTATGTTCTATCTATAAACCCAGTCTAGATATCTGTCCAGGACGGAGAGCTGTGAAGACCACAGCAGTGCATTGATCTATAAACCCATACGAGATATGTATCCAGGACAGAGAGCTGTGCAGACCACAGCAGTGCATTGATATATGAACCCAGACTAGATATCAATCCAGGATTGGGAGCTGTGCAGACCACAGCAGTGAATTGATCTATAAACCCAGACTAGATATCTGTCCAGGATGGGGAGCTGTGCAGACCACAGCAGTGAATTGATCTATAAACCCAGACTAGATAACTGTCCAGGATGGGGAGCTGTGCAGACCGCAGCAGTGCATTGATCTATAAACCCAGACTAGATATCTGTCCAGGATTGGGAGCTGTGCAGACCGCAGCAGTGCATTGATCTATAAACCCAGACTAGATATCTGTCCAGGATGGGGAGCTGTGAAAACCACAGCAGTGAATTGATCTATAAACCCAGACTAGATATCTGTCCAGGATGGGGAGCTGTGCAGACCACAGCAGTGCATTGATCTATAAACAATGACTCGATATCTGATCAGGACGGGGAGCGATGCAGAACACTGCAGTGCATTGATCTATAAACCCAGACTAGATATCTATCCAGGATGGGGAGCTGTGCAGACCACAGTAGTGCATTGATCTATAAAATCAGACTAGCTATCTATCCAGTACAGAGAGCTGTGCAGACCACAGCAGTGCATTGATCTATGAACCCAGACTAGATATCTGTCCAGGATTGGGAGCTGTGCGGACCACGGCAGTGCATTGACCTATAAACCGAGCCTAGATATCTGTCCAGGATGGGGAGCTGTGGAGACTACATCATTGCATTGATCGCTAAACCCGGATTAGATATCTGTGAAGAACGGGGAGCTGTGCAGACCACATCAGTGCATTGATCTATAAACCCAGACTAGATATCTGTCCAGCACGATGAGCTGTGTAGACTACAGCCATGCATTGATCTATAAATCCGGACTAGGTATCAGTCCAGCACGGGTAGCTGTGTAGACCAAAACAGTGCATTGATCTATAAACCCAGACTAGATATCTGTCCAGCACGGGGAGCCTTGCAGACCACCGCAGTGCAATGATCTATAAAACAGACTAGATATCTGTCCAGGATGGGGAACTGTGCAGACCACAACAGTGCATTGATCCATAAACTCAGACTAGACATCTGTCCAGGACGGGGAGCTGTGCAGACCACAGCAGTGCATTGATCTATAAACTCAAACTAGATATCTGTCCAGTACGGGGAGCTGTGCAGACCACATCAGTGCATTGATCTATAAACCCAGACTAGATATCTGTTCAGCACGGGGAGCTGTGCAGACCACAGCAGTGCATTGATCTATAAACTCAGACGAGATAACCGTACAGCACGGCGAGCTGTGCAGAACACAGCAGTGCATTGATCTATAAACTCAGACTAGATATCGGTCCAGGACGGGGAGCTGTGCAGACCACAGCAGTGAATTGATCAATAAAGCCAGACTAGATATCTGTCCAGGACGGGGTGCTGTGCAGACCACAGCAGTGCATTGATCTGTAAACCCAGACTAGATATCTGTCCAGCACAGGGAACTGTGTAGACCACAGCCGTCATTGATCCATAAACCCGGACTAGATATCAGCCCAGCACGGGGAGCTGTGCAGACCACAGCAGTGCATTGATCTATAAACTCAGACTAGATATCTGTCCAGGACGGGGAGCAGTGCAGACCACAGCAGTGCATTGATCTAAAAACCCGGACTAGATATCAGCCCTGCACGGGGAGCTGTGTAGATCAAACAGTGCATTGATCTATACACACGGACTAGATATCTGTCCAGGATGCGGAATGTGCAGACCACAGCAGTGCATTGATCTATAAACCCAGATTAAATATCTGTCCAGGACGGGGAGCTCTGCAGAACACAGCAGTGCATTGATCTACAAAATCCAGACTAAATATCTGTTCAGGACAGGGAGCTGTGCAGAGGAATAGATAGAGTAGACAGTCAGAAACTTTTTCCCCAGGTACAACAGAGTGTTACAAGGGGACATAAATTTAAGGTGAAGGGTGGAACGTATAGGGCAGATGTGAGGGGAAAGTTCTTTACCCAGAGAGTGGTGGGGGCCTGGAATGCGCTGCCCGTGGGAGTGGTAGAGTCAGAATCATTGGCAACTTTTATGCAGCATTTGGAAACGGACGTGGATGGGTGCTTAATCTCGTATAGACGTTTGGCACAACATGGGGTGGGCCGATGGGCCTGTTCCGTGCTGTATTGTTCTATGTTCGATGTTCTATGTTCTATCTACAAACCCAGTCTAGCTATCGGTCCAGGACGGAGAGCTGTGCAGACCACAGCAGTGCATTGATCTATAAACCCAGACTAGATATCTGTTCAGGACGTAGAGCTGTGCAGACCTTAGCAGTGCATTGATCTATAAACCCAGACTAGATATCTGTTCAGGACGCGGAGCTGTGCAGACCATAGCCGTGCATTGATCTTTCAACCCAGACTAGATATGTGTACAGGACGGGTAGCTGTGCAGACTACAGCAGTGCATTGATATATAAACCCAGACTAGATATCTGTTTAGGACGGTGAGCTGTGCAGAACATAGCAGTGCATTGATCTATAAACCAGTACAAGACACCTGTCCCGGATGGGGAGATGTTCAGGCCACAGCAGTGCATTGATCTATAAACCCGGACTAGATAACTGTTTAGGACGGGGAGCTGTGCTGAGGAATAGATAGAGTAGACAGTCAGAAACTTTTTCCCCGGGGACAACAGAGTGTTACAAGGGGACATTAATTTAAGGTGAAGGGTGGAAGGTATAGGGCAGATGTCAGGCGAATGTTCTTTACCCAGAGAGTTGTGGGGGCCTGGAATGCGCTGTCCGTGCGAGTGGTAGAGTCAGAATCATTGGCAACTTTTAAGCGGCATTTGGATAGGTACATGGATGGGTGCTTAATCTAGTATAGAAGTTTGGCACAGCATGGGGTGGGCCGAAGGGCCTGTTCAGTGCTGTTTTGTTCTATGTTCTATGTTCAATGCTCTATCTATAAACCCAGACTAGATATCTGTCCAGGACGGAGAGCTGTGCAGACCACAGCAGTGCATTGATCTGCATACCCAGACTAGATATCCATCCAGGACAGAGAGCTGTGCAGACCACAGCAGTGTATTGATCTATGAACCCAGACTAGATATCTGTCCAGGACAGAGAGCTGTGCAGGCCACAGCATTGCATTGATCTATAAACCCAGAATAGATATCAGTCCAGGATGGGGAGGTGTGCAGACCTCAGCAGTGCATTGATTCATAAACTCAGACTAGTTATCTGTCCAGGACGGGGAGCTGTGCAGAACACAGCAGTGCATTGATCTCTAAACCCAGACTAGATATCTGTCCAGGATGGGGAGCTGTGCAGACCACAGCAGTGAATTGATCTATAAACGCAGACTACATATCTCTCCACGACGCGGAGCTGTGCAGACCACAGCAGTGCATTGATCTGAAGACCCGGACTTGATATCTGTCCAGAACAGGGAGCTGTGGAGACTACAGAAGTGCATTGCTCTTTCAACCCGGACGAGATATCTGTCCAGAACGGGGAGCTGTGCAGACCACAGCAGTGCATTGATCTATAATCCCCGACTAGATATCTGCCCAGGACGGGGAGCTGTGCAGACCACAGCAGTGCATTGATCTATAAACCCAGAGAAGATATCTGTTTAGGACGGGGAGCTGTGCAGAACACAGCAGTGTATTGATCTATTAACCAGTACTAGATACCTGTCCCGGATGGGGAGCAGTTCAGGCCACAGCAGTGCATTGATATATAAACCCGGACTTTATATCTGTCCAGGACGGGGAGCTGTGCAGACCACAGCAGTGCATTGATCTAAAAACCCAGACTAGATACCTGTCCAGGACGTTGAGCTGTGCAGACCACAGCAGTGCATTGATCTATAAACGCAGAGAAGATATCTGTTTAGGACGGGGAGCTGTGCAGAACACAGCAGTGTATTGATCTATAAACCAGTACTAGATACCTGTCCCGGATGGGGAGCAGTGCAGGCCACAGCAGTGCATTGATCTATAAACCCGAACGAGATATCTGTTTAGGACGGGGTGCTGTGCAGAGGAATAGATAGAGTAGACAGTCAGAAACATTTCGCCCGGGTACAACAGAGTGTTACAAGGCGATATAAATTTAAGGTGAAGGGTGGAAGGCATAGGGGAGATGTCAGGGGAAAGTTCTTTACCCAGAGAGTGTTGGGGGACTGGAATGCGCTTCCCGTGGGAGTGGTAGTGTCAGAATCATTGTCAACTTTTAAGCAGCATTTGGATAGGTACATGGATGGGTGCTTAATCTGGGAGAGACGTTTGGCACAACATTGTGGGCCAAAGGGCCTGTTCCGTGCTGTATTGTTCTATGTTCTATGTTCTATGTTCTATCTAGAAACGCAGACTAGATATCTGTCCAGGACGGAGAGCTGTGCAGACCACAGCAGTGCATTGATCTATAAACCAGACTAGATATCTATGCAGGACAGAGAGCTGTGCAGACCACAGCAGTGCGTTGATCGATAAACCCAGACTAGATATCTGTCCAGCAAGGGGAGCTATGCACACCACAGTTTTTACATTGATCTCTAAATCCAGACTAGATATCTGTCCAGGATGGGGAGCTGTGCAGAACACAGCAGTGCATTGATCTATAATACCAGACTAGATATCTGTCGAGGAAGGGGAGCTGTGCAGACCACTGCAGTGCATTGATCTATAAACCCAAACTAGATATCTGGACAGGAAGGGGAGCTGTGCAGACCACAGCAGTATATTGATCTATAAACCGAGCCTAGATATCGGTCCAGGACGGGGAGCTCTGCAGAACACAGCAGTGCATTGATCTTTTAACCCAGAGTAGATATCTGTTGAGGACGGGGAGCTGTGCAGACCACAGTAGTGCATTGATCTCTAAACCCGTTCTAGATATCTGTCCAGAACGGGGAGCTGTGCAGACCACAGCAGTGCATTGATCGATAAACCGAGACGAGATATCTGTCCAGGACGGGGAGCTGTGCAGAACACAGCAGTACATTGATCTATAAACCCAGACTAGATATCTGTCCAGAACGGCGAGCTGTGCAGACCACAGCAGTGCATTGATCTATAACCCCAGACTAGATATCTGTCAAGGACAGGGAGCTGTGCAGACCAAGCAGTGCATTGAACGATAAACACAGAGTAGATTTCTGTCCAGGACGGGGAACTGTGCAGACCACAGCAGTGCATTGATCTATAAACCCAGACTAGATATCTGTCCAGGATGGGGAGCTGTGCAGGTCACAGCAGTGCATTGATCTATAAACCGAGCCTAGATATCTTTCCAGGATGGGGAGCTGTGCAGAACACAGCAGTGCATTGATCTCTCAACCCAGACTAGATATCTCTCCAGGACGGGGAGCTGTGCAGAACACAGCAGTGCATTGATCTCTAAACCCAGACTAGATATCTGTCCAGGATGGGGAGCTGTGCAGACCACAGCAGTGAATTGAACTATAAACGCAGACTACATATCTCTCCAAGACGCGGAGCTGTGCAGACCACAGCAGTGCATTGATCTAAAGACCCGGACTTGATATCTGTCCAGAAGAGGGAGCTGTGGAGACTACAGAAGTGCATTGCTCTTTCAACCCGGACGAGATTTCTGTCCAGAACTGGGAGCTGTGCAGACCACAGCCGTGCGTTGATCCATAAACCCGGACTAGATATCTGTCCAGGATGGGGAGCTGTGCAGACCACAGCAGTGAATTGATCTATAAACCGAGCCTAGATATCTGTCCAGGACGGGGAGCTGTGCAGAACACAGCAGTGCATTGATCTGTAAACCAAGACTAGATATCTGTCCAGGATGGGGAGCTGTGCAGACCACAGCAGTGCATTGATCTATAAACCGAGACTATATATCTCTCCAGCACGGGGAGTTGTGCAGAATACAGCAGTGCATTGATCTAAACACCCGGACCAGATATCTGTCCAGGAGAGGGAGCTGTGGAGACTACAGCAGTGCATTGATCTATAAACCCGGACGAGATATCTGTCCAGAACGGGGAGCTGTGCAGACCACAGCAGTGCATTGATCGATAACCCCGGACTAGATATCTGTCCAGGACAGGGAGCTGTGCAGAATACGCATTGCACTGATCTATAAACCCATACTAGATATCTGTCCAGGACGGGGAGCTGTGCAGACCACAGCAGTGCATTGATCTATAATCCCGGACTAGATATCTGTCACACGGATAGCTGTGTAGACCAAAAGAGTGCACTGATCTATAAACCCAGACTAGATATCTGTCAAGGATGGGTGCTGTGCAGACCACAACAGTGCATTGATCTAAAAACCCAGAGTAGATATCTGTCCAGGACAGGGAGCTGTGCACACCACAGCCGTGCATTGATCTAAAAACCCGAACTAGATATCAGCCCAGCACGGGGAGCTGTGTAGAGCAAACAATGCATTGATCTATACACACGGACTAGATGTCTGTCCAGGATGGGGATTGTGCAGAACACAGCAGTGCATTGATCTATAAACCCAGACTAGATATCTGTCCAGGATGGGGAGCTGTGCAGACCACAGCAGTGCATTGATCTATAAACCCAGAGTAGATATCTGTCCAGGACGGGGCGCTCTGTGGAACACAGCAGTGCATTGATCTATAAACCGAGCCTAGATATCGGTCCAGGACGGGGAGCTGTGCAGAACACAGCAGTGCATTGATCTTTTAACCCAGAATAGATATCTGTTGAGGACGGGGAGCTGTGCAGACCACAGCAGTGCATTGATCTCTAAACCCGTTCTAGATATCTTTCCAGAACGGGGAGCTGTGCAGACCACAGCAGTGCATTGATCTATAAACCCAGACTAGATATCTGTCCAGAACGGGTAGCTGTGCAGACCACAGCAGTCCATTGATCTATAAACCCAGATGAGATATCTGTCCAGAATGGGGAGCTGTGCAGACCACAGCAGTGAATTGATCTATAAACCCAGACTATATATCTCTCCAGCACGGGGAGTTGTGCAGACCACAGCATTGCATTGATCTAAAGACACGGACGAGATATCTGTCCAGGACGGGCAGCTGTGCAGACTACAGCAGTGCATTGATCGATAAACCGAGACGGGATATCTGTCCAGGACGGGGAGCTGTGCAGAACACAGCAGTACATTGATCTATAAACCCAGACTAGATATCTGTCTAGGACAGGGAGCTGTGCAGACCACGCAGTGCATTGAATGATAAACACAGAGTAGATTTCTGTCCAGGACGGGGATCTGTGCAGGCCACAGCAGTGCATTGATCTATAAACCCAGACTAGATATTTGTCCAGGATGGGGAGCTGTGCAGATCACAGCAGTGCATTGATCTATAAACCAAGCCTAGATATCTGTCCAGGACGGGGAGCTGTGCAGAACATAGCAGTGCATTGATCTATAAACCCAGACGAGATATCTGTCCAGGACGGGGAGCTGTGCAGAACACAGCAGTGCATTGATCTCTAAACCCAGACTAGATATCTGTCCAGGATGGGGAGCTCTGCAGACCACAGCAGTGAATTGAACTATAAACGCAGACTACATATCTCTCCAGGACGCGGAGCTGTGCAGACCACAGCAGTGCATTGATCTAAAGACACGGACTTGATATCTGTCCAGAAGAGGGAGCTGTGGAGACTACAGAAGTGCATTGCTCTTTCAAACCGGACGAGATATCTGTCCAGAACGGGGAGCTGTGCAGACCACAGCAGTGCATTGATCTATAATCCCCGACTAGATATCTGTACAGGACGGGGAGCTGTGCAGACCACAGCAGTGAATTGATCTATAAAGCCAGACTAGATATCTGTCCAGGACGGGGTGCTGTACCGACCACAGCAGTGCATTTATCTATAAACCCAGACTATATATCTGTCCAGCACAGGGAGCTGTGTCGAAAACAGCCGTGCGTTGATCCATAAACCCGGACTAGATATCAGCCCACACGGGGTGCTGTGTAGACCAAAAGAGTGCATTCATCGATACACACGGACGAGATATCTGTCCAGGATGGGGAATGTGCAGACCACAGCAGTGCATTGATCTATAAACCCAGACAAGATATCTGTCCAGGATGGGGAGCTGTGCAGACCACAGCAGTACATTGATCTGTAAACCAAGACGAGATATCTGTCCAGAATGGGGAGCTGTGCAGACCACAGCAGTGCATTGATCTATAAACCCAGACTATA